>NW_011494777.1:4766684-4833473 GCF_000754665.1 Bison bison bison | reverse complement strand
TTTTTTTTTTTTTTTTGTGGACTCTGTGACCTGCAGAATCCTAACCCATCCTTTCCACAAATGTTCAGGTCACCCTGCTCCCCTTGCCACCCCAGGGGCCTCATCCATCAATTCTGCTGCTTTTCACAAAACTCCTTTCCACCTGGGACTAAGCTCAAAGTGTGTAAGTGTCCGCAGGGATCAGAGTTGTTTGGGGCAGCTGCTGTCAATGCAGAGGCAGGGTCCTCACTCTCTGGAGAGGGAAGGATGGAGGCTGTGGGCCAGGAGGTGTGCAGACGGATCCTGTCCACATGGGTGGAGGCTGGTGCTCATTTTCCTGGTTGCTCAGAGCATGAGCCCTGCAGTGGGTCTGACCTGTGCCCAGATTCCCTGAGAGAGTAAACAGTCATCCCTACATGGGATGAGGGGGTGAGCCTGGAGGACAGGGCCCCAGTGGAAAAGTCTCCTTTCTGCCCCAGGACTCTCCACATCCCAGGCTGCTGACTCATGCAGATGGAAGAGGCTCTCTTCTCTAACTGACAGGTTCATGTACCTCCTGTCTTCCAAGTGTCCCATACGGTGGCTGTCTGCTTTTGAAGGCTAATCTTTTAGGGCAGGGGTCCCCGACCTCTGGCATCTAATGCCTGGTGATCTGAATTGGAGCTGATTAATAATAAGTGCACAATAAATGTGATGTGCTTGAATAATCCCCAAATCATCCCCGCCCTCTTCTTGTCCATGAAAAATTTGTCTTACATGAAACCAGTTCCTGGTGCCAAAAAGGTTGGGGACCACTGTAAATTTGAGGGGAGGAAATATATAAGTATAGAATCATTTCCAAAGAAACCTGAGAATATTAGTCTTCTATGATACCTCAGAAACCCAAACAAGGCTTTCTCTTTCTTGGCAACTGCGCCCACCCCCAGCCTCTTTCCCAAGACCCGCCGGAGGTCCGAGTTTCTCCTCAAGGGCAGCAGGACGCTCACCCACTGACCAAGAAAGGAAGTTGTGTTCGGCAATTTTCTGACTCACGAGAAAGCTGCTGTGGCCGGAGACAGAGAGAAGTTCTGTGCGGGGACCAGGAATCACAGAGATTTGCCTGGGCTGTTCTGGGAAGCTGTCTGGACCCTGCTATCAGTGTCTCCATAGTTAAGGAGAAGCCTCCTCCCCTCTGCTCCAGCAAAGCTTCCCCAAACTCTAAACTTCCAGAGAAATGCAGACCCGAGCCCCCCGCCCCCACCCAGCCCTCCATCAGCCGGTGCCCATGGTCCAGCTTCACCGTGGTAACAGTTGGGGAATGAGTCCCAGTCTAGCTGCCTGTGCAGGATGGCTGTGCAGTAAGAGCCTTCATCCTTATGGCAGGCACATTAATGCCAAGTTTGCTCATTCTAATTAATAACAGTCAGTAAACACCAAAGAGAGCTAATGATGATTACAGGCCGCAGCTCCTGCCTGTTAGCAAACACACACAGGCAGGTGGCCCCCTCCCTCCCAGGGAAGAGGCTGGGGCTGCTGCACCGGCCCTCCTCCAAGCCCTGCCCCGTCTGGTCAATCTTGGGTTACTCTTCTCCTGGATTCCTGGCCAGTAAGATAAGAACAAGGCCTGTGCAGGCCAGCCATATGAGAAGAATCCCTGGCTTTGAGAAAGAAGGCTGTGGGACAGGTCTGTGGGTCCTTTTGGGTTCTCAGGCAGTGTTCCCTGGCACTGGGCATTAACCAAACTTTTCTATTTTTTCCCCTGATTTTAAACATATTTTTCCAGTTTCCAAAATAACTCAATTTACTTTGAAAATGAAAAAACTAAAGAAGTATGCATGGAAGGGAGAGCTCCCTGGGTGGGGTTTGTGGCTGGCAGAGCTGCCTGCATTTCCCACCTGGGGCTCCATCTCTCCTCTTGCCAGCTTCTGCTCCCATTCTGCACCCTCCTCTGCGTGGTGCACACACGATGTTACCCGATGACTGAATGATCCCCGTAAAGAACCCTTCATTCCTGGTCCTACAGGGCTCTTACCCCTCCTCCAGCCCCAGTTCTATCCTCATCTCTGATTCAAGGGTTCTTCCCAGGGCCATATTCCAGGACCAAGAGGGAAAAATGAGTAGCACCCGCGGACCTGAAGACACCCCATCTTGGAATGTTTTCTTCTTTGACTTCCAGGGGTTGTGGCAATTAAACACAAGTATATAAACACCTGGGCATTCAGGCTGAATCTAAATTTGGAGAATGTCTTACTTCTCAAAACATTCCCTGACCCCATGTCCCTAGGTGGATTTGAAATCTCCTCCTTGGGGAAGCTGTCAGCTCTCCGTTATGAATCCCCAAGTGGCCCCACAGCTGGATTGGGAAAACGGATCTCTGATCACCCAACTAAGTGATGATACAGCTGTGGCAGAGGCTTGAGGAACAGAGCAGCCGCCGTGCAATCTGAATCTCACAGTTCGCTCTTTCGTTGGAAGACCTGGGCCCTCTCAATCTGTCATGTTTTTCTTTGCTCACCCCACCCTCCTTACACACACTAGTTTATTTGGCTGCAAAGATAACGTTTCTTTTATCACCTTCACTGCAATTCAGACAATACTTTCTTCCTCGAAGGGCTGTTCAATCTACTCCACCCAGAAGTGTTTCTCTGAGAGTTTAAGAATAAAGAGAGTAGAAAGAACTATGAAGGTGGCCGTGTGCCATTTCTAAGGATGCTAATGAATAGATCCAAGTAAATAATGGGATGTGAGCCGCCGACCTTATCTTCCTGTCTTTTTAAATGAATGAGACCTTTACTTTGTTCTTTCTTTTCTTTTCTTTTTCTTTTATTTGTCTCCCTTTCTATGGCTATTAGTCTTTCTTCCATTTTTTCTCTATGATTTTTTCTCTCTCTCTTTTCTTTTCTTTCTCTCTCTCCTCTCCTTTTGACTAGAATAAGGAATTGAAGGTCATTTCTAAATTTGGTGCAATGCATTGAATGCATTCATTCATCTGTCTGTTTGTTCACTCCAATAACATTCCCAGAGCTCTCACTTTGCATTCTTGGCTAGTTTCTCAGAGCAGAGAGAGGCACAGACCAGCTCTGCTCTGGAGCAGCCCTGACTCAGCAAGGGGAGAAAGGCACAAAGTCAGAGTGACTATTAAATACACGTAGCAGATGACAGGAGCCACAGGAAGGTGAGGAGCAGGTCGATGGGGTCATGTCAGGGAAAACTTCATACAGAATGTGACACTTGGGCTGAATATTAAACTGTGTTGAGTCACCAGGTAGCAGGTGGGATGCAGGGGCTGGTGGGAGGATGGAATTTAGAGGCAGAGGGCGCTGCCTGAGCAAAGGCCAGAGGCAAGAGCCCAGGTCCTGTGAGCTTTGAAAGAAATAGGACCCTACAGGGAGGGTGGAGATGAAAACCTACCCAGAGATGGCTGCTGAGTTTGAACATCAAGAACCTGGCAGGATACCAGAACACACACACAATGTTTCCATGTAGGAATGTATCTTATTTTTTTTTTTTTTCTTTTTTTAAAACTTTATGGCACTAGTGGTAAAGAACCTACCTGCCAATGCAGGAGACTTAAGAGATATGGGTCTGATCCCTGGGTCAGGAAGATCCCCTGGAGAAGGAAATGGCAACCCACTCCAGTATTCTTGCCTGGGAAATTCCGCGGACAGAGGAGCCTGGTGGGCTACAGTCCATGGGGTCGCAAGAAGTAGGACACGACTAAAACAACTTAGCATGTGTGCACGATCTACAGTTGGTTTACGATATTGTGTTCATTTCTGCTGTACTGCAAAATGATTCAGTTACACATATATTCTTTTTCATATTCTTTTCCATTGTTTTATCCCAAGATACTGAATAGAGTTCCCCGTGCTATACGGTAGGATACTATTGTTTTACTATCCCTTCACTTTAAAATAGGTGAGTGTAAACTCTATGAGGATGAGATGTTTGGATGGCATCACCGACTCGATGGACATGGGTTTGGGTGAACTCCAGGAGTTGGTGATGGACAGGGAGGCCTGGCGTGTTGCAGTTCATGGGTTGCAAAGAGTCGGACATGACTGAGTGACTGAAGTGAATTGAACTGAAACTCTTTACATATTTCTTCAACAAACTAAACCAGTCGATATTTACCTCTGGGTATCAGAGATTGGTTTTATCTTCGTTGGGCAATGACCCTCAGTAGAAACCAGGCTCCCTGCTACTCCATTAGCAATTCCGCTCTGCCTGGGTTTGCCTCTCTTTCCCTGTTGTCCTGCTCATAGACACCTGCCTTTCCTTTCATATTCTGCACACCAGGGATTTCTGATGGGAATGAATCAGAACTGCCAGTCAGTTCCTGGTGGGTGATATAAACCATGCCTCGTCTTCCAGACTGGGAGCCAGCCTTACCCCCTGCACCAGCTGATGCACCAGGCCACCCGGCTGTTGCCATCGGGACTTTTCCCATCTGGAGTCACCTTGTTCCCTGGAATTAGGAGAGAGCCAGTAGCTTCTGCAGCCAGGAGTTGATGAGCAACTTCATAAACCAGGAGTGACAGGTGCCACACTGGTCTCTCTGCAGAGCTGCCCAGAGCCCCTAGGAGGGGATGAGGAAGCAGCTGGCCTTGGGGTTGTGAGAAAAGTAAGAGGCACCGAGGAAGTACTCTCCCTGTTTCTTTCCCTGCTTCTTGAGCTGTGCCTTTCTCCTCCTCTGAGTTTGTCTCCCAGGCCTCAGACAAGACAGAGTGTGGGCCATCTCAGAAGGCAAGCAAGTGAGCAAGTGTAAATCATTCAGCCATGTCCGACTCTTTGTGACTCCATGGACTGTATCTCACCAGGATCCTCTGTCCATGGAATTGTCTAGGCAAGAATACCAGAGTGGGGGCCATTCCCTTTTCCAGGAGATCTTCCCAACCCAGGGACCAGACCCAGGTCTCCCACACTGAGGCAGATTCTTTACTGTTGGAGCTACCAGGGAAACCCCAAGGCAAAAGGCCACCCAAATATGGAGTGGTTAGATTTGTGAGCTGGGTAATTTCACAGGCTAATGAGTGGGAGGACTATTTCAACTATTTTGGGGAAAGGGCAGGGATTTCCAGGAATTGGACCACCATCCACTTGACCTTTCATAGTTGGCCTCAGAACTGCTATGGCACCCATGGGTGTGTCATTTAGCTGATAAATGTTTACAATGAATGTATATTGAGTCTCAAGATTTACTGGAAGTCAACTCATTCTCCATCTTGGACCCAGTTGGTTCTAACCAGTGTATGCCCTGTCCTCCATAGTTGTCCTCTCAAAGTTTGTGCTCAGCCTTCCAGTCTCCTTTTCACACCCAGGTCACATCTATCCCCGATTGGTTGCTCTTGGATTCTGTGCGTCAATCCCACTTCCTCTTTGGAAGATCTTTGGAGGTGGGAGGCAGGATTTACAAGTCATCGGTAGCTCTCAAACCTTATAGCACACTGCTAGGCCATAGGTGGCTAGAAGGCATCGGAATAAGATCAGGAACTTGTTTTCAAGATCAAACCAAAAAACCAGGAATTGCAGAAAGAGACAGAGAGAGATTCGAACTCAGCCTCTACCACGGATCAGTTGATCTTGGGCAAGGTCTGAATTTAAAGGAGCTTCTTTTTCTGTAACTATAAAATAGGGACAGTACTACTTCTCTGAGAATTTTAGGGACTGTTGAATTAGAACATAAAGGAAGGAACTTGGGGTCTGGATATTATTGATACTAGGTAGTCAAGACATATTCCTTCCTTCTTGAATCTTTGAAAGAATTTCCACCCCTCTTTGGGCACAAACATGCTTTGCCTCCACTGCTGCCTTCCGCTGCTGCATTTTTTCTAAGTCAACCCAACCCAGGAGGAAATAGCCTCCAGGCAGCACATCCATCCAGGTGATGCCTCCAGGAGTGAGTCGGGAGAAGGTAGAAAAAGAATTTTATGAAAATGCGTTCTGTCTCCCTAGAAGAGAGGGGTAAAGCTTGATCAGCTTTTATATTCATGGTACCTTTTTTTTTTCTCCTCAGAGACTCAGTGTATATAAATGTAAAATTACAATAATTATGATAACATTCAGATTAACTGTGCTCCTCACAAGGCATCAGGAGGTACAGAAGTTTACTGATTCCCACTGGAGTACTTTTCTACCCTGACTGACTTCTGCGTTCTAATCCAGGGGGACTGCCTGGGGAGGTGGGGGTGAAGAGACCAGAGGCTGACCCCTTGGTGCTTTATTTATTCACGTAGAATACATCAAATGCCTCCACTGCCTCCAGGCCTCTTAGTATATCTAAAACCAGCAGTAAGCGTGTACATTAAATGAAAAGAAGTAAGCCAACAGCAAACTTTCACTGTGGCCCAATCATTTCAAGTCAGTTGCCAGATAACTGGGAATTTGAAACACAGATACAGTAAAGATTTTTACTGCTGTAAAAATCTATAGTAATAAAGGAGTTCATAGCTAATGATCTGATTGCCCTCAAAATTGGGAGTCCTTGAAACCAGAAATGTATGAATTCTCATACTTTTTGTTTCATATGTGGTGCTTCTGCATAGGTGATAGTTGAAAGAATGAATGAATGAATGGGAATTCCCTGAAGTTCCAGTGGTTAAGACTTCCCCTTACAATGTGAGTGGTGCAGGCTGGATTGCTGGTTGGGGAGCTAAGATCCCACATGCCTCTCAACCAAAAACCAAAACATAAAACAGAAACAATATTCAATAAAAACTTTAAAAAATGATCCACATCAAAAAATGTCTTAAAGAATGAATGAATGAATAACCAGAGGCACAGAAACTCCTTGTCTCCACCATTCACTATTGTTCTTAGTGTCCAAAAAGCGACAGCAAGAAAGTACAGTCATCATTCAAAGAAGGAAGATGGGAGAAGGAAGCTTTTTCCCTTTCTGGAATATTCTTGATCCTGTTCTAGAGTTTGACAGCAGAAGCATGGATGTATGAAGTACGGGGGTTGGAGCATTTAATTAGAAAAGAGCATGCATTTATCTGGGATGGTGCCTCAGAATATTGCAATCAAGTGAATAAAGAAATACATGTTTGAGACCACATCCTTGCTGTTGTTCAGTCACTCAGTCATGTTGGACTCTTTGTGACCCCATGGACTGCAGCACGCCAGGCTTCCCTGTCCTTCACCATCTCCCGGAGTTTGCTCAAACTCATGTCCATTGAGTTGGTGATGCCATCCAACCATCTCATCCTAGGTATAAGAAACACCAGGCAGAAATAGACAGGAAAGTGAATCAAGAGTTCCTGACTGCCTACAAGATGCCAGGCACTAAGCTGAACCTTTCATATTTCTTATCCCACAATGAGTCATAGAGCAGTGATGGCATCCTTCATTTCCCAGGAAAAACAAAACAAAAAGACAAAACTGACCTGAGGATGGGAAATAGTGCCCCCAGCCACAGCAAGCTGTGTTTTCTGTACCAAAAACTTTCTGACACCACGCACTCCCTTGCCTTGGACTCCAACGGAGGGCATTCCTCCAAGGACAAGCTCCACTGGAGGTCATTCAAAGTCCTTTCATGCAGCCTTTCAGAAGTCTTCATTAGCAAAGAGCAGGGAAGTGGTGAGGGGTGGGGTAGGAGGATAAAATATTCACAGGAGGAGATTAAATTCTGCCCCAAAGATGATTAACATCTAACACTAACAATGAGGTCCCATCCTTCAAGTGACAACACGTGACGTCAGGAGGTATCCTTTAATGGACACTGCTGCCCGTCATGAATTGTGTCAGTAGAGTCAGGCATGTGAAGATGTCCATTTTCTGTTCTATGGGCAGGCCCACGTGCCCACGAGAAGTGCTTGCATCACTCCAGGGAAGCATATGGCTCTGGATGTGGGGAGACAGAGATCCGAACTGGCCAAGGGAGCAGGGAGACTACAAGATAATCACGAGGACAATAGACAGCTGCATTAAACATTTACTATGTGCCAGCTCTGCTCTGAACACATTACCTGAAATGTATTAATTAAACTTCAAAAAAAAAAAAAGCCCTATGAAATAGACATTGTTCAACCTTTTTAAATGAGAGAACTAAAAAAAAAAGAAATGAGGGAAATTTAGACGTGAAGCTTCATTTGTGAATGCTACAGGCTGGCAGCTGCAGAGCCTAGATTCAGACCTAAGCTTTTTACTCTGGAGTCCTGTCTTTTAGGAGAAGGAAATGGCAACCTGCTCCAGTATTCTTGCCTGGGACACCTCATGGACAGAGGAGGCTGGCGGGCTACAGTCCATGGAGTTGCAAAAGCACCAGGCACAACTTAGTGACTAAACAATAATGATATAATGAGATAGATGCTAAGGTTCACCCACAGGATGCAGGTGGAGGGGAGGAGGAAGGTTAGGGAGGGTGAAGAGAGGAGAGAGGGAGAGAAAGGACAGAACAGGAAGCTGCCAGCATCAAGTGCTGGAGAGACTAGAGGAACGTTGCCTCATGCACAGCCAGTGGGACTGCAAATTGGGACAGTCCCTTTGGAAAAGAGTCACCTTTATGTACCAAAGATATGAATACCATATGACCCAGACATTCAATTTCAGTTCAGTTGCTCAGTCGTGTCCGACTCTTTGCGACCCCATGAATCACAGCATGCCAGGCCTCCCTGTCCATCACCAACTCCCAGAGCTCACTCAGACTCACGTCCATCGAGTCAGTGATGCCATCTAGCCATCTCATCCTCTGTCGTCCCCTTCTCCTCCTGCTCCCAAACCCTCCCAGCATCAGAGTCTTTTCCAATGAGTCAGCTCTTCGCATGAGGTGGCCAAAGAACTGGAGTTTGACATTACACTCCCACTTATAAGAAATGCATGCATGCGTGTTTCAGGAGCTGTGCAACAATGTTCCTGACCAGGTTGTTTAAAATCGCTTTAAGATGGAAACAATGGAATGTCTATCTTGGTGGAATGAAGACATCCATTGTGGTCCCTCCATTCCATGTGATGTAGAACAGCATTGAAAATTAGTCAGTTCTAAGTATACTTAATGAGGATAACTCACACACATCACACTGAGCTGCAGTATCCAAAAAAACACACACTATATGACATCACAAAACAGACGCAATTAAACTCTTGTTTTTAAGGATGCAGACTTAGGTGGCAAAACAGAACAAAAACAAATGAACAAAGCCAAGGTAGTGGTTGTGATAAAGTTTCAGATGGGGTGATGTTCAGCGGAAGGGGAGTATGGGTGGGGAAGAGGCACCTGGGTTCTGGATGCTGCCTGGGTGATGGTTACCAGGGCATTTAGTTGACAATAATTCATCAAGTTATACTTCTATGCTTCATGCATCTTTTTAATTTTATATTCCACAGTTTTTAAAAAAGATTTTTAAAAATCCAAATGAGAACAGAGACCAATTCTGCTTGCCTGAGTGCTAGATGAACTTCCAGCCATCCACCAGACAGCTTGACCAGAAGGCCCACAGACGGCTTCAACTCTAAGGGCTGTGATCTCACTCATCCCTCTGGCCTCCAATTCTGCTCCTTCTTCTGTGTTTCCTAATTTGATGAGTGGGGAGGCCATCTTATCTTAGAAAACTGCAAGTTATTCGATCTTCTCCTCCCATGTTATCACTTCCAACTTTTGTATGTGTGTGCTCAGTCGCTCAGTCATGTCCGATTTTTTGCAACCTCATGGAATGTAGCCTGCCAGCCTCCACTGACCATGGAATTCTCCAGGCAAGAATACTGGAGAATAATGGTTTGCCATTTTCTCCACCAGGGGATGGTCCTGACTCAGGGATCGAGCCCACAAGAGAGGCAATCCTCAAACGTGAATCTTACTAGGTTAGATCATACTTTCAATGGCTTCACCATTTCCCCATCATCTGTAAAATCAAGTTTTGACCTCTTTGTGTGGCACACACAATTATCTGAGCCCTAACACCTACTTATGGTTTCATTCCCATTTCCCATGAGGCTGACCACCTGCTGTTTTAAATCCTCTTAGCCCATGCTGTTTCCTCTGCTGCCAATAGCTTCATTTCCATTTTTGCCTAGTCAATCCCACCCATTTATCAATAGTTCAAAGCTCAAATCAAATGGCACCTTCTCTGTGGATGCTCGTCTTCCTGACGTTAGATCTTGTAAGGGTTTTTCTTCCCTCCTTTATACTGCTCCGATAGCTTGGACTAAGTTGTGACTTAACATGCTCTCTGGACATTGCATGTTGACAGATATGTCTCCTCATCAGATCACATGAACCTCTAAACAGCTTTGGTACATGTATGTCCATGGTTCCTAGAACAAGGTCTGGCATAACATATGATCTCAGTCAGTTACTGCGTGAGCAGTGAATGACTTACAGGATGACACTGCGATAGTCCGAGGCTTTAGGCTCATTGTGAAGATAAGTCCCTCCAGTATTTGGTAGTGTAGCCCTTGTTGACCAAAAGCAACATTTAGTCACCTATGACTTTTGGCAAACAGGGAAAATCAAGATCTTCAGCAATCGAGAAACTTCCAAATGAGTATTGCTCCAAACGAGTATGCATGCCCATTCAGTTGTATCCAGCTCTTTATGACCCCATGGACGATAGCTCTCCAGGCTCTCTGTCCATGGAGTTTTCCAGGCAAGAATACTGGAGCGGGTTGCTATTTCTTACTCTAGGGGATCCTCCCAACCCTGGAATCAAACCCTCATCTCTTGCATCTCCTGCATTTGAGGTGAGTTCTTTACCACTGTGCCACCTGGGAAGCCATTACTACAAACACTCTTTCTAAATACAATAGACAAAGTTTACTCAGGTCACCTTCAAACACACACACACACACACCTCTCTGAAGGGATAGCCCATAAATACAAAAGAATATGGGATCTACTTCTTACCACTCTATTCTTCTAATTTCTCCTAGCTTTTCCATTTCTCTGGACTACTGTCTTAGAAAGTTCACAAGTGAAAAGCAAAAACATTTCTAAGATTAAGTTATATATTAACCCTACTCTGCTATGTACAAAGAGCAATTAAGCTTCAATAAATTGTTTTGAAATCACATGGACTGTTTTCCCTTATTTCTTTGAGAAATCCAGTCTCTGTCTGGGTGTGCTCTGCTTTTCCTTCTGAAGGGCAGGGCCTCCCAACCTCCTCCTGCCTGGGGAATGGAGGCTGTTGACAGGATGGCAGCTACCCCACTATTCTTTCTAATTAAATCACCCAGGGTGCCTCTGGGTGACCAGCTTAGCAAGGCATAAGAACCCAGCTCTTTTAAAGAAGTCATGAATTTACTAAGGGACCAATATGTATTTAACCCAGTTAGTTCTGTGCATCATGAATAAATGGGGAAAAAAAAACAAAAGAATCAGTCTGTCAGTCGTGTCCAATTCTTTGTGACCCCATGGACTGTACCCTGCCAGACTTCTCTGTCCATAGGATTGTCCAAGGAAGAATACTGGAGTGGGTTGCATTTCCTCCTCCAGGGGATCTTCCTGACCCAGGGATCCAACCAGGGTCTCCTGAATTGCAAGCAGATTCTTTACTGTCTGAGCCACCAGGGAAGATAGATATAGATGTTTTTCCCCAACCTGTGGGCAAAGTCAAGCTACTCCTTGTGCCATTTACTTGGTTTGTTTTGGTTGGTTCTTAGGGGAAACATGGGATAAATGGAGTAGAATTCCATTAGACAAGGTGGTCCCTTGGCCTTTATGATTAAACTTATATTGGAGATGATCTTTTAAGGGTGAAAATATTTGAAAGTCATTGGTAGTCCCCAAGTTTTTCTTGGTGAAGGTGTAGTTTGTCAAGCAGAGGCCTCCAGTACAGAAGAATTAACTAATGGTCCTGAACCGCCTGTGTGTCCCCCAAGTTTCTGGCCTGTGACAAAACCAATTACAGGTAGATTCTCAATGAGTGAGGTGCTTCCCTTTAGCTCAGATGGTAAAGAATCTGCCTGCAATGCAGAAGACCCGGGTTCGATTCCTGGGTTGGGAAGGTCCTCTGGAAGAGGGAGTGGCAATCCACTCCAGTATTCTTGCCTGGAGAATCCCATGAACAGAGGAGCCTGGAGGGCTACAGTCCATGGTGTGACAGAGTTGGACATGGCTGAGCAGCTAACACTATTACTAGCAATGGGTGAAGCATAGAACTATCTCAGAATATTTCTTTTTTTTTTTTTTTAACTGTCCTGGGTCTTCACAGGGGTGTGCAGGCCTTCTCTACTTGTATACATGGGCTTCTCCTGTCGTGGAGCACAGGCTCAGAGCGCATAGCCTTAGTAGTCATAGTATGAGCGCTTCTCTAGTTGCGGTCTGCTGGCTTAGTTGTCCTGAATCATGTGGGCTCTTAGTTCCCTGACCAGGGATTGAATTCGAGTCCCCTGCATTGGAAGGTGGACTTTTAACCACTGGACTGCCAGGGAAGCCCCTAGGAACATTTCTCTTTGCTCATTTTCATCTGTCTGTCCCAAGCCCATTGTCAGCTTTGGTTTTCAAACGGTATCTGGGGAGAGGAGCCTTTGGAATTCTTGCACAGGCAGGAAAGGTCCTTGCTCCTGCCTCCTCTTTCCTCTCTTAGGAAGATGACAGTCCCCTGGGGCCCAGAGCATACTTTCCCTGCCAGCATTGGCTCCTTAGAGCAGTCACTGCCTTCAGGGGATTAGCCTAGTAGAACATTCTTAAATGCCAAGCAGTGACAATGCACTTTGAGCCCCAGTCCCAGGCCTCTGGGTAGCAGGGAAGGAAGAATTCCTCACAGCAGAGGGGCAAAGACCCTGTCTCTGGGTGCCTTCAGTTCCACGCACACACCTCAGGGGAGGTGAACCAGCCTCCAAGGGACCAAAGTTCAAGGAAAACCTCTTGGTTTCACCAGGAAATGCTGTCTGAGTGTCCAGTGGGAGAAAGTCTGTGTTGTGAGAGTTTCATGGTAGAGAACATGTCCTCAGGGCTTAAGATAACAGGCAAACAGAGACCGAAGGTTGGGAACAAGAGTCAGAGATACACAAGGTGCCAGAAGAGAAACAAGGATGCCTCTGATGTCAACCTCTGAGTGATATTGTTGTTCAGTCGCTCAGTCCTGTCCGACTCTTTGCGACCCCATGGACTGCAGTACTTCAGGCTGCTCTGTCCTCCACCATCTCCCGGAGTTTGCTCAAACTCAGGTCCATTGAGTTGGTGATGCTATCTATCTCATCCTCTGTCACCCCCTTCTCCTCCTGTCCTCCGTCTTTCCCAGCATCAGGGTCTTTTCCAAGAGGTGGCTCTTCGCATCAGGTGGCCAGAGCATTGGAGCTTCGGCTTCAGCCTTAATCCTTGCAGTGAATATTCAAGGTTGATTTCCTTTAGGATTGACTGGTTTGATCTCCTTGCTGTCCAAGGGACTCTCAAGAGTCTTCTCTAGCACCACAATTTGAAAGCATCAATTCTTTGGTGCTCACCCTCTTTATGGTCCAGCCCCCCATCAGCTCCCCCACATCCAAAATCAGTCCACTAAGACAGAAAGAGTTATCACCACCTCCTTCCCTAAGCCCCAGAGCGAAGCAGGTAGTGGAATATCATTCATCACTGTAAATTTGGGAAAACAACCTTTTATATATAGATTATATTAAAGGCAGGGTATTATCACTTTATATTTCAGAGTACACTTATTGGAAATGGTATTTAATAATGGGTAAGTCAGAATGTCTGGGTTGAAAGCCTGGGTTTGCCACTTACAAGTTGTGAATCCTTGGGAAAATGACTGCAGCTCTCTGTCTCTGTGTGGGGGAGGGTGGGGGAAGGTATAAGAACTGCACCTGTCTCATCGGGAATTTTGAGAATTAAGTGAAAAAAAAATCTGTGTATCTGAGGAGACCGTGCTGTCAATACTAGAGATTGTCATCACTAATTATTGTATCATCCTATGTGGAAGGGGAGTCAGAGAGCTAATGATGGGATAACTTCCATGCTGTTTTGATATATGTGTGTGTGTGTGTGTGTGTGTGTGTGTGTGGCTACAAAGAAAATTTCAGGTGACTTGCAACTTAGTCTTTATTTAATTAATTTTTATTAGAGCATAGTTGCTTTACAATGTTGTGTTAGTCTCTACTGTACAGCAAAGTGAATCAGCCGTAATAAGCACATGGCCCCTCCCTTTGACTTCCTTCTCATCCAGGTCACCACGGTGCATTAAGTAGAGTTCTTTATGCTATACAGGAGGTTTTCATTCATTATCTATTTTATCCATAGTATATATTTATCTATCTATTTTATCAATAGTATTTATGTGTCAACCCCAATCTCCCAATTCCTCCCACTCCCATTATCCTCCCCCCGCCCTCCTGCATATAACTTAGGTTATAAATCATAAATCAGTCTATCATGATATGCAGGAGCAGCTCTTTCTAGTGTTTTGAAGCAAATTATTTTCTCTGGGTTTCCCAGGAAGGGAAGCTGTGCACAGCTGGAGCCCTCGGGCTGTGCTTTGTGGCTCCGTGTTTGTATGTGTGGTGGGCTTGTGGGTCCAGAAGGGGCAGGCTGAGGTCAGGCTGGGGTACTCTGAGTGTCGGGGGAGGCTTCAGAGGACAGAAAAATCCATCCTGGAGGCAGCTGTGGCGACCACTCTTCTAGAAGCAAGTATGTAGATGAATCTTCTCTCTCCAGCTAAGCCAGTGACCTTGGGGAGGAAAAAAGAGGCTGTGTGTAGTGTACAGTAAGTGACTGGGCACTTACCTTGTGGCTGAGACGTGGGTGCCACCAGTGGGGTGTTCTGGGAAGAGTGGGCTGGCTCAGAGGAACGGGAAAGGAGGGTGGGATCTGCAGAACCTGGGCCATGACCTCCATCTCTACCTGGACTCCTCACCCCTGAGAGCCACCTCAGCTCTCTGTGCTCCAGGCTCCTCGTTTGAGAACACAGTGGAATCGAGAATCCTTTTTCACAGACGTGAAAGGATTCTCGTCTCGATGAAAGCATGCCTCCTCCATCATCACGACTGAATTATAGTGTAAAGATCTTCCACACTTTTAATGTTCATGCACCCTCTTGCTTCAGGAAGCCGAGGCTCCCTGACCTAAAACCAGTAGTAGACTTATTTTTTAGTTCTACTTGTGAGGCACATTTAAAAATTAAGTTCATCATGTTTTATTAGCTTTATGATACACAGAAGTGTATGGGTCTGTGCTTTGCCATGTCACCTTCCTGAATGCAGGGGATTCTGTGGTTGATTCATCTGATGCTCTGAGGACACTCATTGCAGTGGCTTCTCTTGTTGCAGAACATGGGCTTTAGGACATGGGCTTCAGTGGGCTTCAGGCTTAACAGTTGTGGGGCACTGGTTCAGTTGCTCTGAGGCATGTGGGATCTTCCTGGATCAGGGATCAAACCCATGTCTCCTGCGTTGGCAGACAGATTCTTTACCACTGAGCCCTGCTGGGAAGCCCTGCTTCCCCTTTCTTTGCTGTAATCCTTCTCCTTAATATCTATAGGAAGAGCATGGTATGTTTGCTTTAATAAAATTGTCTCAACTTTATTATAGTCCTGACCCTTAAGAAGTTCGTATTTAAAACCCAGAGGTAGAAAGTGTAAAATAATACCTTAGTTCCAAAGGTCATTATAATTGAGTTTTGTGTTAGTCAAGAAAAAAATGCTTTAATAAGGGCAACTCCAAATACAATAGCTTAATCAAGGTTGAAATATATTTCTCTCTCATGTGGTAGATGGCCTAGGACTGGTAGGGTGATCTTGACAGCCAAAGCCTTTAACTCCAGTTTCAAAGTGGCTGCTTCAGCACTTGCCATCACACCTGTAACCCAACCAGCAGAGAGGAATAAGGAAACAGGAAACCATACTTTCATTCTTTCCAAAAGCATGACCTGAAAATGGTACCCATCACCTCTGCCCTCATCCTATTGGACAGAACAATGTCCCATGGAGACCTAACTGCATCAGTGGGTGGAAAATGTAGACCACCCATTAAAACAGGAAGATGCAATATTGGTAAAAATTAGAATTTTCTTCCACAGCTTGCTAGTGACCCACCAGGACTCAAACTCAGGTGTTCTGATGATGTGTATGGTATTATTTAGAACATAAAACAGCAAGGTAAAAAAAATGACTTGGCCCCCAAAATGAATGAACACAGTTGCTGCACCACATGTGTTTAGAAGACCCTGTAGGTAAAAGTCACAGATAAATCCTGTGATTCAGCTGATCTTTGCAAATCTTAGACAGAAATGACTTTGCTATGCTGTCACAATTTTGCTTGATCTTATCTTTCATGGGAGGTTGGGGAGTTTTCCGCTTTTCTAGATGAAAAGCCCTGGTTTTCCTCACTTAGAAATTGTAGAGATAGTTGCAACTAACATATATCCTCTTATGCAAACATATTTGTAGAAATTTTGATTCAAAAATCCATTATACAGGGTCAGGACCCGAATATATGTTCCAACGTGCCATACATTCTCTAGTAATCATATTGTGTTTTTCTTTAAAAAACAATACTTAGAAGTCAGCCTATGGTATAACATCCAAGGAAGGGAACCTTTTGTGGAATTTATTTTCTATTGAATTTTTGTTGGTGGATGCCTTGTATGCCAGAAGAAGCTATCAGCCTTTTTCTTCCTTCATTATTCTGCTGGTCCCTCCCTCCCCCCTTTCCTCAAGTTGCATCTTTTGAATATGAAAAGCTATATTTAATGCTTAATGTATTCTTCCTGAAAAAGCTTTAAGGCCATCTTCATAAACACCACCATTTCTTATTTAATAAACAATCGCTGTCTCATTAAATGTAAATGAGTTCTTTATCCTTAGCGATATTTGTTGAATCTATTACTTACTGTGTTTACCAATTTTGTTTCCTTTGGCTGGAAAGCTTTCTGTAAACTACTCATAAATGTAAAGTTGAAACGAAGGCATTTTCTCTATGTTGAAGCACCTGCATTAGGAAGCTTTGAAGAGCCCTTTCCTTAAAGTCTGCTGTCTTTCCTGTCCCCCTGGAGAGGGCTTGGGACTCCTGCTTCAGGCCACCTGACCCCTATCTTTTGTCTCTCAGGAATGTTTATGCCTACCTTCCTGAGTTGGAATCAGAGGACTTGCTGCAGGTAGAAAACAGGCGATCCTGGAAAAGCACAGCGCAGCCTGTCTTTGGCCGGGTGGAAAATGAGTTCTCCATAGTGGCGGCAACATTTGGCACTTTGATTCACTCGATCCTCCTATCGTGTCCAGGTTTCCTGGCTTCTAGGGCATGGAGTAAGGCCCATCTGTTCCAGCAGGCTTTCCCTGATTAGATAGGATGCTTGGCAAACAGAGTCTCAGATAATGGATATTTGAATATTTTTGTAATTTCCATGCTTGCGCCTAACAGCTTAGCAGTTGGCCCTATGTTTAAAGAAAATGGATAATAATCATGAGTAATGTGGCAATTTCCATTCAAAAATTTCAAATGGTGCTTAATTAAATCTTCCAATAACATTTGGAAGCAAAGGTTCAGCCTGCCCATGCTGTAGTCATGAAGAAAAAAAGAGGGAGAGGATAGTGGATGGAATCTTCCAGAACTGGTGGTGGGGAGACCAACCCAAGCACAGGAGCTGGGACCAGGCACTTCATCGCAGCCCTTATATCAATGGTCCCTGAACTTTTTGACATCAGGGACCAGTTTTGTGGAAGACAATTATCCACAGACGGGGGCAGGGGTAGGGGATGGTTTCAGGATGATTCAAGTGCATTGGATTTATTGTGCATTTTATTTCTACTATTATTGCATCAGCTTCACCTCAGATCTTCAGGCATTAGATCCTGGAGGTTGAGGACCCCTGCCCTAGATCACTTTCCACAGCCAGCCATTCCCATGAAACTGCCTGCCAATCAGGAGGCTCCTTAGCATCATCATGTATTTCCACAGCATCTATTAGAAAGGATGGAACACCCCTGGTTGAATGCCTGGGGGTGTGAGGCAGATCTAGAAGACTGTTCTGCTGACTCTGTCCTCATAAGACTTCCCTTTCTATTGTCCAGATCGCAGAGGTGGCTGCTGGCCGGCCAGTGGGCTCATTCAGAGCCGGTCCTGGATTACAGAGCATCCCTCATCAAACTCTTCCCACCATGGATACTTATTTTAATTTTAAACATCTTCCATTGTAGCAGCGTTCTTGAACTCTCCTTGGTAACTTTTAATGTCCAAAACCCCACTGATACTAACATCGAAGAATCTTAGCATTTGGAAAGAGTTTGGAAGTCTTCCATTTAGACCGATCATTTTAGAAATAGACCCTGTATCCCATTCTCGACTCACCCAAAGGCTGTACATTTACCTTAATTCATGCCAGCAGTTTGCATCCAAGCTTGTCCTGGTCTGGAGACTCCCAGTCCAGAGACCTTTGGTTTCAGCATTGAAAATGGATTTTTCGTCTGTTGAAATCTGAAGCTATTTTTGTTCCTTCAGTTCCCACCGGGGGACAGGTAGGAGGAGGAGTGATATAGGACAATTTGTCAGCATCCTACTTTTGTTCAGCGTTCCTATCACACTGGGGCGTCACTCACCACCCCTCATGTTCCCTCTCCATGTCCTGCTGGCCTTCCAATAGCACCTTTCCCCCTCTCCTCCTCTGGTCTCATTTTCCCAACCTGTAAAATCAGGTGACTAGGATTTACCCTTTCCCCTCTAGGGATGTTTGAAGATTGATAACATGTCAGGGGAAAGACTGGATTTATTAGAATTTCGCAATATCCCATTTAAACAGAGAAGAGACATCAGGGAAAAGAAATTTGGAAATAACTTTCTCTTATATTATTTTTAAAGTTCATCATTTCCCTTCATATTATTATTAGTGTCTATATATATATATATATATATTTCTTTTTTTTTTTTTTGGTCTGACTCTACCACAATTTAAAGTCTTTTATAAAGGTCTTGACTGTTCCCAAGAAGTCGGCCATGCACTGAAGCAGGACAGAGAGAAGGATGATACAGTGAGCCCGGCCTGGGGACCGAGAGCCCTGTCACGCTGACTTATGATGGATGGAGGGGGAGTCTATTTCTCAACCACAGTGGGGGGAGGTAAAGTGTAAAGAAAGATGCAACCGTGAGTCTCTGGGTGATCCATCTTGCAACAGATAAACTTTCAGAGGCTGCAGTTCAGGAGAGAAGAAAGAAAGAAGAGAAGAATCAAATTCATTATGTGAAGTTTAATCTCATGAGGAAATATCAAAATATGTCAACAGCACCCAAGACAGGAGGGTGGGGGAGAGGGTGGGGAATTTGCTGATGGTGTTTGTCAGCTGCTAAACCAGGCGTGGAGGCAGAGAGGCACTGGGCTCCGGGGCTCTGACTGCAAACAGCCTTCCCAACCGATTCCACAGGAGGCCAGGCAGAGCTGAGGGCATCTCAGGCAGAATGAAGCCAGGGGATTCAGCAGACATGGGGGACCTATCTGAAGGCCCTACTTCCATCTGCAATTCACCTTCACATCCCTTTCTTTGTGTTTCTTGAGTTCAGGCTCTGCATCATGGTTGGGTATAAATAATCCCATGAAAAGTGTGGCATGGAGCTTTCTCTCTAAAAACCTTTTGCCATCGTGTCTTCCCTGACCACTCCCTGTTCATTTCCAAATTAATTTCAGCAGATACTGCCTTAGCACGAGCAGCCTAAATCTTGCAAAGGAAATTCATAGCTTGAGGAATCTTTCCTGTCACTTTAAGAGGGCTTCTTGGGGTGAAATTCTCAATGTCCTGCACAGACACGAGGCACCAGCCAGCTCCTTCCTCCTTCTGTGCAGACCTGACCCCTCCAGCACCCCAGAGGGGGAGGCGGCAGAGGCATCCCCCACCTCTAGGCACGGAGGCAGGTTTTGCAATTTCAATCTCCGTCCCACTCCTCATTCCCACAGTGACCTTGGGCAAATCGCTTTCACCTCCCTAGGCCTCAGTTTCCACATCTGGAGAGCTGAGATAATAGCTACCTGCCTCCTGGGGGGAGTCTGCGGGGCTTAATTAATTAATGTTTGGCAAAGCTTCCGAGACCTTTGCTTGAAAGAAGCCTTGCAAGCGCAAATTATTATTATTATATCACAGAAGCCTTAACTCCAATTTTGCTGCTGAGGCTAATGATTATTTCTTTCCTGAATACAAAAAAAAAAAAAAATTAATTTTAACTCCAAGTCATTTATCAGGTAGTGGGGAAAAATTCTCCGTTTGTCAAGGACAACGCTGTCTAAATGGAATTTCCAGCAGCCCCTCTCGGGGGAAGGTTGCAAGAATATCTTTGCATTTTGCCCTCTTCCCCGGGCACCCTCTGTCTGTGCCCTTCTCCTGTCCCTGTTCTTGGCTCTCTCTCCGGGTCGGGGCGCTAGCCCGGGTGGGCCAGGATGACCCTTCTGCTGAATGTGCTTTTGATTTCCTGGGCTGTGGGGTCCTCACCGGGGTCCTGGTCTCCACCCACTGCCCTTTAAGCAGCTGACCGTCCAGCTCTGGCTCAGCATCGAAGCCAAATGCCAAGTATTTTTAAGGAATCAGACTTTATTCAGTACCGTGAAATTCAGGATCAATTTCAAATAACTGGACACTGTCACTATTAAAAGCATCAAACTGATTCCCAGTGTCAAACGACCCCCTCCCCTGAGAGAGTGGCCTCATGTTTTCCACAGGGATAAAAATAATGTGAGGCGTTGCATCTGTTTCCTCACTTTCCTGTCTGTCCCTGAGGCTTGATGGGCTGCCTGGCTCCCCACCCCAGTTTTTACCCACCCCTCCAGCAGGTTTCTAGGGCTTCTTCTCTGTTTCTCAAAACAACCTTCCCGGGCTCATGTGCCACTTTGCTGCGGGGCAGGGACATTCCTGGCCCCTGTCCTCGCCCTGCCAGGGAGCCTGCGTCACCCAAGGTCAGATCAGGAGTGCCTCAGTGGGGCACCCAGCGGGTGTTCTGTGCCAAGCTTTTCCTCCCAGACCTGAATGCCCCCTGTTGCTGCATGAGCTGTCGGAATCCGAAGGCTAGTGATGACTCCATTTTACTGAGAAAGAAACTGAGGATCAAAAAATAGCTTTCCACCTGCTCTCCTTCACCTGGGTGCAGCCAGTCCTGACACTGCAGGCCTGGCCTGTGAGGCTCCTCCGCCGGCCCGAGTCTTCACTCTCACTGTCCGCTGTTCAAAAACATTCTCACCACACACACACACACACACACACACACACACACACACACATTCTCATCTACGTGTACACAGTCTCGACTAGTACACACACATATAATCATCAGCTCACACATACACATTCCCACACACAACCTCATCAACTCTCTCTCACACACACCCAGAGTCTTATAAACTCACACACACACACACACACACAAGCTCATCAACTTACACACACAGTCTCAACTCACATACAAATATATAAACATCAACTCACACACAGACTTGAGAGTGCCTCTCCCTGTGTTCCCCCCAGACCCGGGCGTCCCTCTCCCTGTGTCCCCCATCAGACCTGGGGGTCCCTCTGCCTGTGTGCCCTCACTGACCAGGGGTCACTCGATGGTTAACGTTCTCCGTGCTGGGTGAGCACCTGTGTTTTCATGGCTCCTTCCCCTTCTTATCTAGAAACATCTTGGGAACAGTGCTTGGCCCTTCCTTGGCACCAAATAAATATTTAATAAACGAATGTGTGAGCAAATAAGTGCCTCTCTGTTCCATGTTTTTAGAGCAAAAATTAACCATACATTTGATGTATTTTGTATGTGTGCTAGAAACGTATCTGAGCAGTCTCTATTGGGCCTCGAGTCCCTGCGGGAGCTCTGCATGTTGCTTCTGATAAGCGCAGTCCAGTGCATCTTGCTGAAATCTCCACACTCTGTCTGTTCCAGCAAGACCACAGGCGTGTTGTAGTGTTTGCTTCATCAGTCAGTTCTCAAGAGAGACCTTGATGCCTATGCCAGTTTGTCTCCATACACAGCAAGTCCTACCTTTGTTCTGTCTTCAGTCCTGGCAGCCCCAAGCTAGAAAACACTGCATCTTCGAGGAAGATGGTTAGCCTCTGTGTACAAGCCCAGACTGAAGTGGTTGGGAAGGGAAATGTGATGTCGATAGAAGATGATATTATTAGAAACCTGTTAAATGGGTTCCTGGCGCGTGCCTTTCACATCTCTCCCTTCAAGAAAACCGCCCCACACCGTGACTCATTTTGTGCAGTCAATACAATCCTGATAAGACCTATCACAGCACTCACGGTGCGGGAAGAAATTAAACATTTAGGGGACTCCTCCCGAGCCACGCTGATTGAGCTGGAAGGATGCTGCTACGTTGACAGAGGCATTTGTCTGCTCTTGCAAGCTAGTAAGTCTTCCTGGCAGAATGAATTACAAATTCCTTAACAGCTAAGGAGATAAAAACAAAATCAGGAGCTCCTTTCTTCTACCTTGATGCTGTTTTTTTCTGGAAGGGAGTCTTGGTGTGCCTGCCTGTGGTGTGCGTGTGTGTGTGTGTGTGTGTGTGTGCGCGTGTTGCAAGGGGGTGCAGCAGGAGAGCCACATAGCGGCTCATCTCATCACACACACAGTGTGAGTCTTGAGCTCTCCCAGGCTGACCCTCTTTTCCTGGCCATTCTGTTAATTGAACCAACCGTGCCAGCTCCTGAAATGCAAGGACAATTTTGTCAGCGGGGGAAGGCACCTTGCACCTCTCAGCCAAATACAGCACAACTTTAAACCGATTAATAAAACTCTTAAAAGGATAATATTGTTGGGCAAAGTGCGAAGGGGTCCTGCTCTCGCTCGGGTTGTATTTTTATTAAGCTGTGAGCTGTATTTTTTAAAAAGAGAGAGAGAGATAGAGGGAGAGACGGAGGAAGAAAGGGAGGCTTAGAGCCTGCAGCCTCTTGTTTGCAGATTATTTTATGAAGATGCTCAGTAGAATATCAATTGCCTGTGATTAAAAGTCCCACCAGGTACTATCTTGAAGAGCAGAGGCTTTAGGAGCGAGAGCGACTCCTTGGAGAAGCTGTACCTTTTAAATTTGGAAAAATGATGCAGTTGAAATTTTGCCTTCAGAGTAGGCAGAGCAAGGCAGGGGACTGGTAAGGACAGGGCCAAGCCAGGGTGAGGGGCCGGTTTGAAAGGAAGATTTCTTGCTCTGCTCCTGTTCCTCTTGGTGAGAAAGGGACTGGTTCCTCATGACCAGAGGGGCTCTGGGGGCCCAGGGAAGGACACGCCAAGGAAGGGAATAAGGAAAAGCCTGGAATCTGGTCTTAAGAGATACTGGACAGACCTCTGGCTCCAGAAGCCTCAGAAGCTCTCATTGGAAGTGCTGCCATTCAGGTCTGTTCTATAAGTTCTTTCCTGAATTATCAAATTCACCACACACATTAAAAATGTGTTCTTTGCTTTTTTGGAAATGAGAATAATTCTAAGTGGAAATGTGATCCTGCATCAGCTCAGTCATGTCAATGCTGACGTTTCTGCCCCAGATCACTTGACAAAGATGCTCCCAGGGTCCATCCTGCTTGTCCATCACAGTGAGGATGGCACTAGCCATGGCCAGCTGGTGGGGTGACAGAGCATCACTCGGGTTCCAGGGACAAAATCTTACAAACGTTTATGGTGACAGAGCTGTTCTCATAGCTCAGGGTTTGAGCTCAGGGATCACTGGTTGGATGACTGCCCCAGGGAGTGATGGTGATGCTGGTCAGTGTTCATACAAGGACTCCACAACACGGGTCCTCTGTGTCTGGCTCCTTCCCTGAGTGCCGTGCTTTCAAGGGCTTTCCATGGATCTGGGCCTCATTCCTCTATAGCAGAGCCTCTCTTCTGCCACCGTCTTGTCTTTCACTGAACTTCCTATTTTTACTTATAGATTCAGGTTTTTCTCTCGTTCATTTTTCCAGTTTAAGAGACCTGGGCCTTCTCATCCCAGGCACGCTTCCCAGACTTGGAAGTCATTCTCCTTCGAAGCAGCTGAGCTTCTCTTTTTAAAAAATTAATTTTTATAAGAGTATAGTTTATTTACAATGCTGTGTCAGTTTCAGGCGTACAGTGAAGTAAATCAGTTCTACATACACATATATCCTCTCTCTTTCAGATTATTTTCCCATATACGGCATTAGAGAGTATTGATAGAGTCCCCTGTGCTATTCAGGGGGCCCTTAATAGTTCTCTCTCTTACATATAGTAGTATGTATATGCTAATCCCAATTTCCGAATTTATCCCTCCTCCTTTCCACTTTGGAAACCGTAAGTTTGTTTTCTACATCAGTGAGTCTAATTACGTTTTGTAAATAGGTTCATTGGGATCATTTTTTAAAGATTATATACAATAGAATATTACTTAGCCATAAATAAGAATGGAATGATGCCATTTGCAGCAATATGGATAGGCACAGAGGTTGTCATACTGAATGAATAAGTCAGACACAGAAAGACAAATACCATATGCCGTCACTTCTGTGTGGGATCTAGGAGCAGCTGGGCTTCGGAGGCAGCTGTGGTCCCTGTGCAGGGCAGCTGGGGGTACCGGCCCTCCATCTCCTACCTTGGCCTTTTTTTCTGTTAATGCTTGCTGTACTTTGTCGAGGTCACTGAGTCTGTGTGCTCACTCCTCCCTTCCCTCTGATCTTTGCTCTCAAAGCTTCTCACTCAGGGCTCCTCTAACTGCAGGGTGCAAAGAACCGCCCAAAGCTTATTTAAAACGCTGATTCTTTTTCTTTAATTTATTTTTTTATTGCATCAAGGACTTTTTTTTTCTTTCTTTTTTCTTTTTTAAATTATTAAAGTATGATAACACATTTGTAGGAGACTTGGAAAACACAGAACAAAGTTACATATTGTTCTGCTATATATTACAATTATTTTTAAGTAGGTAAACTAAGATTTTTAGGTGGAGTTTCAATATCAAACTCTCAAACATTGATAGAATGAGTATTCAGAGAAGTAGAAGGATATAGTAGATATGAAAATCACCATGAACAAATGCAATAGAATTAAGATTTTTATGATTTCACATATGTTCCCATGGACTATAAACTAGGAGCTATGTAACACGTCTAGGGACATAAAATAAGGTGCGAAAGCTTCATGATCTAAAGGTATTGAAATCATATAGAGTCTATTCTCTTATCACTGTGGAACTGTGTTAGAAATCAATATAAAAAGATACAAAATGCGGACTCTTGCACCTTTGGGTGGGAAGTGGTCCCTGAGCAGGCACACGATGGAAGCCTATTATGTCTGAAGGGGAGCTTGGGCTGCAGTTCTACACAAACTCTGAAAAAGCCCCCAAACCCAGAAGCCCTATGTGCATTTTGAAAACAAATGTATGGAGAATACATTTAATGGGGCAACTTCGTGGGTCATGCATCTGTGGAGTCCTTTACCCACAGGGAATAAGGCAGGCTAAAGTAATAATTTAAAAACAATAACCATTCAATCAATAAACACCATTGCTTGCTGTGTACAGGCACTGGCAGACTCAGCAATGAACAAGCGCAGTATGGTCCCTGCCCTCCTGGCATGTACAGGGTAACAGAGAAGAGGCCACCGAAGAAGTGACTAAGGCCCCGTGGCAGCGCAGTGTGGTGGGGAGAGAAATGCTTTCCAACCCGCCTGTGCCACATCTCAAGTCTGCTGTGTGGCCTGGGGCAGGTGACCCAGCTGCTCTGTGCCTCAAATTACTGATGTGCCAATGAGGATAATACTAGCGCTTCATTGGCTGTGATAAGAAGATGCTGCTGCTAAGTCACTTCAGCCGAGTCCGACTCTGTGCGACCCCATAGACAGCAGCCCACCAGGCTCCCCCGCAAGAAGATAAGTGCTTCAAAGGCCACCTGACACACAGTAGGCACTCAGCATTAGCCAGTAGGTACTTAATGGACTAATGGACTGTGTTTTTGCTAAATGCTTAAGGGGAGGTGGGGTCCGCGGTACAGCAGGAGCTCCTTCCTAGGGCTGAAAGAGCCTCCTGATGGAGTGACATTGCAGTGGCTCCGAGGTCGTACCGGATAATTTACATATATTAATATGAATCCAAAAAAGTTTTGCAGAGTAGGTATTCTGCCTGTTTGAATTTGCCCAAGAGAAAACTTGATGTTTTTCGGGAAGTTTGAGCATCTTGCCCAAGGTTGTATAACAGGAAACAGAAGTGACTCCTACTCCAAAGGCAACTTGTGCCCAGCACATCACTCTGGTGAAGACACAGTTGTGGGAGGGAAGCTGCGTGACTGTCACTGAAAGAACAGAGTTGTTTGGGGAGCCACACCCTCTTGGTGCTGTGGTTAGAAAGGCTGGACAGGAGAAGCCGTGCTGTATTCCAGGGAGGCAATAATGTTCTGTTCCTCTGTGTTCATGTTCCTTGTTAAAAAGCACAGTATGGAAAGACAAAGGGAGGCCCCGACGCCCCCACCTTGTAGCTGATCCCCCAGCGAAGGAGGCGCCGTCTGAGTCTTGTACTATTTAATTAAAGCGACATAGGACCCAGCCTTTCAGAACTAGGTCACAAACATGCCTTCGTGCCCAGACACTCCTTTTCCGTGAGACAGGCTTTGGGAGGAAGAGAGCCTGTGATGAGGGTGAAGTTTGCTTTCCTATGTGACCTGTCATCCTGCCCACCAGTTTTTCTGTCCTGCAGAGTGCTGCAGGTTGGATGGACAATCTTATAAAGCCACCTGAGATTCTGGATGGGCTCATTTGAAATAAACCTGACTGATACCAGTTGGCTTCACAAACACACGTCAGTACACATAAGACCCTGATGTGCTGGAGCACTGCCCCCAGGAAGCAGGCTGTGGTCCTACGATTTCCACAGGAGGCGCCCAGGTCAGAGGGTCCCCACCCAGGGTGCATCTCAAAGGTCCCTTCCCAGGACCAAGAATCCTTCTGACACTCAGAGCCATTGAATACACGCTCGCATGCTCACTCAGTCATGTCTGACTCTTTGTGAGCCCATGGACTGTAGCCCACCAGGCTCCTCTGTCTAAGGAATTTTCCAGGCAAGAACACTGGAGTGGGTTGCTATTTCCTTCTCCAGGGGATCTTCCCAACTCAGGGATCAAAGGCACATCACCTCTGTATCATGCACTGGCAGGCAGATTCTTTACCACTGAGCCACTTGGGAAGCCCGCCATTGAATACATTTGCCCTCAGAGAAGGCTCTCCCCTTCCGCTCTTCTCCAGAGGGGTAAGACCCCAACCTGAAACATCACGCCCACCCCCAACCCTTCCATCCATCCGGGTGCCCTCTCTTCTTCCACCCCGCCTCATCCTCTTTGTCTTCCTTTACCTGGCTGTGCTTTTTGATCTCCGGTGTGACAAATTTCAGCTGCCACTAATGTTCATGTAGAGCATGTTTCTCTTTCCCTTTGGATGACTGTGCGCTCAATGAAAGACTTCTCAGAGAAGGCTCCCTGAATAGAAATGCACAGGAGACAAACAAAGCCCGCCGCTCAGACATCCCCACCAAGCCTCGGGGAGTTTAAAAAGCCCCCGTTGCCCTAGAAATGAGGCTATTAAGGTGTGACATGATTCTCGCTTTCAGGCAGAAGCTTTTTAAACTGCTGTAGAGCCCAATCAAGAGGAGATGAAAACTTCAGTGTTTCAAGATATCTAACTCTTGTGCTGATGAAGGAGGACATGCCGGGACGCAGGAAGAATGGGAAGCAGGTTCCTGGCTGCCCATCAGCCACCTGGCAGAGAGCGTGCCGCCCCGCTGTCCCCTGTATCTATCCACTTATCATCTCCCCACAGACTCCCGACCATCAGGAGGGATCAAGAGGGGACCAGACCCTGCAAAGACATCAGTCGGAGTGGCACGGGGACACCACTTCGCCTTTCCATCTCTCTCCCTTCTGGGGTCCAAGGGCTCCTTGACAGGACAAATGGCAGCAACTAGCCTGGTGACCGGCTGCGAAAGGGGTGCAAAACTCCTGCTGATTCCAACCTACTAGCTAGAGCACAGGTGCTTTTTCATCATCTCTGGAAATTAAACTTGACCCAGGGAGTGACTTGACCCAGGGAGTGACAGAGGATGAGATGGTTGGATGGCATCACCAACTAGATGGACATGAGTTTGAGTAAGCTCCGGGAGTTGGTGATGGACAGGGAAGCCTGGCGTGCTGCAGTCCATGGGGTTGCCAAGAGTCGGATATGACTGAGTAACTAAACCGCACTGAGGGAGTGACTTTGGAACCAGGAGAGTCAGGGTTGAGGTCCCATCCCTGCTCATTGATCACTATATCCTCTCACTTCAGTTTGCTCATTTGCAAAACACCCGCCTTTTGAAACTGAAGAGAGGAGCAGATGAAGTGTGCTTCCTCAAGTGCCTGGCTGGAGAAAGGCTGTGTAAATTAGCCTGGCTGTGCTTTCAAATGGCAAAAAAACGAAGGCAGGGACTCCCAACCGGTGGGCTAGGGCTCAATTCAACTGACGGTAATTTCAGATTCCCCTAAGTGTTGACATGAGACAGAAATTCTGCTCCTTCCCAAAGGCTTAGCTGGGAGAGGCATGCCTCTCCCAGGCAGGTCCAACTTGGCCAAGGCCCCTTCTTCCAAAATAGCTTCCTCTTCCAAGATCGCCAGAGAGAAGCTGGAAGGAAAATGAAAGAGGATTATTTTAGCCAGCAGAAACGTCCTCTTTACCACCAGCATTTTCCTGCCCACAAACCTCTCCTGAAACTGGGTAATATCCAGTAGAAGTATTGGGTTGGCCAGGAAGTTCATTTGAGATTTTATGTATAAAATACAAACAAGCTTCTTGGGCAATCCAATACTTCAAAGAAGGGTTGGGGACCTTAAAGAGTCAGAATCTGAGACAGCTCCTCCTCAGTCCTCTTTTGGTGATGAGGATGGGGGTATATTCTAAAGTGACAGAACACACTTCTGCCTGAGAACATGCAGGTACCCAGGGGTTTCTTCTCTGAGCCCCCAGACATGATCTGTCTGTGGGAAAGCACAGCAGATCTGGGCTAACTTAGATGATGAAGGCATGTTTCTTTCTTCTTCAGTCCAGTGTCCTTTCTTCCCTCTCATGCTGCCAGCATGGGTATTGGGGAGGGATTCAGACCTGAGGGTGTGGGAGCTAGAAGTCTAGTGTGTGTGCCTGGGTTTTACAGAGGTTCTATAAAGGGCTTGGAGAGACAGACCTAGGTCAGCCTTTTAAAAACCAAATAGACCTTGAAAAGCAACATCTATTCTTTTCTTTTTTTAAGAATATATCTTTATTTTATTTTTGGACTGTGAGGCATGTGGGATCTTATTTCCTAGAGTCTTAAACACTGGTCTGCCAGAGAAGTCCCCCAAATTTGTTCTTTGAAGCTGCACATGAACTGCTGAGTGGTGGCTGCCATTAAGAAACCAGGATCACTGTACCCCAACTCTAGTGAATATGACCCCGAGTCACACGACACTCTCAATGCCCCTTACATTCAAGACTCTCTTCAGTTTCTTTAACACCCTAGGGGAAAAGAGGAGATTCATAGTCTCTCTGTTTTGCATAAACTGAGACTCGACTAGCAGTGATGTGCTTTGTCCAAGGTTGCTCAGGCTGAGGGGGAACTTCAGTGCCCACTGGACAGCATTGGCAGGGCCACAAGATGCAAACCAGTCTATGTGTGTTCAGTGTGTGCATGAGTGTGTGGGTGTGTCTGTAAATGTGTGTTGCACACAGGTGCACATTTACACTGAGTGAGGCTAGCATCCCTTCCTGTGACGCTGGTGGAGACCAGCCAAGGTGAACGAGGCCGGCAGCATTGAAGGAAGGGGGCGACATGGACTTGGTCAAAGAAGCAATGCAATCCCTCCAAGAGGGTCCTTCTCCCCCCAGGTCTGCGCTCGGAGAAAATCCCCATCACTCAGCCCTCTCACAGCAGAGAGGGGGGGTCTCTCCTCTCCTAGACTCGCCTCGTTGGTGGAGCTGGGATGGGCCTGTTTGAACAGCAGCAGGCCTCTGCTGGGCTTTGACCTCCTTCAAAGAGGTCCCTACCTGGCCAGTTATCTGGATTCTCTCAGGCTTGGAGGAGACCATAGACGGCACCTATTTTAACCTCTGTTTAGTGTAAGAACACCCTATTCAGCAAGGTTTCCCAAATTTCCAAAAAAAAGTAAAATCAATCCCTTTGGATGGCTCTTTAAATAAAACATGGAAGCCTCTGTAGTTCACCAGCTTGTGAAAATGTTGGACACCTGTCTTCCCCTGAAAGATTCACAGTGCAGTTTGGCTTATCAATGGGCTTCCCTGGTGGCTCAGACAGTAAAGAATCCGTCTGCAATGCAGGAGACCTGGGTTCTATCCCTGGCTTGGGAAGATCCCCTGCAGAAGGGAATAGCTACCCACTCCAGTATTCTGGCCCGACATGTATAGTCCATGGGGTTGCAAAGAGTCAGACACAACTGAGCAACTTTCACTTTGGCTTATCAAAGCTCTGAGAAGGCCTGCAACCGGAAACACTTTGTTAAATTATGGTGAGACTAACAAAATTATATGCAGACACAGTCTGAACAGCTTCAGTGACAGGAAGTCCACTATCACAGTCAAACTTGCTCCTAAAGTGATCTTACAGTATGTGTCTTTGGAGATAGCCACATTTTATTTTCTCTTCTAGTTGAGATGTTTCTTTAATATGAGAATTATGGATCATAGCATTTGCTTCATAGTCTAGAACACACAGACTCAACGCTGCTCTTCCCAATAGGATGTATAAGCAAATTAAAATAATACTTTCTAACTGAATCATGTACTTAAGGAAATAACCTTGTTGCATTGTCAGATCACTGGATCTTTCAGAATTCAGACAGTCGATTTGGAACCTACCTGTCTGTCACTCACAACCTGTCACTCACTCCGGCTTTTATCCCATTTCTTCCCATATTTTAGCTGAATATCTTTAAGAAAACCATTTAAGGGGGTTCGAAAGTGATCCCTGGGCAGTGGTGGGGGCAGCAGTCATAGAAAAGACGGCTCAACCTCCCCCAGTTCCGGGCCAGTGCAGGGCTCCTTGCCCAGACCCCTTGGATCCCGCTTCCTCTTATTAACATCCTGTCTCTGATTCCTCTGTGTTTTTGCTCCCTAGGTGTTCTGTGGATTCCGGCCAAATTAGTTCATAGCAAATATACTCTGAGAGAAGGAAGAGTGCAAAGCATCTTACATCAGCAGGCTTAAAATGTCATTTCATTCCTTGTCTGATGAGATCCAGGACTGTTTGTTATCTTCCTTCCTACTCAGTAAGCTGTAGAAATACATGTCGACAGAAAGGCAGCCTCCAGCTCAGTGTCTGGAAGATGGGCTGGAAGGAGGGAATCATTTTGATTTGTATTCCCTTCCTTCTACTCTGCTCCTGACAATTAGAGGAGGAAGGGAGCAGGCCCCATACCATAAATATCAGTGACACCCCTCAAGTCCTCCTGCTTCCAAGCAGGCTTCTGCTCACATCAGCTACACATCCCCCAGGCCTGCACCCTTTCCTCTCCTTTCCAGCACAGCAGGAATAAGAGGAGAGGAAGCAGCTGGAGGTGGCCATTTGAGGGGTCTTCTTTCAAAAGAGGCAGGACCTATCTGTATCTAAATGTGCTAACAATAAAGCCTACCTTTGTCCCTTGTCCATCTCTCCCCATAGACACCCGCCCTTCCTTCTAGGACTGTGGCCCAGACACACCTCCACCCAGCATCTGAACTTTTGCCTGGTTCTTCACCCCTTAGCCTATTAAAGCTCACCTGTGTGGCTAGCCGCTCGCTTTCCATGTTCCGCTCTCAACTGGACATGTCAGACAGGCTCTGCTTCTCACTAAACCTTTAATGACTGATGGGAACTGCTTCCATGTAAACATAAGTCAATGCTTCACTCAGCAGAAAAACATAATCTCTGATGGTATATTCACCTAGGAGGGCTCATGGAGATGCATAAAGCTTCCAAGACCCCTCAAAAATGGCCAATGGGCACCTGCCAGTGTCTAGCTTGAAAATAAGATGAGCCCTGATGTAAACAATGATAGCATGGCTGCTGACAGCAGAGCATCTGGAATCGGGGGACGTGGACTTGACTCAGTTCCATCATTGTCTTTCTCTGTGCCCCTGGGAAAGTTCTTCATCTTCATCCACAAAATTGGCCATCGTACCATCACCGGCAGTATGGCTATTTGTTGGTAAATGAGAGAATCTTTGTAAACACTCAGCATAGTGCCCAGCTCACGGTAAACACACACAAACATTAGCTCTAGGTTTCCTGATTGTGATAGGAGACTGTGAGATATGAAGGCAAATTTCAAGGACGTTGGGACGGAGCAAACCAGAGTGAGAATTTTGACTCTGAACACTGGCTGTGTGATTAGAAACAACTGATCTAACCTCATTTTAGCATCACCTTCCTCGTTGGTAAACAGGAATACACCTGTCTCCCTCGCTAGGATTGTTGCAAAGGTTGAAGAAATCATGTGTTCAAAAATACTTTGTAGCCAGGAGGCATTCAATAAATGTTTGGGGATGGGAAAAACATCCTCTAAGCAGATCGCTTGGAAAAAATGACAAGGATTCTTTTGGGCATTTCGATGTGTGCATTTCAATAATGGACTTGCTTCGTGGCTCTGTCCTAAGGCTATCTATCAACTCTTATAGCACTTCAGTGAGGCAAAGAGCAAATGCTGATAATAGTGTCTCGATTTTATTAACAAAGTTAGTGTCCCAAGCACCAGTCAATAAAGCACAATCAAGTACACCTCTAGACAGATGGATTGCTTTCTTCCTTTAAAGCAGTCATTTTCCAAATATATTTTACATCTCACATTTTCAAGAAGGATCTATAATAAACATTATTAAAATATACAAAATACTGGAGCTGCTCTGAAAGCCGGGATGGGTGGTGCCTGCTCCATTTCCCCCGTGGGCCCTGGGTTAACCTCTGATCCCCTCTAAGGAAGTCTAGGACTCCACAATAGTTCAGAACCCAATGTGCTGGAGGCATAGAATTTTCTTTAGACTCTTAAACAATGCACAGTGTGAATTAATAGTGATTTCCTACTGTCTTGGATTTATTAATACTAGGTCACATCAGGCAAACCTCATTTCCGACTTTGACAGTGTATTACAGGGAGACACAGTAGGCCTGGTGAATCGGTATTTCAGGAATGCATTTTACACGGCTTTTGTAATAGCTTTGTTGGCATGATGAAGAAATTTAGGCCGAATACTAGTAAAATTAGGTGTATTAGTGAGTGGATGAACACCTGTAGCCAACAGGTTCCTGAACAAGTAATTGATCAATGTCAAGCGTGGGAGGACACAGACTGTGTCCTGTGTCATTAAACGTTTCCATCAGCAACTTGGATGAAGACATTGAGATGACACTTATCAAATTTGTGGATGACATGATTGGGAGCCAAAGCAAATTTATCAGGTGATCGCATCCAGAAAGATCTTGTCAGGGCTGGAGGAATGGGTTAAATCTAAGATGATGAAATTTAACACAGGGGGGGAAAATGCAGTATCTTATTATTAGGTTGTAAAAGTAATTATTCAAATATAGATTTTTGTCAAATCTTATATTATACTCAGGCATGGTCTGGCTCACTGCAGTGACTTCCCCAGGGGAGGGGCTCTTTGAGAGGGTCCTTGGTCTAAGCACTGGATGACACCCTTAGGAGAAAGGCCAGTACAACAGGGATGGGAGGGGTAATCTAGAGAGTGTGGCTGCAGGAGAGGGTGGTGGACAAGAGCTGGCAACCATTCCAGGCTGAGGTCCAGGTACAGAAAATATTTTTTTTTTTTACTCATTTTCTAAATATGTTCATTCACAAAGCTGTAGTGTTGGGTCTTTAAGGGCCCAGGCTCTGTACTGTAGCCTGGCAGGCTGCTCTGTACATAGAATTTTCCAGGCGAGAATACTGGTTGCCATTTCCTTTTCCAGGGTATCTTCCTAAGCCAGGGATGGAACCTGGGTCTCCCACCATTACAGGAAGATTCTTTACCGTCTGAGCCACCGGGGAAGCCCAGTACCCAGGCTATGCAGGATTAAATACTGGCTTCACTACCCATCAGCTGTGCACCTTCAGGCAGGTTACTTCGATCCCCTGTGTCTCAGTCCGCGTCTATAAAGTGAGGGTAAAATGCAGGGTCCTTGTGAAGTCCAGTTCAGTGAAGCACATGAAGCATTTGCTGTTTTGACTTCTCTTCACTAGGTACACAGCTTGATTGAGTGAGGACAGGTGAGTCACATGATGTACTTGGAAGAAAAGTTGTGAGAGTCATAGCAGAACACCCTGCAACGAAGATCCCAAGGCCTAGAGCTCAGCAAGATAGTCATGGGGGCAAGACAGGAAGCCAGTGACCAGAACTGTATCACTTGGAGCAAACTGGATTTGGGAACTAAAATGCAATTTAAGCCATCAAAAGAAATGCAACATCCAAAACAAGCTAGCGAGCCCAGGGCCCGAGGTATTGGGCTAATGTACTTTAAATCTCTTGTGTGTGATGGTAGAGACAAAATCAGGTGGAAACTGTCATGGACGCTTCCCACTCTGGACCCTGCTCTCAGTAACAGTGGCACCCAGAGGCAAATAGTTGAAATGAGGAAGAGGACAGTAGATTGAAGAATTTGGTGTTAGCAGGGTGGAAAAGGAAGATGGAAAAAAAATGTACTGGTCTCATTGACTGTTAGTTTCCTACCAGTTACAAGAGTGTGGTGTGTGCAGGCTCAGTGTCTTCAGCCTTGCCCAGCTCTTTGCAACCCCATGGACTATAGTCTGTCAGGCTCCTCTGTCTATGGGGTTTTCCAGGCAAGAATACTGGAGTGGATTGCCATGCCCTCCTCCAGGGGATCTTCCCGACACAGGGATTGAACTCATATTTCCTACGTCTCCTGCATTGCAGGAGATGCATTCTTTACCGCTGAGCCACAGGGAAAGCCAAATGTGGTACCTCCTCCCTGTTATATTATATAAAACAAAACATTCCCAAGTGCTGTGTTACTACAAGCTAGTGAGACAATCCCCTGAGTGCCGTGCTGACCACTGCACACACGTAAAAGTTTGCAGTGGCCCATGCTGGCGAGGGTGGGTTTTCCAGGCCCGTGGACATGACGCCATTTCCTGGCAGATTTTGCCTTCTTTGACATTTTACTGACATTGAGCTTCAGAAGTAAAGTTCTTTCCCCGGAAGTCCTATCCTCTGGTCCTTAGCAGCGCATTGAACAAGGATTTGTCATCCTCCCTTCACAAGACAGCCCTGCATATATCTGAAGAGTTCTCATGTCCGTGTGTGGACGTGGCTTTGATAACCCAGTAGACACTTCAAGCTCTGTAGTGGGCATCTCAGCATTGCTTCAAGAGTTGGGCTAGATGTCATAGGGCTAGATTTTTCAAATATAGTACTCTGTATTTTTATGAAAACTACGATGAAACAATTGGGTAAGTCCTGGGATTTTGCCTGTAGTGCCAAGGCACCAGCGCCATCTTTGGAATGTCTTGCTAGTCTGCATCCCTCTCTGTTCTCTGCTTGCTGCTACTAAGCTGCTGCTTAGTCGATTCAGTCGTGTCCCACTCTCTGCGACCCCATAGACGGCAGCCCACCAGGCTCCCCCGTCCCTGGGATTCTCCAGGCAAGAACACTGGAGTGGGTTGCCATTTCCTTCTCCAATGCATGAAAGTGAAAAGTCAAAGTGAAGTCGCTCAGTCGTGTCTGACTCTTAGTGACCCCATGGACTGCGCCCTACCAGGCTCCTCCATCCCTGGGATTTTCCAGGAAAAAGTACTGGAGTGGGTTCCCATTGCCTTCTGCGGCTCTCTCTTTAGAGGTCCTTTTTTATCGAGCTGTAGTTCAAGGCCAAGCCGGGAGGGGGAGCTGCTGTGTGAGGTGCCTGGACGCCCCGCCAGGAGGGCTGTGGGATGAAGTGAAGCTGGGGCTCCGGTGGATTGGCAGCCGTAAAGGAGCCCGAGAGCTAATCAGCCGCCATCTGTCTTCATTTTGCTAACCCCCTCCACTGGATGCCACAAGCAGCTCACTTCCTATATTTATAAACATCCCCAATCAGTCATTTCTCTGCCCGCTGTCACATATTTGTGGCGTTAATGCCGGCTGCTTTATCACAGATTGGACTTCATTTCAGGCATAACTCTCCTACACTGTGGTTCTGAGGTCTTTATGGCCACATTACGCTCTATGGCTGAGCTGTGATTACACTTCAGCACAGTGAGGCCACAGACGGTGATCTGGCCCACACGCACCCACCTGCCACCCCTGCCCTCTGTGGGCAGCCAGAGCTCCGGCTACACAGACAAACCGGGATCCACGGGAAGGAGCACGAATAAAGGGCCAGGCACTCTCACAAGGACTCGGGGAGACCAGAGCTCACAGCGCTGAGAACCACAGGGCTGTCTCTTTCGGGTGAGTGACTTGCCAGATGGAGAGAGTTAACGGTGTGAAAGCCAGGTGAGGGGGAGGAGTCTGTCCTTGAACTGACCTTTCTCAGGACACCCACCCCCCCAGGTCTCAAGGCTGACACAGGGGCCATAGATTTTTTTTTAATCTCATATCTGAAATGAAGAACCTTAGTGTTTCTTCTTACTCCCTGCATCAAGCTTGCCACATTCATAAGACTGTTTTCTTATAGCAGTGGAAAAAAATTTTTTTTCTTCTGTTGGATTTGGGTTCTTGTGGGTCCTGAAAACCACAGTCACATGGGAAGTAGCAAAAGTCCCTCTCCTACAAGTTGCTGCTGCTGCTGCTAAGTCACTTCAGTCGTGTCCGACTCTGTGCGACCCCATAGATGGCAGCCCACCAGGCTCCCCCGTCCCTGGGATTCTCCAGGCAAGAACACTGGAGTGGGTTGCCATTTCCTTCTCCAATGCATGAAAGTTAAAAGTGAAAGTCAAGTCGCTCAGTCGTGTCCGACTCTTTGCGACCCCATGGACTGCAGCCTACCAGGCTCCTCCGCCCAGGGGATTTTCCAGGCAAGAGTACTGGAGCCCCTACAAGTTGCAGTGGCTATCAAAAATTAGAAGTAAAGTTATACTTGGTCTGCAGATAAACATAATATTTTAGAAAATTGTAGGACCCTGAATTATTGCTAGAACCATGTAAAATACTGGGGATGTAATACGCATATTCAAAGAAAATGTTGTTTTCCATTCTGGAAAAACAGCACTTCAGTCTTCTCGGCCAGGCTGTCTTCTTTCTCCCCACAGAATCCCTGCTCTTCCTTCCTCTTGCTTCTGGTTCTGGGGCTCGTCCCAGGCCTCCGCAGGTCAGCACCTGCCCAGGCTTCTCAGGGCTCCGGCAGGCTAGTCACCTCTTTCCTCAGTCCTTCTACCTGTGTGTCCACTTTATCCCCCGATGTAGGCATTGTCCTTTTCCTTCTTCTCCAAAGAGATGAGGCCACATGGTGGTATTGAGGGAAGTCACTTCAAAGAAGAAGGTTGATACGTGACGCCACACTTCTGACACCCAGCACTCTAACTCTGCCTGATACCTTCCCTCACCTGAGACCTGGGCCTGCTCTGAATTCCAGGCCCCAACCTGCCCCATCTCAAGGGAGACAACGTGCCACCTCTGCCACCCTAACTCCCTAGGGTGCTGCTCTGCCCACAGGAGCATGGTGTTTAGTGTTGTGATGGAGAACCTTTCCCTCCTGATGTTCTCAAAATCCCCTTCAACTATCCAGCTTGACCCATGAATCAAAAAGCTTATTAAAATCCTCATTGCCCTACTCCCAGTCTCCACATGCCCCCAAAGCCAGCTTGACTCAGCGTGAATTCTGTACCACCACCACCCCCACTCAAATGCTCTAAAAGTTACACCCTTTGAGGGGGTGGGTTTCCTATACTAGCAAAATTTTGTTGTAAAGGAACCTCAAGAATCATCTTGAAGTGGGGAAACATGGCCTGGAATCTATACCAAATGGCCCCACCCAGCTGATGAGAAATTGGAGAAAGAAAGCTGCCCAGCTCAGTCCTGTCAGCCATGGGACCACCATATGGAAATGAATCCTCATCTCCTTTTAGACCCATAACAGTAACTTCACTTCTAAATTTAAGTGATACACTGCTAAAGTTAACTTAGCCTAAAAGCTGTGCTTTGAATTCAGGCTGCCTGCATTTTAAATCTAAGCTTCACCACTTACTAGTCTTGTTTTGTTTTGACTCTGAACAAGCCTCTGTGTTCTCATCTTAAAAACGGAATCACAGCCTCCTCAGTGTTGGAGGGAAGCACCCTCAATGAACATCCTCAAAGCGCTTGGGCCAGCCCATGTGACAGGGGTAACACTCAGTAATTTATGCACTGACATTATTCATCATAACCAATGCCACATCCCCTGTTAAGACAGGAAGGGGGCAGGCCACAAGCTTTAAAAGAAAGACAGCCATTGTGGACATGACATAAACTGGTTACAACCAACTAGGTCCAAGATGGAGAGTGAGTTCACTTCCAGAAGATCTTGAGCATGTTTAGACACTGCTCCTAACACATCAGCTAAGTGACACACCCACAGTTGCCATGACAGTTCCAAGGCTGACCATGATGGGTCAAAAAGTGGGTGGTGGTCCAATTCCTGGAAATCTCTGCCCCTTCCCCAAAATAGTTTTAATACTCCTCCCACTCATTAGCCTATGAAATTACCCAGTCCTATAAAAACTGCCAGCCCCATACCCTGGTGCCTCTCTCGCCCCCTGAGATGGCCCTCACTCTGTGGAGTCTGTATCCTCCTTGAACAGACCTTCTTTCACATTCCTAAGGCTCACTCTTGAACTCTGTCCTGTGTGAAGCCAAGAATCCCCATTTGTCAGCCTGTCCCAGGGACTCACCTGGGACCTGGGACGCGATCATCCTCTCATGCCCCATTCTCTTTCCGGCACCATCGTTTGGCCACTACTTTTCTCATGGGCAAACACCTCAAAAATCCCAAAGCAGGCTCTTCTGGGATGTATTCCACTTAGGGGTGCTGCCCTTGCATCCAATCTGGGCACCTGTGAGTCCCCCTCCCCCAGCTCTGTCATCCAGGCCACACTGCTCTCAGCTGAGCTTTTAAGGAAATTGAACCGGAGGGCCTTTCCTTTAGGACCATGCCTCCAGACGCTGTTACCCGCTGGTACCTGCTCTCTGCCCAGTGTGGGCCCGTCTCTTCTGCTCGCGCTGATTAGCCCAACGCATTACTAACCTACCTCCAAGGTGAGTGGGAGGCTGGGATGAAAGACTGCTCCCTGAGTCTTCTGTTCCAACAGAACGAATTCTGTTCTGTGGTTTTCCGACTGGATTCAGATCCCTCAGCTGAATCCTGCTGGCCCTCGAGAGTAGAGAAGTTGGTCTCTCTGCACCTCAAATTTAACTCATTTCAGAGAAATGTGAAGCCTCGTAACAGTCCCTCCTCCCCCACAAACTCCCCCACACACAATACAGGCTTTTCCTCTCTAATTCCTCAGCCCTTGTGGCAAAGAGATATTAAAATATTAAATCTGTCTTAGATATCTTCTTCATAAAAAATTAAGGGAAAATGTCTGTGTTAACAATGTTTTAACATGAAATCATAAACAAACTGCAGTAATTGGATATTTTTCTCCTGAAGGTCATATGCCTCCATAAAAATCACCATGGCAAGTGTGCAATTTGGAAGAGTAATCACACCTTACGTTCAGACACCATGCTTTTTCGTGTTCAAAGAGCATTCTTTAAACATTAATTAGTTACTCCACCAAATATCCTAGGAGGTGTGGATTAATATCTGTTTAACGCAAATGGAGATTCAAAGAAAGAGCAAGGCTGAGTCGGCCTCATTTCACAGGATGATTCTGAGACACAGATTATTAGTTAAACCCTCATGAATGGACCAGGAGTAAGTCACGAGTGCAGCTTAGGTCAAGGATTATTTCTCCTAAATTTCTTACAGATTCATTCTCTTCTTTGATTTGCGTGAACCCCATAGATGTGTGTATGCGTGCTAAGTCGCTTCAGTCGTGTCCAACTCTTTGCGATCCCATGGACTGTAGCCCACCAGGCTCCTCTGTCCATGAGATTCTCCAGGCAAGCGGGTTGCCATGGCCTCTACCAGGGAATCTTCCCAATCCAGGGATTGAACCCACATCTTTTATGTCTCCCATGCTGGCAGGAGGGTTCTTTACCACTAGCGCCACCTGGGGAGTGCCCCCCCGCCCCAATAAATGAGTTCCTGAGAAACACTTTCATCTCCCCCCTCTTAAATCAGAAATTCACTTATTCCAAGGGTCTGGTTAAAGGGTGTTATAAATGGGATTTCCCCCTGCCTAATAAGATGCGGGTTACTATACTTGGTTTTGAGGACCATTTCATCCATGAGTGATTTTGCCTAAATGCCAAAAAGCAGGAGCAGGAAGGCTGCTAAGGGAGAACACAGATCATGGAGATCTACAGCATCTCCTGGGATGCTACTCTCCCACGGCTAGGACGGCAGAAAGCTAAGATTAACTGGCTGCAAACCCACTTTGCTGACACCTGCCCTGAGTCACAGGTGTACATCCCTAGGTCCCAGCTCTGTGTTTTTCTTGAGGACTTATGAAATGCCCGTCACATAAAACCACTTGCCTCCGTTCCCAATAATTGCAGCTTGAAAAGTGAGCTGATCAGCATCTCACTTTTATGGCCGGCTACTAACCCAGCCAGCATTTTCTAATAATACTTCGCCTTTATGTCCCAGGATCGCAGAGCAATTTACGAAGATTAATTAGAAGCGCCTCAGAACTCTCATCCTTGGTGGAGGCAGGGGCGGAGGCCACGAGAGGGGAGTTAAATTAACCTCCCCTGAGAGTGGGAAGTGAGGATTCTAAGTGAGGGCTTGTCTGGTTGAAGCCAGGACTGTATCCGAGAATAAGACCCTGTGTCCCATTAGTAGGCAAGAGAGAAACACTATGTCATCAGATATTCCAAAAGGATTCAACTGGGAGGAAAGAAGGAGGCTGTGTGTGTGTTTATTTTTTATTATAAAAATGATGTAAATACGCAAAGTTGTGAATGCCCCCGGGGTCCTGGCAAGATGCCCAAGATATCTGTAATCCTTGGAGATTACAGTTTGCATCATGCAGCCTGGGTCATTTCACTTTCTGCTTTTCCCTGCCCCAGGCCTTGCAGTTCCTGCTTCCCCAGGAGGTCAAGGGCATGGCAGGTGTAAATGTGACCCTCTGATAGATGGCAGAATGCAGGCTGCCATCTCAGGGCTCCCCCCGCCCAGTGTACCCCTGGGCCTGGCCGTGTGGGGATCAGCTTGGAGGCAGAGAATAGGAAGTGATGACAGAGAAAGGAGGCGATCAGGACATTGAGGAAGTGCAGCTGCAGAGGGGCCAAGTGGGGGGTGGCGCGGCGGGGGGAAGCTGCGGTGACGTCCTGTTTTGTTCTTGCAACTAAGGCACAAATTAAGGCAAAATTAGAGACTTTCTTTGGGCGATTGGACGGATGGGAGGAGGAGGAAGACTGGGAAGCAGAGCTTTTAAGGACAGCAATTTGAGAACATCTGAGACAAATCTGTGGTTGATTTTTTTTTTTTTCTGGTGGATTAGTTAGTGACTTTCTTTCTGTATTCCGGAGGGGTTTTTCCCCCCTTCCTTTCCCTTTTTGCACCATGCACATGTAAATGTGATTGAGGATTCTTTCGTCAGATCTGCTGCCTTGGCAGCCTTCCTGCCAGCTGGCTGGGCTGGGGGAACCCGAGCTGGTGGCTGACTGCCATTGACAAGTTCTTGCCGGCCTCGTGGGAGGAAATTTGCCTCGGAGACACTGCCAGACCCTTGTCTGGGCTTTGGTGCCCGGAGGAAAGGAGGGCAGAGGGGACTCCCCCAGCAGGACTGGATCGCTCTCTGCCCACGGATGGATGGTGCTTGGGCCAGCACCGCCATTTTGCCTTTGTCCACCCAGCACACAGTCACCAGCGCCAAGTGGTCCCCTGCATTCATTGGAGCACTGTCCCCACAGAGTCCCTGGTGCCCAAAGTCCATCCTGAAAGGCCATGTAAGCCACCCCCCTTCCCCTGTTTCTAACCAGGGCATTTCATTAAAACAGCAAGACGTAAGAGGTGTGAAAACCTTGCCCACTTGTGGCTGTGGTTTCTGGCCAAATCAGTCTTTTGCTCCTGTTTCCATTCATTCTCCTTTGTGACCCCTCCTCCATCCCCCACCCTGGCTTCAGGCCAGAGGCATTTGTTAGTGTTTTTTCTTACCTTCTTTAATTTTTTTCCACCACCACCACCCCCAACCCTTCCCCGGGAGGCACCTGACTCAGGGCTCACATCCTCCAGAGTTCTCTCCCGTAACATAAAGGGACCCTGTGTGTAAACTGCTAAGCGCAGAGCCTGGTTAAAGCAGCAGGTCTCTCCAAGGTCGATGGGGCAGGGTCCCATCATGGTGATCTGTAGTGTGTGTATGTGCGTGTGGGTGGGGGAGGGCAGTGTTAACTCAGTCTTCTGAGTTAACAGGTTCTCAGTCTTCTGAGGAGAAGACAATGGCACCCCACTCCAGTACTTTTGCCTAGAAAATCCCATGGACGGAGGAGCCTGGTGGGCTGCAGTCCACAGGGTCGCTAGAGTTGGACACGACTGAGCGACTTCACTTTCGCTTTTCACTTTCGTGCACTGGAGAAGGAAATGGCAACCCACTCCAGTGTTCTTGCCTGGAGAATCCCAGGGACGGGGGAGCCTGCTGGGCTGCCGTCTATGGGGTCGCACAGAGTCGGACACGACTGAAGCGACTTAGCAGCAGCAGCAGCAGCAGCAGCAGTCTTCTGAGAACCTGTTGGCTCTTCTTTATCTCAGGGTCATAAGGCTACAGGTGTGCAAGTCTCCAGCAGCCCCTTTTCATGTAGGAGTCTGTGGCAGTCAGCCAGAGAGAGGTTCCAGGACCCCCGTCTCCTGATTTTCATAGTCTGTGTGACCCCCTCCTCTGGAGAGCGGGGCTGCACTTGTTGACTGGATTCTAACAAATAAAGCATGGCAGAAGAGATGCCATGTCACTTCCGAGATTAAGTTATAGAAAGACTAGGCCTTCCATCCTGGGTGAGCTTGCTTTCTCTCGGGGGTGGACCCCGCTCATTGCCGCAATGCATTCCACATGCCACGCCCCAGGTCTCCCTGCTGCAAAGTCGGCCTGTGTTCCCTCTGGTGTCACAGGACCAGTGGCCTGGCTTTCACCTCCGGGAAGCAGCAGGTCAGTGGCCCTCCCCTGTGAGTCACACGCCCCTCCTCCCTCTGTGGGCCAGGGATGCAAATGGCTTAGGGTTGATGGTGATGCTCGTCAGGATAGGGGCTCGTACTGGTCAAATCAATGATGAGGTGAAGAAAACTGTGCTTTATTGAGCATCTATGCGGCTTTGACCATGGAGGGCAGACTCCTGGGCTCTTTAGAGCCTGCTGATGCTGGTGGCCAAGAACCAGCACCACCAGTACTGGCTGAAAAGCCTTGGGCATGTAATAACCGCCAAGACTCAGCTTCCCCCTCTCTAAAGTGGGGTTATCATGTCCACCTTTTCCAGGGCCACTGCTGCCTCCTCTTAATCTAATATCCACACAGCCAAACCTGGGACCTGGGGTCACAGATGCTCAATTATTTCTGCTTTGGTAACAAGTTGATGGGCTTCCCAGGTGGCTCAATGGTAAAGTATCCACTTGCCAATGCAGGAGTCGTGGGTCTGATCCCTGGGTTGGGAAGATCCCCTGAAGAAGGAAATGGCAACCCACTCCTATATTCTTGCCTGGGAAACCCCACAGAGAGAGGACCCTTGTGGGCTACAGTCGATGGGGTTGCAAAGACTCAGAGACGACTTAGCAACTAGACGACAACAACACTTTGATACTTGAATAGTTGTGGTACATTTGAAATCTCTTCCAAGGCTTGGCTCAGCAGGTTTCTCAAAAAACTAGAGCCTTTTGCCCTGTAATGGTGGTGGCAGTCATGCAACCAGGGACTGAAGTTCCCTCTCTCCTGTTCACCTGCATCACACACATGTGCATGTACATGAGCGCAGACACACATGCACACGGACATGTGCAGGCACTCACCCTCACGCCTGTGCTCACAGCTGACATCTCAGCGCCTCCCCTCTTCTGTCTTCCCCATCACCTCTTGCTCCTGTGCTCCTCCCAGTCTCCTTGCCAGCCCCTGACCCCACGTTCCCCACCCAGCAGCCCAGGTCCTCTCTCCCTGCCCTGTCCCCCAGCATCCTGGGCTCAAGACAGGTGTGCGGCAGCCCGCCATCTTCCCTTGTCACTCTCTGGCATGCCTGGCAGCTGGAATCGCAATTCGCCTTGTTTACAATGCATTGTAATTGCAGACACAGGCTCTGCTGTCACTTGTAATTCTATCTTGTCCTCTTCTCCCCACACACTCCCTTGCCTAAGAGTCAGGCGGGTGCCCTTGTGAGAGGTAGTATTGCCAGGAAACGTGCTCCAACAGCAACATCCAGCGAGAAACACGCTAGGACTTCTGCTCTTTCCCCACATCTCCACGTGAGAGAGGAAAACAGGCCAAAACAGGACATGCCCTCTTCTAGTCCCGCCCACCCTGAATCTCCTTTCCGGTCCCTCAGCTCTTCCGGTCACGTGGCCTTCTGCTTGGCCCTTGCTCCCACAAGTTGGGAGGTTGGAGGGGAACAAACAGGGAAGTCACTTACCTCTTTGCTGAGCTCTGGAGTAGGGAGTATGGGAACCTCCTGGAGACAAACTGCCCTCCCGCAGGGCAGGGAGCTGAGGTCCAGAGCATGCAGGCACAAGGTGACCCCATCCCGTGCACCTGAGCAGGCCTGGGGAGGAAGGCCCACCCACCCAGGCCAGTCTACACAGCCACCCTACCTAGTCCCCATGATAGCTCTGCAAAGAGGGCATTAGTACCCCTGCTCACATGTGAGGAATTCAGACCTCAGTGCCCAGGAGGCCACCCAGCCAGTTGTGTCAGAAAGCAGGGATGTGAACTAAGGCCATCTAGCTCCCCGCTTTGTATTGGTTTTGCATGTGTATCTTTATTTGCAGGTCCACTCCGTCTCTGGACTCAAAATATGACGGAGGATGAACTGTTGTCTGTTTGTTGGTTACTAAACCTCAGAATCCTAGAACACAGGGCCTACTTATTTCACTGACTCCCGTTGGCACCCAGCACAGTGGTCAATGCCAAGTGGACCATCCACATATATTTGTTAAGAATGTATGCATTCAGGAGGTCAGTATTTCTTTGCTTGGGTTGCTGTCTGGCAACTGCTAAATTCTGTGCACCAGCCTTACATACACTTGTTTCTGATGAACATGGGAAATTTTAGATGCATAGGTTTGATTGGTCTTAGACAAAGTTTGAGAGGACAATTCAGAGTATATACTTCATGACAATTAGATTCAAGCTAAATAACAACCTGGAGTCCCATGCACCTGTTGTTTAATTTGGTACTTGAAAGGATTTTGGAGAGAAATTCTGGTATGTCCTGCAGATTCTTGGAATAAACATAAAGTCGTCCCATGGCTGTCCACTTATTAATAGCGTTTGTGTCAGGATGGGGCAACTAGAAGTGGATGTCCTTTCAACTCTTTCTTTGCAGGTCTTACATAATGTTCTCATGTTATATCTATAACAAAAAAAGTACTAATTTAATAAAGATTGATAGCAATATTTTTTCCAAGGAAAATATTGCCGCATCTTGAAGGGAAGAAAGGTACCCTGGCTTGCAGATCTGCAAAAAAAACCTAGAGCAGTTGGTAGGAAGGAAGGTGTCACAGCAGTCAGTTCTCCCCTCTCCCTTGGCTGATGCTCTGTCCCTGCTTAGCCACTCACTAGCTCTGTGTCCTTGAGCCACTTACTCAGTCTCTCTGTGCTTCCATTTCCTTGTTTGAAAAACTGGACTAATGATGCCTCTGCATTGTAGAATTTTGCTAGATTTAAATAGATCATAAAATATATGAAGAATGCCTAGGGTAGTGGCTCATACTCAATAGGTCTTCATTTAAGGAGGGCTCTTAATTCCATGGCTGCTTTGATGCTTAGGGACAGAGCCCTGTCAGAGACTGGGTGGCTGGGGCCGTGTCTCACATGAGACTTGCTGCTCTGTGTGGGCTCTACTTGGGGTAAACAGGGCTCACATGGCCACCACCCAGGCTCGGCCACCAGCTGCTCACCTGCTGGCGGCTGTCCCCTCCCTCCACATCACGATGGGCCTCCACCAGCTGAAGGCAACGAGAAAGCTTTGATGAGATCCAATTAGGAAAACAGAGTCTGCATTCAAGAGGGCTGAGCAGTTCATACAGAGGGAAGAAAAGACCCTGGAATTAGTCTAAGTACTTTCCTCAGATGTCCTCACACGCTAAATAGTTAAGAAAGATGTGTCATTTAGCAGGACTGACCCCGGGGGTGTTTGCCTCTCATCAGCTGGGACGCTATTATTATTTTGCAAACGACACTTCCATCTCCAGCGACTGTGCTCACCCCTCACTCTAAACAGACACAACTGAATGATATTCAGAGATCGGCTGACTGGGGCGGAGGCTTGGCTGAGATGGAGGACCGGACCCCTGCATGTCCAGGCGCCCCCTTCACGGGCCCCCGGATGGACTCTCAGAGTCTGGATGGACTCTTCTGAATGTTGATATTCTTTGAGTCTGATTTCTTTGAGTTGATATTTCTCAGAGTCTAGACCCAACTCCTCCTTCCCTGGATGAAGGGATGCTTGGTCCAATGTTTCCTAGGACACTCAGCTCCATGTGTGTCTTCAAGATTATTATTTAACAGAAAGTCCAGTGATCAGCAAACATTTTCTCTAAAGAGCCAAATAGTGAACCGTTAGACTTTGAGGGCCAAATACTGCAAATATGTAACTTGGCCATTGTGGCAACACAAGTAAGGGAATGACTAAGGCTGTGTCTCAATAAAGCTTTGTTTATAAGAATGGACACAAGGGTCATACTGTGTTGACCCTCACATAACTTCTCCAGGTTTTCCTCCTCTGCCTGCCTCCCTGTGCCTCCCCTCCAGCTCCTTCTGCTCTGCTCTGCTAGCCAGGACTCCTGTGGGGTTTGTGGGTGTCTGAGGGTGCCCTGGAGAATGACTCCTCCTAAGCCCTTGCAGATCTCCTATCTGAATCTCTGTGGCATGGCCCCAGGGCTCTACTAGGCTTCCTCTTGGGGCTGAAACTTGATTTATTCTCCCAGTTAATACAAGGCTCAGCTTAGGCCCTCAGGAGACTTCAGTTCAGTTCAGTTGCTAAGTCCTGTCAGATTCTTTGTAACCACATGGACTGCAGCATGCCAGGATCCCCTGTCCTTCACCATCTCCTGGAGTTTGCTCAAACTCATGTCCCATTGAGTTGATGATGCCATCTAAGCATCTCATCCTCAGTCATCCCCTTCTCCTCCTGCCTTCAATCTTCCCCAGCATCAGGGTTTATTACAATGAGTTGGCTCTTCGCATCAGATGGCCAAAGTGTTGGAGCTTCAGCATCAGTCCTTCTAAGTCATTCAGGAAACTCGGGGCCCCTTTAATGCCACATGCATGGGACCTTTCAGCCGCCTGGCACTCTCTCTCCCCTCCACTTTCCCTCTTTCTACCCACCTTAAAATCACAATGTCTCCCCTTTCCTTCATTCCCACTTCCTGTCCCAGCCTTCACTTTAGCTGCCTTCCGCATGTGTGTTAGTGATAAAGCATCTGTAAAGGCTGCCTCCACACTCCAGCCCAAATCACCTCCACCTCCAGCCCGACTGCTAAGTTCAGCTCCTCTAATCCCTGAGCAGGGACCCTCTTCTCCTCAAGGTGGACATCCAGACCTGAGCAGTCCTTTTTTCTACTGTAGCGTGGATGGCACCTGCTCTGCACCATTTTTCCTGGGGAATGGTGGGCTTTGAAGGTCATGGTCCAGCCCACTGAGCTTTGCACTCTTGTCTCCACAACGATGGTTCCACTTTTCATGTCACCCAGATGGAAGGGAGCATGCATGCATGCAGGGGAGCTATTTCATCACAATGCCTTATTTCCTAAGGTCAACACCCAGATCAATCTCCTGGCAGAAGTGGCCACATCATTTTGGGTATTCTTTACTATTAAATACAGGGAAACAACATTCAGAAGAAATCAGAAGAGTCCATTTGCCCAAGTGAAAAAAACCTCCACAGTTTATCAGGAAATCCCCACAAAAGACAAGTCACAAAACTCTAAACATTGCCAGCCTGGGTGACTTGGGACCCCTAGCTTCCACACTTTGGCTGTGATCTCCTTCTGCTCCCCAAGTTGCAAGGATATTGGGTCTGCCATGTTGGTCTTTAGCATTTCTTAGCCTTCTTAACTGCCATTTTAGAGAGAAGCATTCAGTTTGCCATGTATTTTGTGTATCTATTCACTCATTCTAAATGATTATTGAACACCTAGGTTGTATTACGGAGAAGGCAATGGCACCCCATTCCAGTGCTCTTGCCTGGAAAATCCCATGGACAGAGGAGCCTGGTAGGCTGCAGTCCGTGGGGTCGCTAGGAGTCGGACACAATTGAGCGGCTTCACTTTCACTTTTCACTTTCATGCATTGGAGAAGGAAATGGCAACCCACTCCAGTGTTCTTGCCTGGAGAATCCCAGGGATGGGGGAGCCTGGTGGGCTGCTGTCTATGAGGTCGAACAGAGTCGGATACAACTGAAGCGACTTAGTAGCAGTAGCAGCAGCAGGTTGTATTAAGCATATTTCTGGGCATCAGGGTTATAATGGTGAGCAGATGAGATCCTTCCCCTTGCTAAATGGCTCACAACAATGAAATAATGCCGTGTGACAAATGCTGTAACAGGAAGGATGCAGGCTGCCTGGGGAGTACCTGGCTGGAGGAGTCACAGTGCTCAAGGACTTGGAGTTACTCAGGCAGAAGAAATATTGTTGGTGGTTGGATGGTGATGAAAAAACTAAGATTTTTCCAAATCATATCCTGTGTCTGTAGCAGAGAGTGAAATCCAGGACTCTGTGTCTCTGTGGTCAGAGTTATACCCGCAGGTTCCTGTCCTCGTGGAATAAGCACAGTAACCAGTTCAGTCAGTCAGTTCAGTCACTCAGGTGTGTCCAACTTTTTGCAACGCCATGGACTGGAGCATACCAGGCTCCCCTGTCCATCAACAACTCCTGGAGCTTGCTCAAACTCATGTCCATCACATCAGTGATGCCATCCAACCATTTCATCCTCTGTCATCCCCTTCTCCTCCTGCCCTCAATCTTTCCCAGCATCAGGGTTTTTTCCACGGAGTCAGTTCTTTGCATCAGGTGCCCAAAGTGTTGGAGTTTCAGCTTCAGCAATAGTTCTTCCGACAAATATTCAGGACTGATTTCCTTTAGGATTGACTGGTGGTTCTCCTTGCAGTCCAAGGGACTCTCAAGAGTTTTCTCCAACACCACAGTTCAAAAGTATCAATTCTTCAGGACTCAGCTTTCTTTATAGCACAGCTCTCACATCCATACATGACTACTGGAGAACCATAGCTTTGATTAGACAGATCTTTGTTGGTAAAGTAATGTCTCTGCTTTTAAATATGCTGTCTAGGTTGGTCATAGCTTTTCTTCCAAGTAGCAAGCATCTTTTAATTTCATGGCTGCAGTCACCATCTGCAGTGGTTTTGGAGCCCAAGAAACTAAAGTCTGACACTGTTTCCACTGTTTTCCCATCTATTTCCTACGAAGTGATGGGACCCAATGCCATGATCTTCATTTTTTGAATGTTGAGTTTTAAGCCAACTTTTTCACTCTCCTCTTTCACTTTCATCAAGAGGCTCTTTAGTTCTTTGATTTCTGCCATAAGAGTGGTGTCATCTGCCTATCTGAGGTTATTGATATTTCTCCCAGCCATCTTGATTCCAGCTTGTGTTTCATCCAGCCTGGCATTTCACATAATGTACTCTGCATAGAAGTTAAATATGCAGGGTGACAATATACAGCCTTGATGTACTCCTTCCATGATTTGGAACCAGTCCATTGTTCCATGTCTGGTTCTAACTGTTGCTTCTTGAGCTGCATACAGACTTTTCAGGAGGCAGGTCAGGTGGTCTGGTATTCCCAACTCTTTCAGAATTTTCCACAGTTTATTGTGGTCCACACAGTCAAAGGCTTTGGCTTAATCAATAAAGCAGAAGTAGATATTTTTCTGGTATTCTCTTGCTTTTTTGATGATCCAACAGATGTTGGCAATTTGATCTCTGAGTCCTCTGCCTTTTCTAAATCCAGTTGAACATCTGAAAGTTCACATTTCATGTCTGTTGAAGCCTGGCTTGGAAAATTTTGAGCATTACTTTGCTAGCATGTGAGATGAGTGCAATTGTATGGTAATGTGAACATTCTTTGGCATTGCCTTTCTTTGGGATTGGAATGAAAGCTGACCTTTTCCAGTCCTGTGGCCACTGCTGAGTTTTCCAAATTTGCTGGCATATTTAGTGCATCACTTTAACAACATCAACTTTTAGGATTTGAAATAGCTCAACTGGAATTCCATCACCTCCCCTGGCTTTGTTCATAGTGATGCTTCATAAGGCCCACTTGACCTCACATTCCAGGATGTCTGGCTAGGTGAGTGATGACACCATCATGGTTATCTTGGTCATGAAGATCTTTTTTGTATCGTTCTTCTGTGTATTCTTGCCACCTCTTCTTAATATCTTCTGCTTCTGTTAGATTCATACCATTTCTGTCCTTAATTGTGCCCATCCTTGCATGAAATATTCCTTTGCTGCTAAGTCACTTCAGTCGTGTCCAACTCTGTGCGACCCCATAGACGGCAGCCCACCAGGCTCCCCCCATCCCTGGGATTCTCTAGGCAAGAAGACTGGAGCGGGTTGCCGTTTCCTTCTCCAATGCATGAAAGTGAAAAGGGAAAGTGAAGTAGCTCAGTCGTATCTGACTCTTAGAGACCCCATGGACTGCAGCCTACCAGGCTCCTCCATCCATGGGATTTGGTTGCCATTTCCTTCTCCAATGCATGAAAGTGAAAAGGGAAAGTGAAGTAGCTCAGTCATATCTGACTCTTAGAGACCCCATGGACTGCAGCCTACCAGGCTCCTCCATCCATGGGATTTTCCAGGCAAGAGTACTGGAGTGGAGTGCCATTCCCTTGGTATCTCTAATTTTCTTGAAGGGATCTCTAGTCTTTCTCATTCTATTGTTTTCCTTTATTTCTTTGTATTGATCACTGAGGAAGGCTTTCTTCTCTCTCCTTGCTATTCTTTGGAACTCTGCATTCAAATGGGTATATCTTTCCTTTTCTCCTTTTTGCTTCTCTTCTTTTCTCAGCTGTATGTAAGGCCTCCTCAGACAACTGTATTGCTTTTTTGCATTTCTTTTTCTTGGGGATTGTGTTGATCACTGCCTCCTGTGCAATGTCATGAACCTCTATCCATAGTTCTTCAGGCACTCTATCAGATCTAATCTGTTGAATCTATTTGTCGCTTCCACTGTATAATCGAAAGGGATTTGATTTAGGTCATTCCCGAATGGTCTAGTGGTTTTCCCTACTTTCTTCAATTAAGTCTGAATTTTGCAATAGGAGTTCATTATCTGAGAGCCACAGTCAGCTCCCAGTTTTGTTTTTGCCAACTCTGTAGAGCCTCTCCATCTTTGGCTGCAAAGAATATAATCAATCTGATTTCAGTATTGACCATCTGGTGATGTCCATGTGTAGAGTCTTCTCTTGTGTCATTGGAAGAGAGTGTTTGCTATGACCAGTGCATTCTATTGGCAAAACTCTGTTAGCCTTTGCTTTACTTCATTTTGTACTCTAAGGGCAAATTTGCCTGTTACTCCAGGTACCTCTTGATTTCCTACTTTTGCATCCCAGTCCCCTATGATGAAAAGGACATCTTTTTGGGGTGTTATTTCTAGAAGGTCTTGTAGGTCTTCACAGAACCGTTCAGCTTCAGCTTCTTCAGCATTACTGGTTGGGGCATAGACGTGGACTGCTGTGATACTGAATGGCTTTGCCTTGGAAACGAACAGAGATCATTCTGTCATTTTTGAAATTCTACCCAAGTCCTGCATTTTGGACCCTTGTTGACTATGAGGGGTACTCCATTTCTTCTAAGGGATTCTTGCCCACAGTAGTAGATATAATGGTTATCTGAGTTAAATTTGCCCATTCCAGCCCATTTTAGTTCACTGATTCCTAATATGTCGATGTTCACTCTTGCCATCTCCTGTTTGATCACTTCCAATTTGCCTTGATTCATGGACCTAACATTCCAGGTTCCTATGCAGTATTGTTCTTTGCAACATTGGACTTTCCTTCCGTCACCAGTATCCACAACTGGGCGTTGTTTTTGCTTTGGCTCTGCCTCTTCATTCTTTCTGGGGTTACTTTTCCACTCTTCTCCAGTAGCATATTGGACATCTACTTACCTGCTGAAAGCATCATATCTTTTTGCTTTTTCATACTGTTTATGGGGTTCTCTGTTCATGGGACCTTTTGAAGGAAGTCACCATTATGTTCATTACCTCCACCATAGTTTGGTTTCAGATCAAACAACAGGGAGGAAACACAGCCCCACCCACCAACAGAAAATTGGTTTAACGATTTATTGAGCATGGCCCCGCCCATCAGACCAAGACTCAGTTTCTCCCACAGTCAGTCTCTCCCAACAGAAAGTTTCCATAAGCCTCTTATCTTTATCCTTCAGAGGGCAGACAGAATGAAAACCACAATCACAGAAAACTAATCAAACAGATCACATGGACCCCAGCCTTGTCTAAGTCAATGAAACTATGAGCCATGCTGTGTAGGGCCACCCAAGATGAACAGGTCATAGTGGAGAGTTCTGACAAAACATGGTCCACTGGAGAAGGGAATGGCAAACCACTTCAATATTTTTGCCTTGAGAACCCCATGAACTGTAACCAGTCAATCCTAAAGGAAATCAACCCTGAATACTCTTTGGAAGGACTGATGCTAAAGCTGAAGCGCCAGTACTTTGGCCACGTGATGTGAAGAGCTGACTTGCTAGAAAAGACCTTGATCTTGGGAAAGATTAGGAGGAGGAGAAGGGAGAGGCAGAGGATGAGATGGTTTCAATGGCATCACCAACGCAATGGACATGAACTTCAGCAAACTCCAGGAGATGATGAGGGACAAGGAAGCCTGGTATGCTGCTGTCCATGGGATTGCAAAGAGTCGGACATGACTTGGTGACTCAACAACAACAGCAACAACAGGAACTGAACATACAGCCCAACTGCTATAAAAGTGACTGTCTCAGGTTGATTATCTTCCTTGCCTTCTCCCAAACAGTCCGCATCACTTCTTGGAGCCAGCTCATCTCTGGCAGTTAGAGTTGAAATATACAGAGGTAACCTTAAAATCTGCATCTCTTACAGATTTGTAATTGTTAATGACCTGGGGTATAGTTGTCCATGTGGAAACTCTCCCAAGGCAGCTTCCTCTGGGGGGCTGGGGTGAGGGTTGTGGGGAGACACCTTGCTGTTTAATAAATAATAGAAGAGCTTCAGAAAGTGTCTGGGAAGCACATTCCTCATGCAGAAATGTTACGGAATAACACAGGATGAATAATAGAAAAGGTTATTGAAAAATTCATAATTTCCAAGTGCCAGTGAAGGGCAGCTCCAGTGCAGTCTATTTGCCTGTAGAAAAGTGATTAAAATATATATTATTGTCCTGTCTATAGGAAAATGTATTATTAAGTGGATACTAGCATGACATTTGAAAAATCCATTTCATTCCATTTAGCAGCAGAGGGGTTTTGGCTGCTGCTTTGTGTTCCCAGGTTTCGCAAGCGTTTTAATAAGCCATTTAAAAAACAAAAAGCGATTTTAATTATGGCCCCCTGCCTCCCAGCCATACTATTGCTTTGCATTTACAGTTCTTTTGCCAAAGAGATTTAAAAACACATAATAGGGAATGTAAACATCCTGCCTACATTTATTATGTCAATTGCCAAGAGAGAAAACTGATCATTGACCAGTACTTACAGGCTGAAAGAAGAGTGGGGTGGGTTGGGGAATGAATCTGCTGGTCCAGACACACAAAGAATAAAGCCTCAGCGGAGAAGTCCTGCAATTCCTGCCAACCGACCTGTGGTTACTTTTCTAATGGATATTCAGCATCTTTCTTGTAAAGCCAGGAGTTCTTTGTGAAGTGTGCTTCTAAATGGTTCCATCATAAGCAAGAGTTCTAATTTATTCACGGGCTTTGGGGCAGGGTGGAGCTCTCCAGCTTGAAGATTCCATCGCGGTAAAATTCAGAGTTGGCTCCGAATGGACTCAGATTTGGGGGTTGGGGTCGGACAGCTCTGTGATCCTTACTCAGGACTAACTTTCTCCAGCAAACGAGTTAAGGGTCGGAGTGGATGAGGATGTAGTCTGAGAGGCATGGACCACGTGCAGTAGACCTAAAGTGCGGATTCGGCTGGTATAGCCTGTGGCCTTTCGGTAAGTGTAGAGGTAGACAGTGGTGGTCCAGAGGTCGTAAAGCAGTTGGTACAGTCCTGGATATTCATTGGAAGGACTGGTGCTGAAGCTGGAGCTCCAACACTTTGGCCACCTGATGCAAAGAGCTGACTCACTGGAAAAGACCCTGATGATGGGAGAGGTTGAAGGCAGGAGGAGAAGGGGACAACAGAGGATGAGATGGTTGGATGGCATCACTGACTCAATGGACATGAGTTTGAGCAAGCTCTAGGAGTTGGTGATGGACAGGGAAGCCTGGTGTGCTGTGGTGTGACTCTCGGAGTCACCGAGAGTCAGACATGACCGGGTGCCTGAACTGAACAGGAAATCAGAAATAACAATGTTCTACAAAATAGCACATTCATAGTCCCTCTCTCTTACCAACTGGGTCATTTTTATGGAATCACCTAAGTTCTCTGGGTCTCAGTTTAAGGATAAAAAAATAGAGCACTTTTCATCAGATCGTAATTTTTAGCATTTTTACTTATTTATCCTATTTTTAAAAAAAGACTATTCAACTATTTGTTCTAATAGAATCTCACTTGCAAGTTGTAAATTTGTTTCTCTAGTTAAACAACTAGAGAAACTTGTCTGTCTGCAATCCCATGGACTATAGCCCACCACGCTCCTCTGTCCATGGGATTCTCTGGACAAGAATACCAGAGTGGGTTGCGATATCCTTCTCCAGGGGATCTTCCCATCCCAGGAACTGAACCTGGGTTTCCTGAAGTGCAGGCAGAATCTTTATCCTCTGAGTCACCAGGGAAGTCCTCAGTTGAACAACAGCCAGGGGATCAAATTGCCCTCAACTCAAACCAATATCCTTCCCCTTTTCCAAGGCAACCCTCAGCAAGACGAGAGCTCTGATTTCATAGGGATTCCTGGAGCTCCATGTGAAAACCAAAGTAATCTTTCAATCATCACTTTCTGATATTGAATTCTGGCCTGTGTATGATTTGTTGAAATGGGAGAACAGATTCTTCTGGACTCAGATTTTCTGCCACTTATTTAGAGTCATCATATATTTATCTTTTATTCAACAAACATACATGTATTACATGTAGAATATTGGGCTAAGTAATGTTTCAATATAGAACATGTGTAAGACATGGTTCTTACTCTTATGGAGCAACAAGTATCCAAACAACTTGGTATAGTTAAAAATACAAGAAATAGGGTGATGATGGAGGAACAAGAAAATTTTTTACAAGTAAAAAGTGAATTAGATTTAAAATAAACTAGATAGACATCTCTATCAAGGTAATGTTGGTCTCATAAAATGAGTTAAGAAGTGTTCCCTCTTCAATTTTCTGAAAAAGTTTGAGAAGGAATGATATTAAATCTTGTTTGAATGTTTGGTAAAATTCAGCACTGAAGATGTCTGTTTCTGGGATTTCTTTTTTGTTGTTTTTTGGAGGTTTTTGATGACTGTCATCTTCTATACTAATGACTAATCTATTCATATTTATTTTCTTCATAATTCAGCTTTTGGAAGGTTGTATGAGCCTAAAAATGTGTCCATTTCTTCTAGGTTGTCTAATTGATGTATAACTGGTCAAAGTATTCTTTTTTAATCCTTTGTATTTCTGTGGCATTTTGGTAATTTCTAACGATTTCTGATTTTATTTATCTGATCCTCATCTTTTTTCCTTAGTAAGTCTAGTTAAAGATTTGTCAATTTTGTTTATCTTTTCAAAGAACTAGCTTTCAGTTTCATTGATCTTTTCTATTCTCTCTTTAGTCTTTCATTTATTTCCACTCTATCTTTTTTATTTTCTTCCTTCTATTGCCTTTGGACTTTGTTCTTTTGTCTAGTTTCTTTAGCTATAAGGTTAGATTGTTTATTTGAGACTTTTCTTGTTTATTGAGATAAGCCTGGAATGCTATAATTATACTTTTTAGTACCGCTTTTGCTGTATCTCATATGTTTGTCCTATTTTAATTTGTCTTCAGGTATTTTTTTTTTATTCCTCCTTTGTTTTCCTCAATGACCCAATAGTTGTCCAGTGGCATGTTGTTTAATCTTGTGATTAAACAAGATCATACTTGTTTAAGGAAGATCTTTAAACAAGATCACAAGTATGATGTGATCATACTTGTGATTTTTCCAGCTTTCTTCCTGTAGTTGATTTCCAGTTTCATACCATTGAGATCAGAAAGATGCTTGATGTGATTTTTAAACTTCTGAAATGTATTGAGTTTTTTTTGTCCCAACATGTGGTCTACCATTGAGAAAGTTCCACAAGCACTTGAGAAGAATATGTATTCTGCTGCATTTTGTTGCAATATTGTATATAAATCCATTCAGCCCATCTGATTGAATGTTTCATTAATGTCAGTATTTCCTTGTTGACTTTCTGTCTGGATGATCTACCCATCAATGTACCTGGAGTGTTAAAGTTCACCCTTTAGGTACATTAATAATTGATTTATATATGTTGGTGCATATGCATTAGTCACATGTATATGAGTAGCTGTTGTATCACCGTCCCGTACTGTCCTCTTTATCACTACACAGTGTCCACTCCCGTGTGTCTCGTTACCCTTTGTGGCTGATATGGATGTGGCTACATCCACTTTCTTTTGGCTCCCATTTGCTTCAAGAGTCATCTTCCATCCCTTCACTTTGAGCTTATGTTTGTCTTTAGGGTTGAGATGGGTCTCCTGGAGGCAGAATATTGTTTTTAATCCACCTGGCCACTCTGTCTTTTGAATGGTGGATTCAATCCATTTATCCTTAGTTATTGATAAATGAAGAAATAGTGCTGGTGTATCGTTTTCTGGTTGGTCTATATCGCCATTGTTTCTTTTTCCTGTGTTTCTGTCATTTTAATGTGATGGTTTTTTATGATGTTTCTCTAGGTTTTCCCTTTTTTTTTATTTTAATGTTTTGAGTCTGCTCTAGATTTGTATTTTGTGATTACCATGAGGTTTGCATTAAATGTCTAATAGATAAACTCATCCTTTCTCTACTAATATCACTTTATCTTCATTTGCCTCCCTAGATTCTGCCCTTTTCCTTTTCCACTTTTATGGTTCTGTTTTCTCAAATTACCCCCTTTTTTTGTTGCGAGTTTGTTGCCAAACTGAAGTGCCTATTTTTCCCCTTTAACCTTTATGATTTAATTGTTTAACAACCTATTCTGATATAAAGTTGCAGTTTTCTGATTTTGTCTATTTACTACCTTACTCAGAGTTTGTGTAATTTTGCCCTTCTGTTTCAGGTAGAAGAGCTCCTTTCCACATTTCTCATAAGGCAGGACTAGCAGTGATCAACTCCCTCAGTTTTTGTTTGTCTGGAAAAGACTTTATTCCTCCCACATATCTGAAGGATGGCTTTGTCAGGTGGATATTCTTGGCTGACAGCTTTTATCTCTCAGTATTTTGTATCTGTCACTCTACCCTCTCCTGGACTGTAGATTTTCTGCTGAGAAATCTTCTTTTAGCCTAATGGGATTCCTTTGTAGGTTTTTGTCTTTTTCCTGACTGCCTTTAAACTTCTTTCCTTCTCATTGACTTTGGATAGGTTTACTATGTGTCTGGGAAAAGGTCTTTTTGCCTCGAGGTAACCAGGTGTTCTCTTAGCCTTGTGACCATGTAAATCTAGCTGCTTTCCCAGGTTTGGGGCGTTCTCAGCTCTTCCTTCTGTAAACAAGCTCTGTACCCCACCCACCCCACTGTTTTCTCTTTCTGGGAAACCCACCATCCTTATGCCACCCTTCTGGTGGGGTGGAATAGCTCTTGTAGGATCTCTCTCTCTCTTTTTTTATCTTAGCATCTCCTCTTCTACCTGAATCATTTCTAGATTTCTGTCTTCAAGCTCACTAATTCTCTCTTCCATATGGTCTGCTCTATTCCCATAGGTTTCTAATACATTCTCCATCTCATTTGCTGAGTTCTTCAACCCTCGGATTTTGCTTTGATTCTTTTTTAGAATTTCAATTTATTTGGCAAAATATTCCTTCTGTTCATAAACTTTGTTTCTGAGCTCATTTAGCTACCTTTCTGAGTTTTCTTGTAGCTTATTGAATGTCCTCATGACAGCTATTTTAGATTCTCCATCAGTTAGATCGCAGGATCCAAGACCTTGGTTTCTGGAGAATGGTCATCTTTTTTTTTGTAATACCATGTGTTATTGTGATTCTTCATGGTGTTTGGTGACTTGTTCCTCCGTTGGCTCACTTGAAGTAGCCAATACGTTTCTTATTTAGGTAAGGCATTTTTTTTTTTTTTATTTGATTCTAACAATTCAATAGGGCTTCCCTGGTGGCTCAGTGGTAAAGAATCTGCCTGCCAATGCAGGAGACATGGGTTCAATCTCTGAGTCAGGAAGGAAATGAAGATCCCCTGGAGAAGGCAACCTACTCCAGTATTTTTACTGGGAAACTCCATGAACAGAAGAGGCTGGTGGGCTACAGTCCATGAGGTCTCAAAGAGTCAGACAGGACTAACAACTGAACAGCAACAGCGTTCAGGTTCGTAATTAGAGGCCTTTCTTGTAGTTTCCAGTAGGTGGCGCTATATCACAAATGTTTTGGATTCTCTCACCTGAGCTTCCCTTGGTCCTCTGTGAGAATCTCACTCTCCTCTCTCCATTGCCTCTGTCAGAGGTTTGCCTGGTGCCCTTGTGCTTCTGGGGTTGCCAGTGTCTTTTTGCCACCTGTGTTGCTGCTGTTTCTGGTGTTGCCATAGCAATCACTGGGATGGTGGGACCCTCCACTGTGTCCAGGGTGATCTGGATCACAGTGACCATGATGACAGCAAGGGGTGTGGGGAGCCAGGGCCATGGGCGCTTCTGCTGAATCTGGGATTCTCGGCTTCATAACTGTCACTGCTGTGGTCAGGGAGGCTGGAGTGACACCATGGCTGGAAGAGACCGAGGTCCCTGGCCCCTCTCCAAGTTCCCTGGCCCCTCTGACGCCACTGCCCGTGCCCTGGGCTGTGGACCCAGTTGTGTCTTAGAGATTAAAGTCCCACGTGCTGCCTCTGCTGCTGACGAGTTATCTGGGGCTGCGGGCTCAGCTCCCCAGCTGGCATTGCCTCCACTGTTTCCCCAGTCCTCCTACCTCTAGATGTACAGCTATGTGGAATTCTCCAGCATCTTGGTGTGTTGCAAGCAGCGGCAACTCTGTTGACTTGTGGATGTTTTACTGGTTGTAGACTGAGAGGGAGACATGGGTGTGCTCATGCTGCCATGACGCTGACATCCCTCCTTCCTCAGTAATTCTGAGCAGCTTGATTGAAGTGTGACTCACATACCTTCACAGGTCACAACTTTACGTTGTGCAATTCAGTGTTGGCTGGTATATTGACAGGACTGTGTAGCCACTGTGACAGTCCATTCTGGGACATTTCAGCACCCTGCACCCATTACTAGGCATCCTTGACATCTCCCCTAAACCCCAGTCCCAGGCAGACACTTGTTGTTCAGTGGCTCAGTCCTGTATGACTCTTTGTGACCTCAGGGACTGCAGTACGCCAGCCTTCCCTGTCTTTCACCATCTCCCAGAGTCCACTAGGCAGACACGAGCCCACAGCTGTCCTTACAGACTTGCCTGTTCTGGGCACTGCATGTAAATGAAATCATACAACATGTGATCTTCTGTGACTGACTTCTTTTGCTTGACATAATTTTTTCAAAGTTTATCTATATCATTGCAAGTATCACTATTTCATTCCATTTTATGGCCAAATAATATTCCATTACGTAGACACACTGCACTTTTTTTTAGCCATTGACCAGTTCATGGACATTTGAATCATTTTCACTTTTAGTCTATAGTAAATAATACTGTTATAAACCTGCATATACAAGTTTTGGAGAAGGCAATGGCACCCCACTCCAGTACTCTTGCCTGGAAAATCCCATGGATGGAGGAGCCTGGTCGGCTGCAGTCCATGGGGTCGCTAAGAGTCGGACATGACTGAGCGACTTCACTTTGACTTTTCACTTTCATGCATTGGAGAAGGAAATGGCAACCCACTCTAGTGTTCTTGCCTGGAGAATCCCATGGACAGAGGAGCCTGGTGGGCTGCCGTCTATGGGGTCGCACAGAGTCGGACACGACTGAAGCGACTTAGCAGCAGCATACAAGTTTTAGTGTGGAATATGCTTTCATTTCTCATGGGTATGTATTTAGGAGTGAATCTGTTGGGTCATAGGGTAGCTAGCAGATATCACATTGCCGACAAAGATCCATACAGTGAAAGCTATGATTTTGCACTAATCATGTATGGAAGTGAGTGTTGAACTATAAAGAAGGCTGAATGCTGAAGAACTGATGCTTTGAAGCTGTGGTATTAGAGAAGACTCTTGAGAGTCCCTTGGACAGCAAGGAAATCGACCCAGTTGATCCTAAATGAGATCAACCCTGAATATTCATTGGAAGGCCCGATGCTGAAGCTGAAGCTCCAATACTTTGGCCACCCGATGTGAAGAGTTGACTTGTTGGAAAAGACCCTGATGCTGGGAAAGATTGAAGGCAGGAGGAGAAGGGGTTGACAGAGGATGAGATGGTTAGATGGCATCACCGACTCGATGGACATGAGTCTGAGCAGCCTCTGGGAGATAGTGAAGGTCAGGGAAGCCTGGCATGCTGCAGTCCACGGGGTCACAGAGTCAGACATGACTTAGTGACTGAACAACAACTTGAGATTTAATCATCCATCTATTTCTGGTGCAAAGAGGTACAGCCTGAACAACAACAAACAACCAAACTGCTTTTCAAAGTGGCCACACCATTTTATAATCTCATTCTTGATGAATGAGGATTCCATTTCTCCACATCCACCCTAACAGTTGTTCTTAATTCTAATGTTTCTCAGTGGTTTCCTTAGGATTATCTCCACCTAAGCTCATGTCATCTGCAAATAGAGAACTTTAATTTTCCCTTTTCAATCTGCCTACTTGCCTTGACTAGACTGTCCAGTGCGGTGTTGAATATAAGTGGTGGGGGTAACCATCCCTGCCTTACTTCTGTCTTGGGGGAAAGCTGTCTGTCTCCTATCAGTAAGGATGCTGTCAACTGTGGGTGTTTAGCAGATGCCCTTTATCAGGGCAAGGGTGTTCCCTTCTATCCCTGTTTTATAGAATGTTTTAATACGCAAAGGCATCTTCTTCCATTTCAAATCAGCTTATAAGGTCTCTTGTTGAAGAGCCCTGAATCCAGCTCTCTGAACTCCTCACTGGACAACATCCAGGTCAGCTTTTCTAGCCTGACTTTATAATTATTGCTTCTGCCCTGCACTTCTTTTTTATTACTTATTACATATTATAAGCATTTTCACCTTCCTTCCTTGATTTACTTTTTTGTTTTATTTCTTTATCCTACCATGTCCTTGAAACTCTCCCCAGGAAGCCAGGGACCGAGTTTACCCTGTTCACTTCTGCTACCACAGTTCTTGAGACAGAGTAGTCGATCAGTCAGTAAACATTTTGAAAAAGTGAAGAAATGAATGTACCCTCTGTAGGTGCACAGGTAGTGCTCAGTGGTCACTCAGCACATAGAAGCAGAAGACACAGGTGGCCAATGACTGGATTTTAAGTAAAGATGACAAGCGGTGAGTCGAGAAAATAATAGAAAACCTTTTTCAATGAAAGGTGTTTTTTGTTTTTTTTTTTCAATCAAACAGTAGCCAAGACTGCAGGAGAAGCTCTGTAGAGGTGGGTCACCCTTGTACCTGAGCCCAAATGCAAGCCACACGCGTTCAGTGAGGACGTATTATTTCTTTCCCAGGTAACAATAGCTCTCTAGCATCCTAAGCACAGGGCCAGCCTGCCCCGTGGCTCCCTACTCCAGCAAGCTGTGTGTCACAAAGCAAAGGCCGGCCCATAGGAGACCGCACAGGGGCCGCGTAAATCAACCTCTAAATGTACCTTTATCATCCGTTTCATCTTATTCCCTTCGCCACCCTGGAGTTAAATCTCTCCATTGCTCGGCCCCCTCCTCCTGGGCCCCCGTGACGATCATCTAAATTAAAATCTGTTATCGGTGTCTGGGTAATCCCCTCTGATGCCCTAAGTACTGCAGGATCTGTTTTGCTCAAACCACGCATGTAAGAGCTGATAGCTTTTGAGCAGCTGAAATGGCTTTGTATATCTCACACAAATGTCTGCATTGCTTGCAAACAGCCAGGACCTGGCAGAAAAGACACATTCTTGACTGGAAGGTTTCTGAAGCTGCGAGTGGAACTGCTTTGGAGGGCAGCTCCGGAGGGCTCCTTGCCATGTTCTGTTCACTTCCCCATATAGAAGAGGAAGAGCATCCCAGGCTTCTCAGCAGTCATCTCGATATCATCCTCGCCATGCCTAATTTTGCATATTTCATCACAATCTTGTTCTTCTAGGTCATCCTGGTGAGTGTAGTGGCCAGGAAAATGTTGATGAAACAAATGATGACTTCTCCTGGGCCTGTCAACCACAATCATGACAGGAAACAGAATTTCAATTCTGTTGTTTTCCTATTTCTTTCTTCCCTTGTTAATGCATTTTCTCTTCTGGGGAGGAGGGGTATCTAGTGTGTGTAATAGAAAGGATATACATTTGGTGTTAGCAGACCTTGGTTTAAATTCTGCCTGTGATGATTCTAGCTGGAAAATGCTGGAAAAGGTATTTGAGCCTCCCAAATTCAACCCCATGGTCTATAAAACAAAGTCTCTAACACTCACATAGCGCTCATTAAAAGAGAATATAATTGATGATTGCTGAGCTTATTTATTGTCATTCTCCCAACATATACTGTACGTGTGTACATGGTTAACTGTGTCTGATTCTTTGTGACCCCTGGACTGTAGCCTACTAGGCTTCTCTGTCCATGGGATTTCCCAGGCAAGGATACTGGAGTGGGTTTCCATTTCCTCCCCTAGGAGATTTTCCCAACCCAGGGATTGAACCCACATCGTTTCTTCTGCATTGCAGGCAGATTCTTTACTCGCTGAGCCATCAGAGAAGTCCCCTAACATATATTGTAAATGAGGCCATAAACTCCACAATGGCAGGGAATGATTGCTTTGTTTCCTGTATTGGCAAAACCTCATATACATCACTCAGTAAGCATTTTTGAATGAATGAATGAGATGAATCAACAGGAAAGTGCTCAGGGTGACATAGTAGGTATTTAAAACATAATTAATCCTTTCACTACTAACTTGAATGTTTCTCAGATCCTGTCTACTGATGGGCAGATTTGAAAATCTCAATTAAGGAGAAAGTACCTTCTTTTTTGAGCCTTTTCTGTGCAAGAGTGTCAGATCATTTTTCGTAAGTGATGGGCACTGTCTAATGCTTCCTGACCTGGGATCTGTGATTGACAAGATGTGGATGAAGCTTTGCCCTGGTCCCCAAGCCTTTTCCGTGGAACATCTCCAGGGACTCTGTTTGCACTGTCTCCTCTTCCCCTTCCAGTCTGCCGATTGCTCCCCCTTCCTTTTCTCTTTTCCTATCTCGCTACCTTCATCCCTCTCTTCCCCTCTCCCTCTCTCTTCTCTAGCATAAGTCTTCCCAGGTGGCGCAATGGTAAAGAATCCTCCTGTCAGTGCAGGAGATGTGAGAGACATGGGTTCGATCCCTGAGTCGGATGGATCCCCTGGAGGAGAAAATGGCAATGCACTCTAGTATTCTTGCCTGGAGAACCCCCATGGAGAGAGGAGCCTGGCGGGCTACAGCCCATGGGGTTGCAAAGAGTTGACACACGCAGGACACAGGCTACTGCCTGGTGGAAGTGCTTTATTTGTTCAATAAGAAAACATTTTCAAAAACATTGGATTCAAAATATTCCACCAAGTTGGAGGCAAAGTCACAAATATCAAACCTTTAATCCCAATCTTTTTGACTCTCTCGTATTTATGCTACCTATAATACCTGGAAATATTAGTTAAAATAATAGTACCAGGAAATATTAGTTAAAATAGTTATGTTAACTTTTTTTTTTTTTTAAACCAAGGGAACGTCTTTTATCAAAATAAATCTATGCTCATGCCCAATGATTAAAACCAAGAAAAGTGGATATACTCAGGTCGGGGTGTGGAGGAAACACACACATTCAGCTTCCCTCTGAACCTCGGGAGGCTGGCCTGGGCCAAGGGTCGGGGTCTCCAGGTGCTGGGCGTGGTGACGAGTGACTGTCAGGCTCCACCCCGGGTCAGGCTGGTACAATCTTCCTGACTCGGCCTGTCTCAGCCACACTGAGAGTGTGGGCCTGCGCTGCTTGGCCTGGCGGGTTATTTCACTGTTGTTATGCCTGGCTTAATAGTCGGTGTGAGGTGCTGGTCAGAGCTCTATTATTCAAGTCATTAAACCCAGACAAGACCAAGTCTGAGAGCACACCCCGCGGGGAAGCCCCGCCCACACTCGGTAAGGTAATGGAAGCTGTGACCTCAGCCTCCTCCACCCCCTCTTTCAGTCTCCTCTGCGTCCGCGTTCATGCTGTGCGGGTCCCTGGCTGTGACTCAGCCTGGGTTTCCATCAACAGCCTCTGACTTAATCCCAAGAAGATCGAAGGCTCCTTGGTGGGGCGAGGCACTGAAAAGCAGACTGAAGTTTGCATTTGAGCTAGATTTATTTCTTGTTTTTTTTTTTTCTTCTTTCTCCTTTTGTATGAATAACAATAGCAGTCCCTGGATCTGGCACTTAACAGATCCTTATTTACTAGCCAAGTAAATAAATAACAGCTCCTCTTTATTAGCCACCCCCACAAATAGCCAAAACGTACGTCCATCTTCAACCCTTCTCCCCAGCCCTAATTCACTTAATATAAATGCTAATTAGGATGTAGGTTAAGGCCATTACTCCCGCTCAGCAAGAAGATGCCAAACTTGGGCTTTCCTCTTGCTGAGGATCGTGAGTCTCAGGATGCCTGTCTTCCTCCTGTCTCCATCCCTCCATCCTGGGGAAGGAGGTGGGAGTCTCTGCCCTTGGCAGTACAAGAAGTGCTTTCCTTTGTTGCAGTCTGCTTGCACAGTTCTGGCATTATCACCGGAGCAGCATCTTGTGGAAAACAAACATATACAAGCACAAATTACTCCAGCTTCCCACAGCAGGTAGTCCCAACAGGACATTGGCCAGTGGCACCAAACACTGTTGTTACACTGGCAAACAATAACCAGGGTAAACTGAGAGAGGACATAAGCTCAGGGCAAGTCAACCAACGAGCTGGGCATCAGTGCTGGTAGAGAGATGCTGAGAGGGAAGAGGGGACACTGCCACGCCCATCACTGATGCAGAAGCCAAGGTTTCGGGTTTAAACCATGATGGGAAAGCTAGCTGTTTCCCCCCAAAGTAGCTGTTGAGCTAGAAGAGGAAGAAGGGAATCAATCCACTGTAAGCCTTATTTCTGAGTGTCTTATTAGAGTTTTGTCCAAAGAATTCATTAGCAAATAAGTACCGACATCTTCTTATACATAGAACAGTTGCTCAAGTGTGGAGAAGACCCATGGTCTAGTCTATAAGAAGACTCTTGTTTAAGGAGCTCTATTCCCAGGGTAAGAGGAGCTTGGCTTTAATACAAGGTTATCCACTGGGTCAAATGAGCAGAGCAGACAATAAGTGGGGTTGGAGTTTAAAAAAGGCAAGTGCCTGAAGGGCTGAGCAGGGGCAAGGCAACCCCAGGAATGGAGAACATTCTGAGTAAAGGCATTGGTGAGGGTTCTCAGTTTGGTGCAAGGGACAAGTACATAGAAATATACTCTAGAATGAATATGTGCCAGGCCAAAGAGTCTTGACTTCATTCTGGCATCAGTGGAAAGATACTGGAAGGATTTTGAGCAGAAAAATGAAATGATGAAAGTGGCATTGAAGAAAGCTGGATCTGGTCAAAGCGTGCAGAATCTGTTGGACTGGAGGCAGGGGGCAGCCAGACAATGCAGAACACAGAGGCAGATAACATTTTGAAAGGGGAACAAAACCTGGACAGAGGTGGTGATGAGAGGAAAGAAGGATGAGCAGAGAGGCTTTTCAGCATTGGCCGCATGTGTAACACCAGGCAAAGTTAAGCAGACACTGAGGTTTCCAACCTTCGCATCATTTTACATGGAAATATAAACGGGAAAATGTTAGACAGGAGAAGAAGCTGACTCCTAGGAGAAGATGAATTTGGCTTGATGTAAATATGCTGAGTGTGAGCTAATAGCTTGATATTCTAGCACAAGTAGGTGGAGAAATGCAATTTAAAATTGAGCTTCAAGGGGGCCCCTTTCTCTCCACACCCTCTCCAGCATGTATGGCTTGTAGGTTTCTCACTGGTGGCCGTTATGACTGGTAGGAGAGGGCACCTCAGCTTACTTTTGACGTGGAGCACCTTTCTCTGATCCTCAGTGATGTCGAGTACCTTTTCATGTGCCTCTTGGCCATCTGTATGTCTTCTTTGGAGAAATTTCTGTTTAAGTCTTTCTCCCATTTTTTAACAGCGTTGTTTGTTGTTCTGATATTGAGCTGCATGAGCTGTTTGTATATTTTAGAGATTAATCCTTTGTCAGTTGCTTCGTTGAATTGGGAGATGATGATTGATGATATATACACTACCATGTGTAAATTAGATAGCCAGTGGGAAGCTTCCGATTAGCACCGGGAGCTC
>NW_011494777.1:4752933-4766584 GCF_000754665.1 Bison bison bison | reverse complement strand
TCCAGGAGGGAGGGGTATGTGTATACATAAAGCTAACTCCCTTGTTGTACAGCCGAGACTAACACCACATTGTAAAGCAATTACTCTCTAGTAAAAAAGACTTGAGCTTCAAATGGCACCTTGGATCTGTGCAGAACTAAGTCCTGGTACCGGCTCATGTGACAGCATTTTATAATCATGTGCTACACACTGCATATGCACATGAAGTTAGTAATTACAGGATAAATCCTCTGGCTCTTGGCCTCTCCTGCTCCTCTGTGTGGAATCATATTGCTCTGGGACCAAGAGAACAGTTGATCAAAGGGTAATCCACTTACATAAGGAAAGACAAAAAGGGCAAGGAGGAATGACAAAAGGTTTTTAATTCAAAAGGAGCTGACCATACAATGGTCCTGCAGCAGCGATGAGAGCAGAATCAGGAGAGAATGGACAGGAAAGGGAGGCATTAGGAAGGAAGGAGGGCTGGACAGAACTGGAACGGGGTGATGGAACAGAAGCTGCCAGAGACAATGGAACACCGTAAGACTGAGGCTCTTCCCACGTGGAGCTAGAATTGTCTATTTGTGTGTCTGTGAACGTGAACATATGCTTCTGAAGATAGTCCAAAAGGAGACTCCAAAGATTAATATCTAGCTGAGGTAGCCAGCCTCTGAGATACACCCCAGTGCCCTCACCTCCTGGAATATAGACTCTTTCCACAGTGAATCCTATGCTAGAATATGCTAGGAATTGATGGGATGTGACTTCAGAGACTTGGTGATAAAAGGCATTGCCCTTTCGGCCTCGATTCCTTGTATCACTTGCTCAGGGGAAAGCTGCCTGCATGCCCTCACACACCCAAATTCCCTCAGGCAGCCATGCGAGACAGCCACCTTGGAAGTGGGTTCGCCAGCCCCAGTCAATCAATACTAGGGACAACTTCAGCCCCCACTGCATCAGGCTTCAACCTCATTGTTGTTCAGTTGCTAAGTCATTTCTGACTCTGCAACCCCATTGACTGCAGCACACCAGGCTTCCCTGTCCTTCACTATCTCCCAGAGTTTGCTCAAACTCATGTCTATTGAGTCAGTGATGTCATCCAATCATCTCATCCTCTGTCGTCCCCTTCTCCTCCTGCCCTCAATCTTTCCCAGCATCAGGGTCTTCTCCAGTGTGTCGGCTCTTCACATCATGTGGCCAAAGCATTGGAACTTCAGCTTCAGTATCAGTGCTTCCAATGAATGTTCAGGACTGATTTCTTTTAGGATTGATTGCTTTGGACTCGCAGTCCAAGGGACTCTCAAGAGTCTTCTCCAACGCCATAGTTCAAAAGGATCAGTTCTTCAGTGCTCAGCTTTCTTTATGGTCCAAGTCTCACACACATACATGACTACTGAGAAAACCATAGATTTGACTATACGGACACTTGTTGGCAAAGTGATGTCTGTATTTTTTTTAATACAGTTTCTAGGTTTGTCATAGCTTTTCTTCCAAGGGGCAGGCATCTTTTAATTTCGTGGCTGCAGTCACCTTCTGCGGTGATTTTGGAGCCCAAGAAAATAAAATATGTCACTGTTTTCACTGCAATATTGACCCTAAACCAGAATTTTCCAGACAAGCAGCTCCTGCATTCATTCCTGACCCACAGAAACTGAGAGATAATAAAGGATTCTTGTAGTCAAACGTACTAAGCTTTGGGCTGATTTGTTATGCAGCGATGGATAACTAATACACCAGAGTCATACAAAATGAACGAAGACTGTTTAGACTGTTCATCTCAATGTTTGATATGAAAAATATTTTGGCTGCTGTAATGCATCAGCAAGCTATTGAAATGTATGAATACGTGTTTTCAGCCCAAAGTCTATCCAAAGATGTGCAAAGTTCCATGGAGGGAAGCCGAGCTCGGGAAGAGAAATGGATGCAGATTAGATGTCAAGCACGTGCTTATTGAGTTAAATTGAATTGCAATTGCAGACAGTTACAGATGAGGCACTCTACATTGTCACCTCACATGTTTATCAAACGCTGAACTACCGACAACACTTCTGTGGTTCCGGGTAACGTGGTGGAACTCAAGTTTACCCAGCCACGCCAGAGGAAGGTGAGCGGCAGACGCCTTGGATAGGATGGCATCTTCTATTGGCCCAGGGCCATGCACACAGCAGCAGGGAGCTCAGTTCTCTCCCTGCCATGCTCCCCATGGCCTGGCCATCGCCCCCTCCCTTGGTCTCTGCTGCAGGAATGTGACACCCACAGCCTCACCTCAGTCCAAGCAGGCAAGTGAAATGAATCCTGTCTCCCTAAAGCTGAAGCTCACGTTCTGGGGACCTGGCCCGTCTGAGGACACAGAACGTCAGTTGCCCTCAGCAGAGCCTCCTGGTCTGTTCCTCCCCAAGGGGGTCTTCATTCAAGCTGTTCCCAATTCCTGCTTCCTTTACAGGATCTCTTGCTTTCTATCTGGCCTGCTTCTTGCTGACAGTGTCTGTTTGAGAGCTTTCACCTGGGAGCTGGCCCTGAGCCTACATGTCTGGGTACCGTCCTTGCCCTTGAAGCACATAGGTCACTCCTACAATTGGACCCTTCATGGGCTCACTCACCACCCCATGGACAGTGGACCCAAGCCGGTTCCTACTTTCCCCACAGCCTGGCGTCCTCATGCTGAGGTCTCTGAACAGAATTTTTAATTACTCGAGGTTCCCCGCGGCCCCCTGTGGAGTGTGCGTTTTTCTCCCAGTAGGCGCCATCAGAATCTCTTGGCCCCTCCCTCAGGCTGCCCCTCCCTCTGGGGTGTGCTGTGCTCTGCTTTCTAACACTGATGCCCAAATGCCAGACACAGGAGGAATCCAGGATCCGTTGGGCACTTCCTTCAAATGTAATAAAAATTAAAAACATACCATGACTCAAGTTCAATAGTCCAATCTTAAAATATTAATAGTTACAACTTCCACTTATAAGGCATGATGAAGAGACAAGAAGAGTATGTACGTGGTCTCATTGAATCCTCATTGTGCCTCTGAGAGAGAGTTTTATCATTCCTGGTTCACAGAAGAAGCTCAGACTCAGAGAATTTAAGCACTCACCTAAAACCACACTGCCTGTGGAACCCAAGGCTTTTTTATTTCTGGAGCATCTCCACTGGGAGATACCTGGGCGCTCCACTACCACAAGGCTGGAGGGAACCTGAGGGAGCTCTGGGTACTAGCCTCGATTCCATGGCTGGGGAAGCAGGGGTGTTTTACTGGGCAATGCCTCGCTGGCCCTGCTTTCTCCTAAAACACCATTTATCACATACAGACATGCATCCGCATTTCCCTCCCCACTATGCAGAAAACCTCAAATGTCAGTTGCAACAGGGGATTTTGAGTCTCTCTTTGTACAGGTGCAGGATGACATAGAGAGGCTCAGTGCCTGCACAGTGTCACCAGGATTCTGGGCTGAAGACTGGCCGGCCTAGAACCAGGAGGACGCGTGTGGGGAGCTCCCTTATCTCAGGCAGAGGGCAGGCCTCTGTAGGGACTGCGGGTCGATCACGGACACAGGGCCCAACTTCTAGAGCTGTCCCTGGCGTGACCTGACCAGAGAGCTGTTTCTGTAGATGCCCTGGTGCCCTGAGGGCTGTGCAGAGTCAGGAGGAGTCCCTGCCCCGGTACACTGGGGTCCTGCTCCTCACTCCAGCCTCACTATTAGCCCTTACAGGTCTGTCAGCGCAGGAAATGAGCACTTTCCCAAAAATGGGTCAGGTTTTTTTCGTTTGATCTCTGGTTTTTCCCAAGGGAGGCAGAGCTGCTGGTGTTCCTGCAGGAGGTGAGGGGCGGGTATGGAGCACAGTGGGCACACAGGGCGTGGACTCTCCCCGTGCCCTAGGAAGGGGCAGCCCTGGAGGAAGGCCTTGGAGCCACGGCCAGTGAGCAGGAAGTCATCCCCCGAGGCCAGAGCTGAGCTGCCTGAAGATCTTCGAAAGACATGACCCAGTTTTCAGGCTAGCTCAGGGTGGACTTTTCACTGATTGCCACTTCTTTGTCAGGTCTCGTCTCAGTGTCCCCTGGGCTATAAAACTGCCATTGTCTGTCCCAGGTCTCAGCGCAAAAAGCTGTGGCAGCCGCATGGTGTCCACCAGGACTATGAAATTGGAGGACACAGTTATTTGCAATGAGTTTTGTTGGAAGCAGGTGATCTAAGTCTCCATGGGCTAAGCCCCTTCCAGCTCCTCCCCTCAGGTCCAGCTCCCAGGCCATGACCCTCATCCTGCCCCACCTCCCAGCCCCTAACTTTGTGAGGTGGTGGAGTAGAGTTTTTCACCTTGAACCTCCCTCTTCACCCCAAAATGCTGGTGAGCAGATACACCTCTAGTCAAAGCAGTGACCCAGGTTCCCTGAAGCATCACTCAGGATGGTTAAACACTTGAGCAATCCTGGTTCAAATCCTGGCTCTTCAGAACGTCCTCATTCTGCAAACTGGATCAAGTTATGAAGGCTCTCCTCATCAGCAGTACAACAGTGATGATAATGCCTGCCTCACAGGGCGAGGGGCCAGAGTTAAAAGCTGAGCACCATGCCCGGATCCCAGGAAGCTCTGGATAACCCATGGCCCCAGGTGTACACAGGATACCTAGGTGGGGGCCCCTGGGGGTACACAGCTCCCAGAACGTGGAGTTTTGTCCCAGGCTTCTTCTGTAGACCCTGCTGTTGTTGTTTCATCGCTCAGTCGTGTTGGACTTTTTGTGACCCCATGGACTGTATAGCCTGCCAGGCTCCTCTCTCCATGGGATTTTCCACGCAAGACTGCTGGAGCGGGTGGTCATTTCCTCTGTCACCCTGCCTGTGCTGAGAATGCTCATCCCTGGGGTCCCTGAGTGACTGCTGAATCAGCTGAGATCAGGCAGCCCAGTGCTGGGGCAGGTGAGCGAGGTGGGACCTCTGCTGTGCTTGGCCGTGACCTGGGGGTGGCCGATGTATTTCCATGCAGGACCCACGAGAGCCAAGGCTGAGAGTGTCGTCTGTACACCCAGGGTCAGTCGCCGTGAGGAGTAGGGTGGGGGCTCAGGATGAATGTATTCAGCACATTGGGTTTCCTTCATTTTCTTGCTCAGCCTTCAGTGGAGTCCCCACAATAAGCTAACTAGCCAGGGCTCTTTGCCGCTCTTGACGGCTTCCTCGGTTTCATGCTCTTACGGAGCCTGTTTCTTCAAGGGGCACAACTCATCTACAAAGAAGGAGCCCAGCTCTGCCCAGGAGAGCGAGGTGAAGAATAGATTGTGTCCTGGTGAGACAACACTGGACGTGGGGCCAGTGCCCACTGCCCCCTCTCCTGGCCCACATATCTGTGCCCCCTTCTCCTCCTCCAACCACAGCAGTGTCTGCGCCAGACTGCTCAATGCAGACCCCTACTGCCTAGGGACAGGGCTCAGGAGTTCAAGGACGGAGGAGAAAGAAGACCCCCACTGCCTAGGGACAGGGCTCAGGAGTTCAAGGACGGAGGAGAAAGAAATATTTCTCAAGACTAGAGAATGGGAAATGACCGCAGACAAAAGGCTGCCAGAGCCAGGCCATCATAAAACAGAGGAAACGATTTGACAATGAGGTGAAAATTGCCACTGCCAATTCTCCCTGACACCCTGAGCTTTACTCCTGGGCTCAAAGAAAGCTGTCACTGGCTCAGGAAAAGGTCTGCAAGGAGCTGGTAATAGTTTAGTAATGGCCTGGTGACTCGGAATGAGAAGGCAGGCGGCAGCTGTGCCAGGAAGACAGCTCCTGCTTTTAACCCAAGATGGCGAGATATGGAAACAGCCCTCTTCCCCAGCCCTGCTCCTCTGCCAGCTGAGTACATTGGCTCTGGAAAAGCCACAGGGACAGGGAGGAGGTGGAAAAAAACTCAGACTGAGACAGGGCTTTAGAAACAGCCAGATTGTGAGTGTGAACGTGTGTGTGTGTGTGTGTGTGTGGTTTTTCCAATAGCTGTTTTAAGGCATGCACCTCCCACTCCTGAGCCCCACCCCCCTCCCTCTAGCATCTCTCTACTTTATGGCAAATGGGTTTTGATTCTGAAGCAAATTGTCCTTGAAATAAGCTCCAGGATCTGAGTCCTTCCACCCCAGATGCTGGGGTTTGGAGCGCAGTCTGCTCATTCAGCAGATTCAGGCTCCATCACAGGAGTCTGGAGGGGTGGGTGGTTGGCACTGCCGGTTGTCAGCCTGATGGGCAGAGTTGGAGTCTTGAGTTGGAAGCTGCCACAGGCAAGAGTGGGATATAAGGCAGATGTGGGTGCTGCCTTGGTTCTCCTTTCTGATTGTGAGTGTGTGTTTGTGTGTGTGGCTGTAATTGAGAATGTGCTTGTATTCTGGAATTTTGCAGTGTGTAGCAGGGGCTGGGACTGCAAATATCTAAGGTTCTGTGGCTGTGAAACTGCTCACCAACTGGCCATGTCACGGGGAAGTGGAATCAGCCATATGGGAAGAGGGTGTGTGTTATGTGCAGGCATGTGTGTGCAAGTGAAAGCTGGCATTTATCAACATTTACACCAGACTTCTGTTTGAAGTTAACTTTGCCTCAATTTTGCTGGATTTCTGACCTTCCTATGTCGTTTGTGTCAATCAAATGTCAGCCTTATTCTATGTTGATTGTAATTTAGGGATTTGATGTAACAAAGCCCAAGACAGTGTCTTTGCTTTGACTGTCTGCCCCGTGCCTAGCCAGGAATACTGCCTTAAAGGGAAAGCGTGAGCCCAGCTGACGTGCAGAGAAGGAAGTGCCTGTGTTCAGCTTATGGTGTTAGACGCTGTTAGGACACAAGTGTTAGACACTGTGTTAGAACCAGTTAGAACTGGCTCCAGTTCTAATCTGAAGGTGATCTCGTTTGCTTTAATGTGTCCGAGTTCAGCTGCATGGTTCATGAACTGAACTGGAAGTACAGGGGCTCATGTCAGTAGAGCTAAAATATTCTCCCCCGCATTTTCAGCTCCCGTGACACAAGCTGTTGTTGAAAACATGCTCTTTCCCCAGGGAGTTTTGTTGTCACTGAGGCTGAAGCAATGCAACAGATCTGTGCAAAGACAGCCAGATGCCTTCTCTAGAGGACGGGGATGTGTAGATCATAAGGCAGCTAAGCAGTGGGGGTGGGGTCGGGCCACAGACACACCCTGAGTCCATCTGACCTTGAGACAGGGTGCAATGGGGCTGTCTTAGGAGCAGCATAAAACTTTCAACTCAGGCTTTCTGGGCCAGAGCCGGCTCCTCCGAGGTGGCCTAGGACCAAGCTTTGGGGGTGAGCTGGCAGAGAGATGAGTAGAGAGTTAGTGCCAGAACAGCAATCCCAGAAAGGCTTGGGGCCGCTCATTCCTCTTCCAGTAAGGGAGGCCATGGGGAGGGATTTCGATGGAAGAAGCCATTAAGTATAACCTGGGTTACAGTAGAAATTCAGCAGCTGCAAGACCTCAAAAGTCCCCCAGAGGTTCCTAAGTGCAGCCCTTTCCCCTAAGCAAGTCTGAGCCTACAACCATTCCAGAACCATGGTGTTTCCCTTTAAGTATTTCTCGGGCAGGATATTTCATAAACTCCTTAATGCACTGGTACCAAAACAAAGCTGAGCAGAGAAAGAACCAAATTTCCCCTGGACAATGGCCCAGTGCAATCCAAGATGAATACAGATGTTTCAGAAGCAGTCAGTGAGTCGGCAAATGTGCCAGCATACCTCTTTTGTGTGCCCTCGGGTGACACGCTTCCCAAATTAGGTTAGCTGGATGTGTGGTCCCACGCTCCCTCATCTGATTCATCCTGGTGGGAACAGCGTTGTCAGTTCAGGGAAGAGAGGTATGCAGAAGTCTTGGCTCTGAAAGCATCAGGACCTCCTTTAGCTTCCTTGATGTTCAGATGAGATGGACAAATTGGAATTTAATAGTCAGTTACGCACCGTCCATAGTCAGCTTGCGTTTTATTGAGTTGGCCAACAGTTTCCTTTGGAAAAACCCAAACGAACATTTTGGCCACCCGATGGCTCGTTCAGGTACAAGTGAATACCAAAAAAAACAATGTGTTCTGTAAACAACAGGCTTAGGACATCTTCCATGCAGGGATAAAAAATAATTTGTTTGAATGAGCTGGAAACTAAGTGCTATATACGGTTGCCCGTGAGCATTAGTCACTCATCACTTGTGCTGCCAATGTAAGATGGTATTCCGAGGAGGTGGTAGTGAGAAAATAGAAGGCATAATTACCTGGAATGTGTTTAGAGTGTATGAAGAGTGATTAGAGAGGACAAAAATCTGTGAATAAAAATACGCTGAGAATGAAAGAATTAATGCTAGGCTAAATTGCTAATTGCTGGAGAAGGCAATGTCACCCCACTCCAGTACTCTTGCCTGGAAAATCCCATGGACGGAGGAGCCTGGTAGGCTGCAGTTCATGGGGTCACACAGAGTCGGACACGACTGAGCGACTTCACTTTCACTTTTCACTTTCATGCATTGGAGGAGGAAATGGCAACCCACTCCAGTGTTCTTGCCTGGAGAATCCCAGGGACGGGGAAGCCTGGTGGGCTGCCGTCTATGGGGTCACACAGAGTCGGACACGACTGAAGTGACTTAGCAGCGGCAGCAGCAGCAAAGATGTATGCAAGAAAAAAAAAATTTGTAAAGGAAAAGGAAGATGTTAGAACTTTGCCCACAGAAGCAGGTGGAACTTCTGAGATGCTGTAGTTTCAGATTAAATGAGCTCAAAGGAGAATGTGCAGGCATACCCCTCTGAGATTGAGACAGGAAGTGTTTGTATTGGTGGGTCTTATCCTAAAAAGGATAATAGAGGTGATTGTATGAAAACCTGACAAGGCTATTTAAGAAGCTTCTTGGGCTGTAAAGTAATATGGAAAGGCATCCAAGACTCACCATCCCCATGATGGCCCTCCCTCTGGTTTTACTCTAAAACATTTGGCCCAGGCAGGAGATTATGGAGGAGACACGGCTCTAGTGACCGTGGAGGCTCAGAGAAGATGCCACAGGGGGAGCTTAGATTAAGTTTCCATCTTTTCTAGCGCTGGAGACAAGGATGGGAATCAAATGCTGAATGGAGAAAATTAAATGTGGTTATGTGTTTAGGACTACAGCACAGCAGTTTGTCTGTGAAACCCTAGCTTATCAGACAAAAGTCATGGGCATGACAACAAATGGAGAGTACCCATGGGAAGAGAAGAAGGCACACGTTTGGCCAGACAACCAAGAGGATGGTGAAACAAAACTTGTGGGAAAAGGAGAAAAATGCTTGATGACACTGTCACATCAGATCTTACGGAGAACGGCAGATGTGATGTAGAAAGAAATGTGATAGATGCAGTGTCCAGGAAAATCACAGGGAAGCATAGAGAAGTAATATTTCTTCCTCAAATACCCATATGCTGAAGCATGAATATATGTAGTAAATAAAGGTAGCTTGAGATTTCACCCTCAGAGGTAGATTCTGTAACCCTAAGTTGAGCCTCATCAGGACTGGCTGAACTAAAGTTTTCTGTATATGCCTTTTCTCTGATTTCTTTGTCCCTTCGCTGCACTGAGAATCTCCTCATGGCACTGCTAAAACTTCTAAAGTCCTGATGAGGCCTCCTACAAACCCCTGACTGATTTTGTTTCTACTCTTTTGCCCATCCCTCCTTCTCATTCACTACTCACCAGACAGAATTATCCCTTCAAAACACAGATCACATCCTGTCCCTCCCTGCTTATAATCTCCAGGTGACTTCTCATCTCCTGCAGCTATAGTTCAAATGCTTCAGCCAAGTTCATGAGGGTTTCCCAGCCCAACCCCTGCCCCTTCCACAGCCTCTTGTCCTCCCCTTGGTCCTTGCTCTCTTGGCCCCAGATGCATGGGGCTTCCTGTGATTCCACAAACCCACCGAGTATGCACCTGCCTCAGGGCCTTAGCACTGGCTGTTCCCTCTGCCTGAGACGTTCTGACTTGTCACAGGGCTGCTTGGGAACTTCACTCAAGTCTATGCTCATATGCTTCCTCCTAATATTGCATCTCCAGCACCAGACCTATTATGTCTTCATTGCTCATTGCTATCTGACTTTAAATCACATGTGTATTTATTACACAGTATCTCTCTCCTAAGCTAAAATAGAATTTCTGTAATAGCTGTCATTTTGTCTTTTGGTCCCCTGGTAGATCCCAGTGCCCAGAAGGGTAGTTGGTACATAGTAGATGTTCAGTAACTGTTTGGGAAATGAATGAACTAACAGTGAATCATAACTAGAAATGATGCTACCCAATGACACCAGTCACTGTCAGAAAACTGGGTGCTTCCAGAACACAGAGCTGTCCAACACGTATGAAGCAAGGATGTGCTCAGTCGCTCAGTCATGTCCTACTCTTTGCAACCTCATGGGCTCCAACCCACAGGGCTCCTCTGTCCCTGGAATTTCCCAAGCAGGAATACTGGAGTGGCTTGCCATTTCCTCCTCCAGGGGAATCTTCCCAACTCAGGGGTTGAACTCAAGCCTCTCACATCTCCTGCATTGGCAGCTGGAAGCAAGAACACAAAAGCTCTAAGTGAATTCACAAAAGAGAATATGAAGGAAATTCAGAGCTGGTGGAGCCCATTTCCTGTTAAGACAGTGAAATCCCAACCTGTCCTATTTATTGATGTCCATATAACTAGTAAGTAGTGTCCAATCAATGAATCGGGTCTCTGTATTCATTGACCAGAATTTGGCTTGTTTAGTCAGGAATCTATTTGTCCTCTGAAAATATACGATTGTAATGAGAAGACCAGATGTGTGAATCTGATACAGTAATGGTGGAGCATCTGTGAAGGATGGTAGACGGAGTGGGGGGTGATCAGGAGGTGAAGAGGGAGGGGAGAGGAGCTCCGTGGACACGGGGATGGAGTCCTGAGTGTGCCATGTGAGGGACAGTCATGGAATACACAAGGGAAGTGACCGTCTGTCCCTAAGCCAGACCGCAGACCAAGAGTCACCTCTGGGGAAGCAGGTTGCTGCAGACAGGCACGGAAAGGACTGTTTTCAGGCTGGACTCCATGAGACACGCAGCCTGTATTTGGGGGCCTAAATAGCAGAGAAAAATACAGAGTCAGGGACAGACCATCTGTCCAGTTTCTCAGTGGAAGCATGGAAACAGCACTTTAACCAGAATAGCTGAGTTTCTGAGGAGGGCTTCCTTGACTGTGGGTGCGATAGGGGTCGTGCTCCAGCCACTGACAGGCGTGGACACTAACAAAAGGCCAGGCGTGAGGGCAGGAGGGGGCTGTCTAGGGATCCAAAGCAGTCAGTAGGAAGATGCAGCCAGAGACTGAGTTCCCCTAGTTATGTAAGAAGGGTGAAGACCCGCCAGTTTCATTTACTAACCCGTGACCTCACGGGTGCCCGCAGCCAATGAGGACTTTGGAAAGATGAAGAGAAATGCAGTAGGCAAACGTGCATTTTGTTCACTTCCTCGTACGTGTAATCTCATGTGAAGAAGCCTGAGAGCCAAGACTCAGATCCCCAAGTGTGTTCAATCCTGTCATTGGCCATGCTGCATGGGGACGGACATTCATTTGTATGCTCAGTGTAACCCAGTGTTCAAAAGTGGTTCTGGAAAGAATGAACAAATAATTTACTTCTTGCTTGAAAAGTTAATTCATTTATATTTGTATTTTGTTTATTATCTCTAAGTTGACCCGATTATTAAATTAACCATTATTTGGCAGCCAAACTTTTGCTGCACAAACAGAATACAAATTGATTGTATCTATTCTATGAAAAGGCAGTTCAGAAAAAACCCTGGGGATAAAAGAAGTAAAACAGGGCACACAGCTTCAGCTCTGCTTCCAGGCCCCTGCTCCCTGTCTTCTTCAGAAGCAGAGAGGATGAAAATGTAGGGCAGTATCCTGATTCCCCCTAGGAAGTCCATATCCCAGTAACCCACCAGTGATCACCTGTGTTGGGTCCTTTAGTTAATGAAAGAAAAATCAAACTGGCTGTCCGGGGACTGTCAGTCAGTTGGCACTTGACTATTAAATTCAGGTTTTCATGTTTGTCACTAAGACACCTTCCATTGAACTCTCACTGGTACATAGGCTTTCGTATTAGAGCTCTCCAAAAGAAAAAAAGAAGATAGTGGGAGATGTCATCTCAAAGGATCTCAGAAAACTCACCCACTCAGTTACCCCAGCATTGCAAGGATGAGGCTTCATGAGTGCACAGACTCCTCCCTAACTGGAATTTTACTGTGCAAATTCCTTCAAGATGAGCCCGCCATGTAACAGAGGGACCTCGTCAAGTGGTGGTGTGGACATAGTGTGGAGTATGAAGTTTGAAAGCAGAAGACGGAGGCTGAGTCCTGATTCTGCCTTGCGATAACTGGGTGACCTTGGGGAAGTCATTTCACCTCTCTGAGCCTCAGCCCCTTCATCGTCAGTGTAGATGGTGTTACCACCTCCATGACGGTTGAGAATCAAATGAAAATATGCATGAGAAGGCTTTTTACACCTGCTCACAGCTCCAGCCATATACAAATGATGGTTATCATTACAATGAGATCTTTTTGGCTGTTCACTATTGAGAGGTGCTTTATTAAAGTCTAAGACAGACCCCATGCTGGACACCAAATCCCATTTTATACCAAATCATATGAGAGAGTCCGAGTGCTTCCATGTTAATATTCCATCTTCCGCTGCTTGCATATTTAAATAGAAATTCATCTGGATGGCAGCACGCTTGGAGCAAGACAGCAGTGACTAAGCAAACAAGCAATCAGCGATGGATTAGGCCCCGATGCAGAGCACGCGGGGCAGCACCAGCCGGGGAGTGATCAGAGCCCGCGGTCTTCACCCTCCAGCGTGTGGCCCTCTGGTCCAGGACCACTCTCCCTCCTGCAAAGACAGCGCCGCACAGTCAGTCACCTAAGCTGGTGTAGGTGGTGGGGAGGAGCCGACCCTGCGTGTGTGCTTAACTGATCCTTTCTGTGTTCTGCTTTCACTCAGCCTGGGAAAACCTCACGTTTGGGTAGGATAAAATGGGGCGTGTGCCCTGGCAGTTCAGAATTTGTGTCCCCACATCTACTCATCCAACAAAGTCTGTTACTTTGACACAAGGGGCTAAAGAAGCTTGATTCTTTTTGTGACAAGAGGTGATGGGGCCATGTTGGGATGTTTTTACCCCTGACTTTTCTCAGGACATCCTGAGCTCTGCTCCTGGGAAAGTCCCAGGCAAGGCGGATGGCAGGACTCAGAGCCCATTTTCCCAGTTCATGGGGGGGCGAGGTCTGGTCTGGGCATCCATTCTGCCGGTGTCCTGCGTGCTTTTCCTGACCAGCTCACTCAGCACATCTTCCAACGTGGACCGTGTCACTGCATATAAAGCCCCACCGACCAGCTCTGCGATCCTAAGGACATGGCTTTAGGGTTCTCATCGGTGATGTGACCCCAGGGCCAATCAGCCCACTGAGCAGTTCTGGGTACTGAGTGTCGTCATCCAATATGGGGCCCAGATGGTATCTGCCACCTCATCAACCACAGACGTCACAGGATGTCACCCCTGCCTGCTCCAGCACCCTTGGCTGCTCTTCCCAGACAGGGCATTACTGCTGCGTATCTGCACCATTCGTGAGCTCCTTGTATGATTTGCTGTTTCACAAGTGCCTGCCTTCGAGGGTAGGAATTGTACCACACACACTCACCTAACACT
>NW_011494777.1:4747586-4752833 GCF_000754665.1 Bison bison bison | reverse complement strand
AACACTTGCAGCACTGAGCTCTGTGCTGAGCATAGTGTAGACTTTTAACAGAAGGTTGCATTGCTCAGTCTGATTTTCTGCATGCACGGTAGAAGAGCAAAGTCGAACACCCGTGCCCATGGTAGACCCCCTGAGGTTCTCCATGGCCCGAGCCCAGGGCGTCCACTGTCTCTGTGGTCTGAGCTCCGGTTTGCTGCGTGCACTCACTCTTTCTCTCACTAACCGCATCCCACTTGCCTCCTGAAGCCAGGACTCTGGGAGGTGAGAGGAGCAAGGCAGCCGGGGTCCCACCTCCACGAGCTGCAGAGGGGTAGGCTCCGGTCACTAATCTGCCTTAAGTTGTTTGCTCCTTCAAAGGAGAAATCAGCAATGATTCAAAGTCCTTCAGTTCAGTTCAGTTCAGTCACTCAGTCGTGTCAGACTCTTTGCGACCCCATGAATTGCAGCACACCAGGCCTCTCTGTCCATCACCAACTCCCGAAGTTCACCCAAACTCACATCCATCGAGTTGGTGATGCCATTCAGCCATCTCATCCTCTGTCATCCCCTTCTCCTCCTGCCCCCAATCCCTCCCAGCATCAGGGTCTTCTCCAATGAGTCAACTCTTCTCATGAGGTTGCCAAAGTACTGGAGTTTCAGCCTCAGCATCAGTCCTTCCAATGAACACCCAGGACTGGTCTCCTTTAGGATGGACTGGCTGGATCTCCTTGCAGTCCAAGGGGCTCTCAAGAGTCTTCTCCAACACTACAGTTCAAAAGCGTCAATTCTTTGGCCTTCAGCTTTCTTCACAGTCGAACTCTCAAATCCATACATGACCACTGGAAAAACCATAGCCTTGACTAGACGGACCTTTGTTGGCAAAGTAATATCTCTGGTTTTTAATATGCTATCTAGGTTGGTCATAACTTTCCTTCCAAGGAGTAAGCGTCTTTTAATTTCATGGCTGCAGTCACCATCTGCAGTGATTTTGGAGCCCCCCCCCAAAAAAAGTCTGACACTGTTTCTACTGTTTCCCCACCTATTTCCCATGAAGTGATGGGACCAGATGCCATGATCTTAGTTTTCTGAATGTTGAGCTTTAAGCAACTTTTCCACTTTCCTCTTTCACTTTCAACAAGAGGCCTTTGAGTTCCTCTTCGCTTTCTGCCATAAGGGTGGTGTCATCAAAGTCCTCAGAGATCTGCATAACCTGAAAACCCTGATGGTATGGAAACAGCAGCCTGCGCCTTCTTATGTTTGTGCGTGTGTGCGTGCGTGCTAAGTGGCTTCAGTCGTGTCACTCTTTGCGACCCTATGGATCGTAGCCCACCAGGCTCCTCTGTCCATGGGATTCTCCTGGCAGGAAGACCGGAGTGGGCTTCTGTGCCGTCCTCCAGGGGTTCTTTCCAACCCAGGGGTCAAATTCAGGTCTCTTACATCCACCTGCATTGGCAGGCATGTTCTTTACCACTAGCACCACCTGGGAAGCCTCGTATTATTTTTACCTATGATTAAAACTAGAAACAGAGTTACCAACTCAGACGCACTGCACTACCTTTAGAGCTTGTCTCTTGTTTGGAAGGCAACCATGTGGATAAATCACTTGATTAAAAAAAAATGCTCATTGTCTTTTGTAAGTGTGTTTTATTATCATGCTCTTTGGAGATGAGCCTGTCCCTTCAAAGGCATGTGGCTACCCCAGAAGCCAAGAGGCACGCGTGACTGGTCACCCTGATAGGATTCTCTGCAGGGGGGCTCCCAGGGAGCCCCCTGAAGAGTGAGAGACTTTCTGGTGTCATTCCTGTAACTGGCAGAGGAAGGAACAGGAATCTTTAGGATTCAGAGTTGATCAGGGCACTGAAGACAATGCAGTCACTTCCTGGGATTCATAGAAATTAACTCTATAGAATCTTTTCCTAGAGAGAGGGAAGGAAGGAAAGAGGAAAGACTTCATATACATTTTTTAAACTGTCTTTAAGTATGTACAGACGAGTTCACAGAACGTCAACTCAGTGAAGTAACACAGACTGAATACATCCAAATGGCCAGCACTCAGATTAAGGAGCAGAACACAGCACGCCAGAATCCCCATCCCACTTACATTCATGACTCCCTTCCCCTGGGAGCTAGTCTCACCTCCACTCCCAGCACCAGGGGTGTGTCTGCTCTTCAACTTACATGGGCGGGATCTTACAGACAGTCGTTCTCCACCGTGACTGGCTTCTCCTCTTCAGCATTGTGTTATGAGATTCATTCATGTTTATGTATTCCTGGTTGCTGTTCTCTATGCTGGGCAGTATTCCCTTATGTAAATATGCAACCGTAACAAAAGGCTGAGTGCCAAGAAGAACTGATGCTTTCGAATTGTGGTGCTGGAGAAGACTCTTGAGAGTCTCTTGGACAGAAGGAGATCAAACCAGTCAATCCTAAAGGAAATCAACCCTGAATATTCATTGGAAGGACTGATGCTGAAGCTCCAATACTTTGGCTACTTGATATGAAGAGGCAGCTCATTGGGAAAGACGCTGGTGCTGGGAAAGACTGAAGGCAAAACGAGAAGCGGGTGGCAGAGGATGAGATGGTTAGATAGCATCACCGACTCAATGAGCACGAATTTGAGCAAACTCCTGGAGAGAGTGGATCACAAAGGAGCCTGGCGTGCTGCAGTCCACAGGGTCGCAAAGAGTCAGATATGACTTGGCGACTGAACAACAATGCAACAAATATCAAAGATTCACAGAAGAGGAAAAGTTTTTAAAAGTTTGAGCTCATATAGAGACTATACATGTTAAAGAGAAAGATATCTAATTGTATCAAGGCACATATACTTCTTCAACTATTTCATTGTCAGATCAGATCAGTCGCTCAGTCGTGTCCGACTCTTTGAATAGTGATTAGTAATTGCTGCAGTACTAACAATGAGTAATACAAAATAGTTATGACCCCAATGCTTTCTTCTTTTGGTGGAGTTCTATTTTATCTCCAAAATGATTGGGGAAAAACATGTATTCATTAGATCACAGCTCTGGGACATGTGGTTATTTATCCAGAGGGGGGCAGCTTACCTCGGTTGCAGGCAGAGCATTCTTTGAAGAAAAGAGCAGTCTTCAGAATGCTGGGTTTGAAACATTCTATCTGTGGAGGAGGGACAGTGAACATCGCAAACCGTGGGTGATGGGCAGAAGGAGAGGGCAAGCATGACTTGGCAGACAGCTTTCTGTCACTTAAACGATCAGGACAGAATGAGAGGATCAGCCACTGGGTGAGGCTCCCGACCAGCATACTTACTCCTCACATGTGACTAGCAAACAGCCTTCTTACATGACACGGTTCTCCTCGTGGGAGCAATTTGCATCCTCCGCTTCTCAGTTTGCTGAGAAAGCACAAATGAGTAAATAAACAGCCCAGCTCTCCTTCTCAAAATTGCTTCTTCCACCTGCCTCTTTCCAGGAAAACCATCTTGTGAATCACAGAGGCCTGGACAAAATCTCTCAAAAATCTCCGTGCCTATCCCTCTCCCCCACACCCAGTGGTAAGATAATGAGATGCAGGGCTCGGATGTGTTTGACAAGCTGGTCTCTCCAGCAGAAGAGTTGAGAGGCTCCGGGGCTGGGACTGGAGATTAATTAATGCTAAAAGGCACAGTTTGATGTGGCAATGAGATTTCGATTATACCAATCTCTAATTATCTTGTACCACGAGTGCCCTGACTCTCCCAGGTGTTTCTTCTTGGTTGGGAATTGCTATTTGTGCCTGAAATAAAGCAGACTGCATTTTTTTGGGGGTGGAGGGGGTGTACATGGGCATAGTGGGAGTGCAAAGAGTGTGCACATTGCCCTCCCTGTCTGGAAGCAAGAGGGTGTCGGAGAATCTCTCTGAGGACAGTGAAATTGGCATTGGGATTTTATAAGAAGTGTGACTGAGGCAAGGTGAAGGAACATGTGATGAGCCAAACTGAGTCAGAATCCTTATTTCCTGAGAAATGGCTGCTGGACTATGCCACCCATATGGCTCCTGGAGAAACCCTAGCAGAGGACAAATTAAGTCTCATTTTCCCAGGTCCTATTAGGGGTCCTTTTCATCATAAAGGTCTCCGTTGGGAGAGAGAGTTCGTGACACCAAGCATGAGGCTTATGTCTATTTTATAGTGTTACAATTATGAGTCATATTGATTGCTAATTATTGATATTATTATTATATATATTGGTACTACTAATTACTGTTAGTGAAAGTGAAAGTCGCTCAGTCATGTCCTACTCTTTGCAACCCCATGGACTATACAGTTCATGGAATTCTCCAGGCCAGAATACTGGAATGGGTAGCCTTTCTCTTCTCTAGAGGATCTTCCCAACCCAGGGATTGAACCCAGGTCTCCCACTGGGATTCGTTACCAGCTGAGCCACAAGGGAAGCCCAAGAACACTGGAGTGGGGAGCCTATCCCTTCTCCAGTGGATCTCCTGGACCCAGGAATTGAACTGGGGTCTCCTGCATTGCAGGCAAATTCTATACCAACTGGGCTATCAGGGAAACTCAATATTACTGCTATTACTAACATTAATCAGTACTATTCTATGAAGCATCTCTTCCTGGGGATGTCAGATTTTGGGATATTAATTGTAATAGATTTCTTCTGATTCAAAGTGAGGTATGTGTGTGATGTGTGTGTAAAGCTGCTCAGTCGTGTCTGACTCTTTGTGACCCCATGGACTGTAGCCCATCAGGCTCCTCTACCCATGGAACTCCCCAGGCAAGAATACTGGAGAGGGTAGACATTCCCTTCTCCAGGGAATCTTCCCCATCCTGGGATTGAACTCGCATCTCATTATGTCTCCTGTATTGGCAGGTGGGTTCTTTAGCTCTAGCACCACCTAAGATCCAAGGTTGGAAGGAAACGTAACCTCCCTAGGGGAGGACAGGAGGCCCTCTTCCCCCTGCAGACAGCTTGCACCCTAAGTCCCCAGATGAAATCCCCGAGTCCATGGTAGCAGCTGTGTCTGTGAAGGATGTGTGGACTATTCCAGGTGAGACACCTCAATTTTGCTTCAAGGTTACTCGTAGAGTTTGGTGGATTCATCAAGCCAGGTGAAGAAAAGTAACAAACTCACCTTCTGCAGGCCATGGAGGGAAGAGAGGTCTCTGCACTCTGACATGAGCAGGATGTGACAAGAAGACCCCCTAACTTCTGCCTGTTTCTCCCCAAGTGACCCTTCCCACTCGTAGCAACAGTTCAGGCCACGTTCTGTCCACAGCACGAGCTCTATGGCTGT
>NW_011494777.1:4721606-4747486 GCF_000754665.1 Bison bison bison | reverse complement strand
GCTGTGGGAGAGTTCCTCAGCCTCCTGACCTCTGCTCTTCCATTTGCAAAACGTGGGGAATAACAGTTATTAATACTTTACAAAGAGTATTTTAGTGTGAAAATGTGTTTGGCACAGTGTTTGGTGTGCAATAAACACTTAATACATGTTGCTGTTAAAAAAAAATATTTTCAACATTCCTGGATCCTTTGCCCAAGCATATAGACATTCAAATAGCTTTTAGGTAGAGTCACAAGTGTGTGTACACACGTGTGTGTGTGTGTATTCGAACTAACTGCTCATCAGGTTTATTTTGGGCATGTCTCATAGTCAAGAGTCAGGTACCCAAAGGGTACTCATGTCTTTCATCCTCATCCCCGATACTAATTACCCTGCTCTCCAAGGAAACTACTGCCTCCATCTGAATCTCATTATGTGTCAGGAGTGCTGCTGGTCCATCCAGACCAAGGGTTATCGGAGTCGACGTGTAGGGAGAGGCCTTTATCGCTGGAGACATACAATTAAAAGAGTAGGCTGATGTCCTGTTGAAGTTTTACAGAGTGTCGAAAAGGGACCCTGAGGGATGGCGGCACCCTTGAAGCAAAGGCTAGTGTCCAGCTGGGGTGATGACCTGGGCGCCCAAGAGCCAGGGCTGTGGCACAGAGGAGACAATAAAAGGAGATGGACGTGGGTCCTGCAAAGGGGAGGTTGGTGACTCATTTTGAGGTTCATGGCTTCCCAGTTGGGGCAGGGGTCAAGAATCCACCTGCTAGTGAGTTAGAAGACGTGAGTTAGATCCCTGGGTCAGGAAGATCTCCTGGAGGAGGGCATGGCGACCCCCTCCAGTACTCTTGCCTGAGAATCCCATGGACGGAGGAGCCTGGCGGGCTACAGTCCACAGGGTCGCAAAGAGTCGGACACGACTGAGCACATGCAGCGCAGTGTGTGTGGTGCATGATGTGGGGGCTGGGGCCAAACTGAAGCAAAAACAGGGCTCCCTGGCCTGCAGCTGAGCCGTCTGCTAGGCTTGTGAGTTGGGAGAAGGATGATCTTGGGCACTGTCCTTGGGAAGCTTGTAACTGGGAGTTTGGGGAATTTTTCTATCATCCCTTTAAATGAAAATGACAGAGGTCTTCCTTCCCAGGGACTTAATAATGGATTCAATGAAGAGTAAAGCCGTGTGGCTGCAAATGCATTAAAGATTTTTTTTTTTAATCTTTAGAACCAGTACAGAATGCCTAAGTCATTTTATACAAGGTTCTTATAGTCTGATCATTTCTGGTTGTGCCTGAATGGAGCCTGGTTTCAACTTAAGCCCAGGGAAGCTCTGTCACTCCTTATCCTCCCGCATTCCAAGTCTGCATGACCATCCAGCCTGTGAAATGGTCTCATGCCTGGAAAAGCTTGGCATCCTTAGCTGAGGGACACCTGCTTTCTTAACAGGCAGCTCTATGGCAAGGAACTGTGCCAGCTTCGCTACCCATACATTGAATAATTGGCTGGCTGCAGAAATTGGGACACTCCGCTGCCTCTTGCTCACACTTATCTGCTTAAAATTGCTTCTACTGATGGAAGCCCTGGGAAGAAGGCAGCTCACTTACAAGAAACACCCCGGAGGATGCATGGATACATGCACACAGTTTCAAAACAAGAGTATTTACACTTGGCTCCTTTGGTTGAACAAAGGATAGAACCTTACTTGCTCTTATTTGACCCACACTCTGTGCAAGAATAAGGTTGGCTTTTGCTAAAGGAAAGGTATCAGCCCCAGGTTAAGCTGCAAGAAAACCTGAAATAAAATGGCTTAAATAATAGAGAATTCCATGTTTCATACATAAAATTTTAAAGATGGGCAGTGCAGGCTGGTTTGATGTCTCTGCGGTCACCCAGGACCACTGACTCTTCCAGTGTAACGCTTGGCTGCACAGTCTTGGCTGGAGCTCCAGCCATCACGTCATTCACCTTCCAAGCAGCACAGAGGGAAGAGGGGATGTCAAAGGACACAAGCCAGCTATTGTTTTGGAACAATTCTTGGAAGCTTCGATGCAACCCTCCTGCTGGCTAGAACTTAATCACATTTAATAACATAGGAGATGATTGGGCTACATGCTCCCCTAAAAATGTATGATTATGTGAAGGTCAGATTGTAAAGAGTCTGCCTCCAATGCAGGAGACTCAGGTTCGATCCCTGGGTCAGGAAGATCCCCTGGAGAAAGGAATGGCTACCCATTCCAGTATTCTTCTATGGAGAATTCCATGGACAAAGGAGCCTGGTGGGCTACAGTCCATGGGGCCTCATGGAGTTGGACACGACTGAATCGGACATGACTGAGCCACTAATGTACAACACACACACACACACACCTTGGATTAGGAGAAGTCAATTATATTTAATATCCAAAATCCCCAAATTGGATATTCCCAGGAGATGCAATACTATATATATATATATATATATATTCCCCCCCCCCCTTTTCCAAGCCCAACTTAATCTCTTGTGATTAATTCTAGCTTTGAACGTTTGGGTAAGCCCCTTTAAATTGAATCTGGGGAAAACCTTGGAAATCTTCAGGTGTATGTGAATTTTCCAGGTTCTCAAGCCTTGCTCTTTTCCTTACTTCGCTTGAGTTGAATAACAATCTTTGTGTGGTCAGAGTTTACCAGACTGATAATCAATTCTCAGTCATCCTCTCATTCCTCAGTGTTATGTTTCATGCATGGACCAGGAAGCTCAGTGATAAAAATGAAACCTGCCATCGGAGAACAAGGCAAGAATTGAGAACTCTTAGTATATGATCCAATAGGCTCCTTTAGAAACTGCGGTTTTCTCTATGTTACATCCCTCCTGGGTCAGATCATGATAATCGCCTTCTGCACTGGGATCTCTTGGAGGTTAATTAGTTATCTGTATCACAGGTTGAGCCTTTTATTGAATATTTTTCTCTCTTTATCTCTGGTACATTACATGAAATTTTAACTACAGTTTGTTAAGGATTTAGAGTTTTTCCCTTCAAAAACCTAATGTCAAATGATATCTCTGTGATAACATTCGTCAGAGCAGGGAAGAAATTTTGGATTAAAAAACAACAACACTAAAAAGTAAAACCATGTTTTCAGAAACCAAAAGATCGCCCCAATTCTTTTCTTATATGTTCCACATATAAGAACATGTATGTGGCTCAGATGGTAAAGAATCCGCCTGCAATGCGGGAGACCTGGGTTCAATCCCTGGGTCGGAAAGATCCCTTGGAGAAGGAAATGGCACCAGCTCCAGTATTCTTGCCTGGAGAACTCCATAGACAGAGGAGCCTGGCGGGCTATAGTCCATGGGGTCACAAAGAGTCGGACACGACTGAGCGACTAACACTTTCACTTTCTTTCTTTCCACAGTGGCCAGCCTGCTTTTTCATAGCCTAGAGGGAACTCGGTTCTATTGGTCCAAGTGAAATCAAATGAACTGAAGAAGTACAGCATGGTGGTTAATAATTTGGAAATACTGTATGGATTTTAACAGGGCTCTGGCCCCTACTAACGATTTCTTAGAACCTGTCTGAATTTTAGATTTCCCCCCAATTCACTCACAATGACAGTACCTAGTATGGGATATTGTGAGAAGTTTATGAGACAACGTATGGAGATTACTTAGCTTACTAAGCAGTCAATAAACCAGTGGACTTCCACTGGTTAAGATTCTGTGCTTCCACTTCAGGGAACGCAGGTTTGAGCCCTGGTTAAGAAACTGGGATCCCGCATGCTGCATCCAAAAATAAAATAATAAATAAGTACATAGTGTGTGCAATAAATGAACTTACTGCCTAAAGTATCTAAGCAGAGGTCCACGTTGTTAGGTATTTTCAAAACCAAGACGGAGTTTTAATCACAATGTGTATTTTTTTTTCTAAAAGTTCCCTCAAATATTCATACAAGAGATTAAAATCATTAAGATATTAGAAATTTTTTTATAATACATGTTTTCAGTACAGACAGTAGCAATTGACTCACAACTAAAAAGGATATGGAAATAAGCCCTGCTGTACTTCCTCCCACTTTCCTGTTAATTATGTCATTATTTTTCCATTGTCATTCATTTTTGTTACAGCAATTTCCATAATTGTTTTGGTCCTAATTATAAATTTAAATGCATTGAATTTTCACAATCAAGGAGTCTTCCACCTCCTTTGCTTCACTTTGATTGGCTCACACATTCATGCATGTTTAAGAATGTCTACTATTGCCTTTAGGGCAACTTGGCTGCATAATATTCTGGGGTCACATTTTATTCCCCTCAAAGTTTGGTGGACACTGTTTCCGTATCATCTGGTGTTGACTGTTATGTTGGAGAAGCCTTAGATTAACTTGTATATTTTGTTTTTTTCTGATAATTTTATTTTTCTTTTCCTAGATGCCAGAGATCTCTTACTTAATCCTCAGTGTTATGTGACAATGCTATGTTTCAGCACCAATCATTCTGAAACAGTTCAAGGAACTCAGAGTCCTTTTTTGATCTGTAGATTCTGTTATTCTTTCAGAGCTATTCTGTATTATATGCTTGAATACTTTCCAGTGCATTTATCAGGGTTTTGGTTCAGAGGAACCACTTTTTCTTATGTTGAATTCCCTCCATAGTCATTATCATCTCCTTAACTTCTTTAATCACTTTGTCTTTTTTCCCTCTTTCTTTCCTTGTAAGAGTATCCCACATCTTTGCTCTATACCAGTAACTGAAATGTCCACTATGTCTTCGTTTTTCTTAATGGTCCCAATTGATTTTTCTTGAAATGGTCTGCAGTTTGAGTCTTAGATACAAGTCTTATGCTTTCATCTCAGTCTCCTGTTTTCCAGTTTTTCCTGTAATTCTTATTTTGAATTCATGCTCTTACCAAGTCGTTGTACAACACAAAGTATTCACTGGCGTTGGTCTCATGCATTTCAAATGAGATTTTCTTCCAAACAGGGTTCTTCATTTGATGTTTGCAAGCAAAACTCTGGTCTTTATTTCTGATTTTATTCTCCCTTTTTTTTTTTTTTCTGTAGCATGTTGCAGAGCCGCCGTAGCACTTCCTTTCATCTTGACCAAGCGTGGGCCACTTTGTATGGATCATCCCTTCCACATTCCTCCCCAGCCCTGTCCAGAGACAGGCGTTGAGTGTTCCACCCCACCGCAGCCTGAGGGCTCAGCAAGGGAAGAGGGCCACAGAGTTCATTTGAAGTAGTTCTCAATAACTGGGCTCTGATTTACCCTCTCATATTCTGTTAGCTGTGTATTCCCACGGGGGCTGTCCTGAGCACAGGACTCTTTCATCTGGGAATATTGCCGACTTCACTCAGGCAGTGGGGAGCTAATCCTCTTATGAGAGGCTGTAATTTCCTCTTCATTTGTCTTCCTTTTTTAGTTTTTATTTCATATTGGACTATAGTTGATTTACAGTGTTGTCTTCATTTCAGGCCTACAGCAAGGTGATTCAATTATTCATATGCATGTATCTACTCTTTTTCAAGTTCTTTCCCCATTTAGGTGATTACAGAATATTGGGCAGAGTTCCCTGTGCTATACAGTAGGTCCTTATCTGTTTTAAACAGAGTACTGTGTACGTGTCCATCCCAAACTCCCCATTTCCCAATTTATCTCTTCTCTAAGCCCACTTTACCACCTTGCCTGTCCCATGGACTTAAACAGAACCCCGTGTTTGAGGCATTAGATTAAAAGTGAGGCTCAGCAAAAGTGATTGTTAGGGTTTGATCCAATCTCTGAAATGCAGAGTTTTCTATACATTTATTAAGATTGTCCTATCTTTCAAACTTTTAAAGGGAGAATTTTGGCTGCATGTCCTTCTCTATGTTTCATCCAAGGTTCTCTGTCTCTCTCTCACACACACACACAGCCATGCAATTTAGAAAAGCAAACAGCTGGACATAAACATGTTTGGGCCTTCCTAATGAATCTGATGCTGGGAGGGATTGGGGGCAGGAGGAGAAGGGGACGACAGAGGATGAGATGGCTGGATGGCATCACTGACTGGATGGACGTGAGTCTGAGTGAACTCCGGGAGTTGGTGATGGACAGGGAGGCCTGGCGTGCTGAGATTCATGGGGTCACAAAGAGTCGGACACGACTGAGCAACTGAACGGAACTGAACTGAATGAATCAGAGCCTCTACCATGGAGAGCACTTTCATAACTGCATGGGCCGGGGAGCTCTGTTGCTCATGGTGTGATGTTCAGCCAGTGCACATTAGGAGCAGGAGAAGAAAACACGCAGCCCGAAGTCATAAATATCAAGGCAGCCCAACTGGTCTCTTCCAGGCTGTATTAAACCAAACCCCCTGGTGAGCTGTTTTGAGTTGCAGATCTGCTTGCAAATGAGCTTGGAGCATCCTGGGTAAACAGAGATGGTTGGTAAATTCTACTTCACTTCACCAGTGAGCTGAAAAAGCATTGGATAATATGTTATGAGTTGTAGATCTGTTTGATTGCATTGTTGCAAAGTGGGAATTGTTTTGCAACATAGATTCTTAATCACTGAGGCATCTATGATTGAATGCGTCGAAAATTGGCTGAAATTGAAAGTTAACTATACTGCAGACGGCTTATTCTGGTGTATAATTGAAAATAAATTCTAATAACTCTTCTCGAAAAAGCTGCTCAGAGGAAATTTGAAGCGCCCCGCACCCCCCCGCCCCCCGACGAAAAAAAAATGCTTCTTCAAGAGGCTCTTCCTCTGCATAATGTAGTCATGAAAACAAAGCTCTCTCTAAGTCTAAACTAGTTCTTCTGTGATTTTCATTGCACTAACCAAAAACATGGAGAAGGCAATGGCAACCCACTCCAGTATTCTTGCCTGGAGGACCCCAGGGACAGGGTTAGCCTGGTGGGCTGCCATCTATGGGGTCGCACAGAGTCGGACATGACTGAAGCAACTTAGCAGTAGTAGAAACCAAAAACATTGATACTGAACACCTGTAAACTTATTTTGTAACGTGCTTCCAAAGGCTTTATGCTGGAGAGGTCTTATCATTGCTATCTGAAGTCACTTTAGGGTCATTTTACACAAACATAATCCAGTCTGGGGGAAAAGGCTGTGAAATTTTTTTAATCAAACGGTCTAAGTTTGGATCCTTGCTCTAGATTTTACAGTGTGCCATTGGTAATTCATTTTCTTTTCCCTAAGCTTCTGTTTTTATCTCTTTAAAATGAGTTTAATAACGTAATCTAGTATTCTCTGTTTTGTGTACTGTCAATATGAAAAATAATACATTTATATGAACAGTGTCTTATACAGAGTTGGCACTCCACACAGGGTAGAAATTACACATGGGTATGTGTGTATACAAGTAAAGTCTATATACTCATTTAGCAGTTATTCATACAGTCATATCTTACTTAAATATTTACCCATCTGCACAACCATAGGCAGCAATTCTGTAAGAGAATCAGAAGGCAGTATCTAGCCCCACCTGGAATAAATATTTAACATTCTGGTTTTGGATTTGGAAAGATCAGCATTCCAATCCTGCCCTGGGTATTAGCCTCTCTAAGCCTCAATTCTTCTGTCTGTAAAATTGAAATAAATAACATCATGCATTTTGTTAGGTCATTGTTACATGTTAAATAAAATCATGCAACATACCTGTTGTATATTAAGTTCAGCTTATGACACAATCTCTGTGCTGCTGCCAAGCCCAGTGGACAAAGAGTGGGCTTCAGGACCAGGCTGATCCAGGCTCTCTCAACTGCTCCCCTCATAGCTGTGCAACCTTGAGCAAGTCCCTGCATGTCTTTTGAGAGGCCACAGTCCATACATCACAACAGATTCTGACCCATGTCAGTTGTCTCCTGAATTCCTCTGTAGTTGGCGTTGGCCTGGTTTGGGGCAGGGTAGACTTTGACGTTGCCTTTTTTTCATGGTGGCTTCCTCTCAGGACACAACTCAGTGACTAACACTTTCCTTTTAGAAGGGGCCAAAAGAACAGTCCCGTCTTCACCTCTCAGCTTCTGCAGGGAACAGTCTCTGCTTTGTCTAAGGCAGTGGGTACCCGTGAGGACCCCAGGCCATCACTCTGCCTCCTGGTGGCCTGCCCTGACACCGCCGTGCTCAGTCCCTACAGAAACCAAGTGCACTCAGGCCTCCCCTCTGTGGCTGGGGCGCCTGCCTCTGGCTGGTGGTGTGTGCAGCTCCTGGGGTTGTTTTCTCCATGGAAGGCCAGAGTATTTTCACTGGAAAAAAATTAAAATTTAAAAAGCCACAAAGCAGGGGTACTTGCTAGGGCACTAACCTGGAATGTCTTCAAGGGATGTGTGTGCACGTGTTCAGGGTCTCTGCACATACCTACATCCATGTCTCCTCCCCTGGTTCCCAAACTGGGTTCATCAGACCCCCCTGTCTTCTCAGGTCCTTTCCAGTGGGCCTACTTTCCAGGCTATGCTGTCCTGGTCACCCCTGTTTTAGCCAGGCCAGCAGCTTTCCCTCCTCATCCTGTGCCTTCTGCTAGTCAAGAAGTCTGGCCCAAAATCAAGGTGTTGAACTCTAAACCAATAACTCGTCCCCTCTCACCATCACTGATATTGAGTCTTACCTGCCCCTAACTTTGTTCTCTACCATACCCCTTCTTTCCAGTTCCTGTGCCTAAGCCACAAGAATAAAAGCAAAAATTTAAAACACTTGTCCTCAAATAGCTATTTTCCATGAAGTTTCACCTCCTGAAAGCCAAACCATCCCTGGTGGTGTGCAAGAGAGAATGTCTGGCAGGGATGTTGCAAGGATGAGACAAAAATGAAAGTGCTTGGAGAAAATATGCTCTCAAAAATGATAGACTTTTCTGTTTGCTTCCCAGACTCTGATTCCAGCCTCAGCTCCTCAGTGGTCTGATAACCAAGTACCGGTTCCCCTCGTTGGTCCCTTTTCCTCAAAAGCTGGACCCCACCAGTTCAAATGCCCTCTCCAAATATAGCACAGCCTCAGTGGGGCAAGCATCATTGTCTGAAGAGCATCTTGTAGTTTGATAAATCCTGGTTCTCGTGCAGGGTAACGATTTCTGAGAGGAAGAGTATGGGTACATTAGTTCATGACATTTACCAATTATAGGAAAATTGTGCCACTAGACATGAGTTTGATCCCTGGGTCATGAAGATCCCCTGGAGAAGGAAATGGCAAAGTATTCATGTCTGAAAAAGCCACTGGATAGAGGAGCCTGGCGGGCTATTGTCCATGGGGGTCATAAAGAGTTGGGCATATCTTAGCGACTAGACAACAAGAGCTGATAAGGTTAGGCGCACTGGTGTCATGGGGAAGAGTCAGATGGAGCTGAGTTTTAAAAATGCGTGGAAACATTATTCAAAAGCAAGCATAGAAAGATGCCTAATAAGTAAATCAGATACAGAAGCTTTATTCTGGAATTGCTCTGGCTGAAATTGGGTGGGGTGAGGGCTTCCCTCAAGACATGCCTCTTAAGTCATCGGAGTTGTGCCCTTTTGTGTGGTTTGAAGGTCATATAGTACCCCAGGTTTGCATCAGGAAAGCTAGATCCTAGTTCCAGGCTTTGCCACCAAAAAGCTGGAGGATCTTGGACAATCCCTTTGGTCATAGTTTTATTATCTCTAGAATCAAACAGTGCGCTTCACCCTGTATGCCACACGAAAGCGTGTTTAAAAGTTAAAATTTACAAGAACAGTGATACTAACAACAGCAATAACAGCTTAGACTCATGGAGTTCTTACAGGCACTCCTCTAGAAACCTTTGCATGGCTCATTCAGTCTTCACAGCAACCTTAAAAGCCTGGTCACTATTATTTTGCCCATCTGACAGGTGAGAAAACAGACACAGAGAGGCTGAGCTGCTTGCCTGAGGTCACACAGTTGTTAAGTGGTGAAGCTGAGATTTCACAGCAAGCCTTCTGAGCCCACACTGGCACTACCACCTCACACCGCCTCCCTAGCAAAGAAGGTGGTGGTCCCAGCAGTACAAGAAGAGGTATTCCAGGATGTTACCGTGTTTGTCCGCATCGAGGTAGTCGCTGCCACACCATTTGTAATGTAAACCGACTTTATCAAAACTATTTGTAAAACTATTTTTTTCCTGATTTGGGGATTTCCTAAGACGCTGCTGCCCTGGAGGAGGAAATGGCAAGCCACTCCAGTGTTCTTGCCTGGGAAATCTCATGAACAGAGGAGCCTGGTGGGCTACAGTCCATGGGGCCATAAAGAGTCGGACACAACTGAGCATGCAGGCACGCCAAGGCATTGTTGCCTGGTCCTTCTCTCTTTGCTGATAGCACTTATTTTACAAATAAAATTGCTATTTATGAGATAGGATTTTATAGGTGGAATGCAGCTTTCAAAAAGGAAGTGGAGAAAATCTTAAAAAATGCCATATGCTGCCTTTTACCTCATGCTACAAACTCCTACCTGGTAGGGCAGATACTTGATCCTCACATTGTGGGGAATTGCAAGAGCTAACTATTCTTCTGTTCAACCAAGTGGTGGAAGAGATTCTTTCCAAAGCGCAAGCTTTGCCTGTGCCCCACTGGACAAAGGCCTTTCCTGACACTCTCTGGGGAGAGGTTGGCAGCCTTTCAAAGAGGAGGGATGTGGCCAAATCCCCTTTTGGTTCTGTTGTGCCAGGAAAGATGGGAGTGTCTGCCTGGGAGAAGAGGGGAGCAGAGCAGCTCCATTCTGAGAATGTGTTTTTGTTATCTATCTCCTGTGATTTCGTCCTGGCTCTGTAACCTCCTTGCAGCTGGGAAGAATATAGTCTTCAAAGGGCTTCCTTAGGCCAGAAAAAAAAGTATGAGGCCAAATCAAAAGAAACAGTACTTGTTCATGCTAGAGGGATCAGCATATGCAATTTATTACAGTGGCAGTGAGACAAAGACTAAAAACAAGACTGGGTTCATGAAAGGCTTAGATCCATGTATCTCAGTGAAGATGATTAGCAGAATGTGAGCTTCTGGCTCATTCTAGTCCTTTCAAGGTAACTCTTGAGGAAGACAATTACCCTCCCCAGCAGAAGGCTGCTCTGCAAATGCATATTAGGTATACTTTGGCATTCCCTGAACTTTGGGATTGACCTAATTTGCTGTTTCCTATCTTGTTAATGAGGGTAACTACCCTGCTTAACTACACTGCTTAAGAAAAGACCTTGAAACGCAAGTCCAGAGACCAGACTGCAAGACACTGTCTTGCAGAGGTGACTTCAGTCAGGGGCTGGGACTCCCCCTGCAGCCTTCCCCTAGCTCTGCATGGAAACTACCTGTGAAGCTTTCTAAAACTGGTAGGTGCCCTGGGCCCACCCACTCCAGCACGATAAGTCAGTCTCCAGGAGGGCCTAGAACATCAGAACTATTTAAAAGCTTCAAGGGTGATTCTGATGCTCAGCCCAGGTTGCAAATGACTCGTACATGTGACTGCTCATCAGTCACCAAAGTCTAACTTCTGCTCACCTGCAGGTTGTGGTAGTAAACAAGTCATTAGAATTTTCCAGACACTGAGATCAGCACCGAGTGTTCGCTCTCAGTATTAATACAAATATAAAGGGGATCATGGGAAGGATGCTGCTCAAGAGACTTGAAGCAGGTATGCATAAGAAAACATGCATTCTGAGGGGCTGTCCCTCTGTCCTTGTTTGCCACCTTAGGGCAATTATTGTGTGTCCGAGTTGTTGTTACTTGCTAACTTCTCTAGTAAGACTTATGTTCTGTACCCAGATTGACATCATGATGATGATAGTGTTGATAATAATGATGCTGCTGCTGATGGTGGTGGTGATGATGGTGATGTTGATGGTGATGATGATGGTGGTGATGGTGGTGATGTTGATGGTGACGATGATGGTGGTGATGGTGGTGGTGGTGGTGGTGACAGTGATGGTGGTGGTGATGGTGGTGATGTTGACGGTGATGATGATGGTGGTGATGGTGGTGGTGATGGTGGTGGTGATGGTGGTGATGGTGATGATGGTGGTGGTGATGATGATGACGGTAGTGATGTTGATGGTGATGATACGATGATGGTGATGATGAAATTGCCCCAATTTACTAGACTAAGCAGTTCTCTGAAACAATGGGTATGACTCTGGGATGTCAGGAGCTGGTCACCACTGTGACCTTGGGTGAATCACTGTCTTTACTAAACCTTAGCTTTTTGGTGTTTTTTTTTTCCACTTATAAGAAGAGGTGTGATAAAATAGATGAGTAGTTTTGCACATCTGTTTCACAGTGGAACCCTTCCAAAATAAATAAGATTAAAGGGGAGTTCCTCTGGCTGCACCCACCTGTTGGGACCTGGGATCAGAGTTCTCCCTTTGTGCTGTCTCACTGAGGCCAGCATGAACACTCGAGAGCGCAGCAGCAGGAAGAGCTGAACTCACTGACTGAGGCCCTGTGAGTGTGTGAGCTGTCCGCCTGACTGCCTTCTCCCACAGGGAACTCTGCATCGCAGTCACTCCTTTTGGGGAGCTCACAGCATGGATGAGAGTCATCAGTGGCCATGAGCAGGACAGCAGCTTGTAAATAAATCAGTTCAGTAGATAATCCCCAAGTTTCATTAAAGCTCCAGTATTCTGGATTTTAAGATTTCTGATTCTTAAAATACCTCTTAAATGAAGCAGAGAGGGGAAAAAAAGAGATTTTCTTTTAAACTTTGGACAAGTGAGCCATTTCCTGGAACAACTTTGGAGCAACTGATAGGTTGAATGGAGCCTGGAGAAAATGAAGAATTGGAAAAGGAGCTCCAGGCTGCAGCCCCATACAGAGTCCCAAACTTTTGAGAAAGTCAAAACTGTTTGGAGAATGCAATGGCACCCCACTCCAGTACTCTTGCCTGGAAAACCCCATGGATGGAGGAGCCTGGTAGGCTGCAGTCCATGGGGTCGCTAAGAGTCACACAACTGAGTGACTTCACTTTCACTTTTCACTTTCATGCATTGGAGAAGGAAATGGCAACCCACTCCAGTGTTCTTGCCTGGAGAATCCCAGGGACGGGGGAGCCTGGTGGGCTGCCGTCTATGGGGTCGCACAGAGTTGGACACGACTGAAGCGACTTAGCAGCAGCAGCAAAGCAGTTTAGCGGGGAGTCAGTGTTCCATTCTAGAAACTGGAGAGACCCAGACAGTTGCTTGTCAAAAGAATAACAATTTGGGGAAGTGGGAGAACTGACTTTGCAACAGATGAAACAATATAAAACTCCAATAAACTCAGGTATCACTCTGGAATTAATGGAGGACAAATTGAATCTGCTGTTAACTTAAATACCCATCTGCTCACATCCCTGCAGCCCATAAATTTGTGGGGCTAATTAGTTGTTGCCATCCTGAGAGCAGCAGGGGGCTAACCACGTTCCCTGGAGTTTTGTTATATGCACAACCCATTCTCCCTGCCTCTTCAGACACCTGAGCTAGAGGGGAAGGGAGAAAGATGGAGATGACCCTTCCTGGAGTGGTCCAAAGAGCTTGGATGTGATAAGGTATCTTGTCTTGACCTTCCTGAAAGATGGACTTGAGAAATCTGCAAACCCATTTACACTTCCTCTACTATTTTTCCCCCAGCACTACAAAAAACATTGCTTTTCCTCATCTATCCAATTATCACCCCGGCCCCTCCCTCAGTCCCCCTCTGCCGCCTGACTTGACTTCTCTAAAAGCAATTCTGTCTGTACCAGAAATGTGAAGCCTTAATATAGGCTCTTCAGCATAATCGCTTCTTAATTAAGTCAGGCTATGGCTCAGTTTCTCCGAATCGTTTCCAGAGGGCTTAATTTTACTTCTGCTCAAAATTAATATTTTACATTTTACTCTTAAAAGAAACAAAAAAGGCTGGAAAGGAACTCATGAAGAGGGGAATGAGAAAATGATCCAGGGAAAAAGAGAGATCATATTTCAGACCTCATTACTGAAGCGTTCAAGCCTCTGTCGCAATTTCCAGCGAGTAATACTCAATCTGTGACATTCACTTTAGCAAAACAAAGCATGGATCAAGGTAATTAAATGGCACAACTCAGAGCGAATTAAAGGATGATTCTATCAACAGGCGACACCTGCTGATCTGACACTTTCCACGTGCCTGGTTTGTCCTGGCCATGCCTACTCTGGCGAGGGGGTGCGGGGGAGTCTGCTGACTCTTCCAGAGCAAGGAGTTCCTGGCTGCTCCCGGGAGTGGGCAAAGTCGGCGTCTGTGTGCTTGTCAGAAGGGCGGGAGGCCCAGGAGACAAATGATGTTAATCCTCTTCCTCTAGAGCTGGCTGACTACTGTCCCGAGCCCTCCCTGGGGCTCTGCTCAGCTCTCACTGTGACTGTGGGGCAGAGCCTTGTGCTCCTGTTCACTCTAAGGTTGCAAGAACTCTTTCTTCCACAAGGAGGTTCAGGGTGGCTGCTCCCACCCAACAACCCTGTCATCCATCCAGCCACTCACTGACTTCTGACTGTGGACCGGACTGTGCCCGGGTGCTGGAGCAACGTCATGATGCAGAACTGAGAGCCACTTTCATCAATCTGCAGCTCGGGGGCCATGGAACCTGGGCGGGCCGAGAGTTCACTTGCAAACTCACTCTAAGTGTGCACGTGGAGAACTGTACAAAGGAGACCTGGGAATCCTCAAACAGAGACCACAGGTGTACCTGGAAGATAAGTGCTGCCTAAAAATCGGATGACAGGACCACACACCCACACAAAGGTCCACCTGGTCAAAGCTTTGGTTTCCCCAGTAGCCATGTACAGATGTGAGAGTTGGACCATAAAGAAGGCTGAGCACTGAAGAACTGATGCTTTCAAATTGTGCTGGAGAAGACTCTTTAGAGTTCCTTTGGTTGCAAAGAGATCAAACCAGTCAATTCTAAAGGAAATCAACCCTGAATATTCATTGGAAGGACTGATGCTGAAGCTCCAATACTTTGGCCACCTGATGTGAAGAGCCAACTCTTTGGAAAAGACCCTGATGCTGGGAAAGATTGAGGGCAGGAGAAGGGGATGACAGAGGATGAGGTGATTGGATGGCAGCACTGACCAGATGGACATTAGTTTGAGCAAACTCTGGGAGATGGTGAAGGACAGGAAAGCCTGGCATGCTGCAGTCCATGGGGTCACAAAGAGTCGGACACAACTTAGTGACTGAATAGCCAACAAGAAAGAATAGGACTGGCTTGGAGTTTTGCAGTATGGCCATAATCACATATGCACAGGAAATCTGCACTGCTCCCATCATCCTATCATCATTATAAGATCAGCTCTGTGGAATCTCCCAGGACTGTGGAGAAGTGGTGCTGGGGAATCTATGCTGAGACCAAGAAGCTGGAAATGAGGTGCTGGCTCTGGCTAAATGTGTCACAAGTTAGTTGCCATCTCTCTGGGAAATTTTTTCCTATTATCCTCAGCCTCCTCTCTGCCTTTTAGCTAAGACCAGTGATGTAGGGGGGCTGTGGAGGACAGGAAGAGTTGGGGGGAGGAGAGGAGGGGTCTGAGGAGGTGGAAGATGCTCAAGCACCAGTTAGACTGAGTACCTAACCATTTATCTAACCACATGGGACATAAGCATCCGTGGGAACCTAGATGACGACACCTAGATGACGACCACACCAGGTGATCTGTGTGACCACCTGAAACTCTGGTTCCAGTAGAGTGTGGCGGGATGTTGAGAAGCTTCATCTTAGGGCCTGTAACTGACATTGCCCAGGGTGATTCCTCTTCTCCTGGTTCGCACAACTGAATACTGGCCAGACGTTCCCTCCATCCCAGACCCATGGCCAAAAGCCAGCTCCAGACCAGCAGAAGGGGGTTTCTGCTGAGTAGCCTGCTCTCGCCCAGGGACTGTCCAAATTCATTACTTGTCACAGATTTTTATTGTACAAATATTCTACAAGGTCATTGTGCAGTCCACCAGCAGGGCCTGGGAAATCCTTTTATATGTCGATTATCTTCATTACCGTATATATATTTTAGGGACAGACTTACTGTAAGGGTCTTTGTAGCATTTCTCAATTTTTTTTCTCTAATAGTTTATCAGCATGACAGATTTGTCTTAAGATGATGAAAGATACATTTTCCTTTTGCCAATTTTAATAAGAAGGGAAATGATTTTTTCCCCCTGAAAAAGAATTTCGGATGGCAATAAGCCCATGTATGTTCAGGTGCTTTATAATGGGAGCTGGGGTCTCATCATTTATCCCATTTTGTGTATTGTTCCCAAACGCTTCCTCTGCAGGGGAAAGACTTGAAAGATTGCCAGACGTGTGTGCTGCCAGGCTTCCCCAGGCCCCGGTTTGGGGTTTCTGAGCTCTTGTCCGTATGAAAGGTACCATGGACTGAGCCCTTACCACATGCCAGGCCTTCCTTCAAGCGCTTCATTTATAGTAAAGAAACTTCACAGTGATCACAGGAGGTGATTGCTATTATTAGCCATTTAACAGTTAGGAAAATCGAAGCACAGAGAGGATAAGCGACCTGCTAAGGTGATAAGATAGTGGTGAGGTCTAGTTTCAAGGACAAAGCCCCATGCTTGAGTCCCCATCATGCTTTGGAGATGAGCCTACTTTCTGTCCTCAAATGTGCTGATTCTTCTCAGCCTTTCTACAAAGCATGGAGTCCTGCCGCATCAGAGCCCAGTGGCTGGAGAGATGGCAAAAGACGGCAGGCAATCTGGGGAAGGTGTGAAAGAACATTCCATCTCAATCACGACTTTCAAGTTCAGACCTACACAGTAAACAGGGAAAGCCTTCTCTACCCTCAAGCCCTGTCCTCCTCTCTTTATAGTCATCCTGTTTTAAAATTCACCTCTTCCAAGAAGCCTTCTTCCAATGATTTTTTTTGGTATTCTACTTCTTAGGTATTTAGGTCTCCAAGGCTAGATTTGTAGGTACCTTTGGATTACTCAGCTCCATAATTTATACATAATGATACAGTTGACCCTTGAACAACATGGAGATTCATCCGAAATAGAGCTTGTGGTAGGTCTTCTATATCCGCAGTTTCTCTGCATCTGTAGTCTCCACCAAGCATTGACTGTGTTGTGCAGTAGTATTTACTTTTGAAAGATGTGTGTGTATGACTGGATCCATGTAATTCTAACCCATGTTATTCAAGGGTAAATTATATTATGTCTTAAAAATATGTATATATGTTTCCTATTTCCTCCATTGGACAGGAAGTTCCTCTTAGGAGGGTCAAATATTCTGTGTTTTGTACGGTGCTCCCAATGGGATCTTGGATAGGTCTGTAGACACTAGCTTGTATAGGGCACACAGAATGGATAAACACCTAATGTTGAGATTGAATCGTGAGTTTAACATCACTCTACAACCTCAAAAATGTCTGTGATGTCTACCATTGCAAAGAGAAATACAAACCTTAGAGCATAACTATTAAGAGTATGACTCCCCAAGACTGGAATTTTCCTGATGCTCCAGTGGTTAAGACTTCACCTTCCAAAGCAAGGGGTGTGGGTTCCATCCCTGTTGGGGAGCTCAGACCCCACACATAAAACAGAAGCAATATAGTAACAAGTTCAATAAAGACTTTAAAAATGGTCCACATCAAAAAAAATCTTTTTTTTTAAAGCCCCAAGACCAAGCAAGCTCAACTGCAAATGTGTATGTACAGATGCGTGTACTAAAAAGTGTACCTACACAGTCAGCACGGCGAAAGAGACAAGCATGAAAGTTTGTTTTATGGATAGGCTTCAAGGGGCAAATACACAGTGATTATCTAAGACTGGGGTCAGCAAACTCTGGCCTGTGGGCCAAATCTGGCCTGTCACCTGTTTTTACGATAAAGCTCTACAGGAACACAGCCCAGCTCATCCTATTACACGGGACACAGGGCTGCTTCCCACAGCCTCTGTGGAGCCCAGGAGTGAGGCAGAGACTGTGACCCCAAAGCCTCGATTGTACTACACAGCCCTCTCTGTTTCTATTTCTGACACACGCAACTTCTCAACGTCATATGGAAAAAAAAGAAAAAAAAGTTCTCTGAAAATCCATCTTTCTCCCCAGACCTCAACCTATTTCCTTTTCCTCTTCCAACTATCAATTTGAAAATATGTCCAGCACTTCCACTCCTGCAAATCAGTTATTTCCTCAGAAAATGCAGAGCCATGGTCTATTTAGAAGCAGATTTTAGATGAAGTTCCACATTTTTTTATTGTACTTTACCTTTTTATAGTACATTTTAGCATAAATGATACTAGAATTCTTTGTGTATTGTCTCACACTTAGAATCGCTCTGCCAAATCCTTCATTTTGGCAGAGACTTCTATGGTGCGTGTGATAACCATCAGACGGTCCTTGACACCTCCAACCAGACTGTTCGGTGAGAAATGGAAAAGAAACAAACGCTAAAGGGGGCTTCAAGCTCAGAATTTTCAACATTTGGAGTTTTGTTTCAATTTCAACCTACTATTCCCAGTAAGACATGTTTCCTAGTTTTCTGTATTGATTTTTATATTATAGAAGAAGTACAAGGATATGCGGCTTCTGGGCCATGTTCACACTATCACGTGTTCACAAAGGCATGTATAAAGCCCTAAGCCCCGAATTACACGGAGACAGGAAACGTGGAAGGGGACATGTCACCAAGACACTGCTCGTAGAGCTTCCAGGCCGTAGGCTGTGCATAGGTAGTTTAGCCTTCAAGCCCATGCCGTACCTCCTGAGAACTCTGGGCTAACGCATCTTAAATCTCACACCTTTATCGGTAGGATTATATCCCCTACCAACCTTCCTTAGCTAAAGGTCAAGTGGATCGCGGAGAGGGGTCTGGAAATAGCCAGGCATGTCCTTGAAACTCAGAAGCATTTGATGCAGGGAAAATATGAGCTCTGGGCAAAAAGAGAAATTCACAGCTTACTGTAAACTCGAGAGGCTCATCATTAAGGGTTCTCTTCAGCGCGTGGGTGGACTTCAGTGGGTTATTAGAAAGTGCTGGGAGGACGGCATGGTGCCTCCCCAGCCTTCGAGAATGGCCTCACGGGGGGCAGCACACTGTGTGAGGGGCTATAAGGTCCAGCATCCCAGGCAAGATGCCTTTGCGGGAACTTCTCAGCTTCTAGTACAGGGAAGGGCAAGCAACGAAAAACACCATGAGGGGTTAGCCACCCCACAGACAACGAGCATCTCCGGCCTGCTGAGCACTTGTCGTACATGACCTCTTTAGTGCTCGCCAAATTTCTGAATTCTATAAATCACCTCCGTTTAATAAATGATCAAATTAAGCCCTAGTGGAATGAAGCCCTAGTTTGTCCAGAGATGTATATTGGATCGGCCAAAAATGTCATTTGGGCTGTTTGAGTGTTTCGGTAACATTTTATGGAAAAAATCAGAATGAACATGTTGGCCAACCCAATAGTTCATGTGTGATGGAACAGGACACAAATTCATAGCTGATTTTTTTTTTTTTTAACTGCATCATCCTGGGTAGAAATACTAGCATCCCAAGCAGTCTTGGGGACCAAAGCTAGGAGGAAACATTGACTTTTATGTAGCTTATAGATAAGTTTTTTTTCCCAACTCACTAGAAATGATGATTTTAATACATACTTTAGGTCATTTCCTGTAGGCATACTGTGTGTCCTAGGCTAAGTACGTCTCAGGACCTAGCTTCTCTTGGTGATGTACACTCTTCACAGTCCACCTCTTTGTAATACTAACATGCGTTAACCATCAAATAAGGAAAGGAGATGGCATGGAGGTGTGCATAGTGGCAGGTAAATCCCACCTCACTCCTGACCTCTCTCTCTACTTTATTTTACAGCATGAGGCATGGGACCCAAGAGGTGTTGGCCATTTCTTTTGGAGACCTTCTGAGGGATTATTCACGAGCTACTCTGTGGTACAGAAGCTGTTCAGGGACAACATGGCATTCCCAATGTGGGGACAGTGGTGGTCATTTCCTGGTGTCACGTGTCTGCTGCTTGGAGACAAACGGACCACCTGTGTTCAGATTAGCATTGCCTGTCCCTCTGTGACACAGCAGTGGGAGATGGAAGGATCTCTTTCCCTAAATCCTAAATAATAATGATAGTAATTAAAATGTTGTGCATGCCACCAATTAATGATAAGAAGGAAGCTCACTTAAATCAGTTAAATCTAAAAAGTATTGTTTTGATAACTGTATCTGAGTATAGGGTGGAGCTTTCAGAAGTAGAATGTAGTGTCTGATTATGGGAGGTGGGAGCGGGAACAAATACTGAATGGACTGAGAAGTGGTCTGCGCATTCTCAAGCCCCTGTCAGTACCTGGAGAGAGCTCCATGATTCATAATCTTGAAATGCATAGGCAGATAATTGCCTTAATCACCAGAGAAACATGGCTAAAATGTACTGAAATAAGCCATAAAACTCATTACAAGATAACAAGATTCTATCTACTCTCCAAGGTCACGTTTGAGCTTCATAAGGTCAAGGAGTTAATCACCTCGTTCAGTAAAAGCACCAAAGATAAGAACCTGGGTGTGTGTGTGTGTGTGTGTGTGTGTGTGTGTGTGTGTGAGTTGTTTAACTAGAATCCAATACAATAGAGATGGCCAGGTAGGTGAAAAGTAAGTGGATGACAGTCTCAAGATAACTAGTCATTTTGTGCTTCCCTTTTTAAGTTCTGGAGCAAAAACATCAGGGTATTTGCTTTGCAGAGTTAGTATTTCCTAGACTGGTCCCTTCCCATACAGAACACGTAAGCTGTCAATAGGTCAACAGTGGAGCTGGGCCATGGCTTTAGAATCCGGACAACCAAATTTCTTTCCCTTTGGCCTAATGAAGTGCACTGCAGGCTGTTTTATAGGAAGGAGTCTTACGCATCGCCTACTTTTACCTCCGAGTCTGTCAGATGAGAGAAATAATGTTCAGGCAGGTGCAGGGCTGTCCAAAGTCCCACGGGTTATTCCAGGTGTAACACAACCACAGAGGCCATGCAGAGTACGAACTCTTATTTTACTAAGAGGTCAGGCTCTCGCAGAGGGGAAGGTGCAGCCTGCAGGCACGACAGGTCTTTTCCTGAAGGTGAAATCTCTTCAATCCCCAGTGATGCAGTGAGTATCAGATATGAAGGATGAACTCTCACGTCTTCACACACCTCAGGTGTGGCCTTAGAGTGGAGTTGGTTAAACCTGGCCCAGGGGCAGTTATTGCTCTTGCATGTTATCCTCATCTGAGTCCGGAGGTCCTCAGTCCTCTCTGCAGGCCCTCAACTTACCCCTGCCCACCTCTCTTCTCCAAAGCTGATAAGAAGCTAGACTTAGATCTACATCGAAGACTAGATCCCTTGGTTTCTAAGTAAAGACTGAAGAACAACAACAATAACAAGACTGCCAGAAGGATGTTTACGAAGATAAAATGAGATTATGAGCCTGATTCATAGAACATTCTCAATAAATAGTTATTTTTGTCATCATCACCTTCATTGTGATCGTCACCATCATTACGACCATCATCATCATCAGTTTCAAAAGGGTTGGATTGAGGAATACTAGGGAAGACTGATTGACTAGCTTTCATCACTGCAATGGCCCCATTAAAGGAAACAGGCTTAAATTGCAGCAAAAAAAAGAGGAAAAAAACCTAATTTTTTAAAAATAAAATTACTGGGAAATTCTGTTATTTACCTCCAAGAAAATATCTAAAATCCCTCTGGGATGATAAATGAGTTACTTTTTGGAGCCAAGAGGTAACTCCAGTGCCAACTCTGAATGTTTTCAGGCATTTAGACACCATTCATCATCAATAAATTACATGTAAATTTAAATCTACTGATAAGAAATCCTACTTTTTTTCTTGTTTTTTGGTACAATGTGATTTACAAATCTGTATATGAAAAAGACCAAGAAAGCTATCATTTTTTTTAGTTATCCCAACAAGGAACTTTAGTTCCTGGCCTCTATGACTACTAACTCCCCTGGAAAGATTTTTCTTTAAGTTGCTCTGTAAAAACAATTCAAGCTCCCAAATATGCATTTATTGAGGATTTACTTTGATAGATTCTGCATAGGTGGTGATTGCAGAATTAATCCTCATTAAATACATTTTTGATAATTAGTTGATTTTCATTTAACACTTAGTAACCACCACACAAACTCTAGGCAAGTATATCTAGTCAAAAAATAAAAAAAGTTTAATAAATACCAGCCAGTGAATAAAATGATTTATTGAGAATTAACTCCTTATTACTATCTGGACCCAAATTCATTGGAGACATTCATGGTTAATTTTACATGGTATGCTCTGGCGGAGCCATGGAATAAAGATTATTCACTGACTTCCATAGGGTTCTTGGATATGCATCCAGCCTGGAGCTAGTAAGTCTAAATATTTGTCCCCTAGACCGAGGATAAATGAAGAGAGTATACAAACCACACTGGACTGCCTAGGGCAGCTGCTCTGACGAGCTTGGTAAACTGTCGAGCACAGGCTCAGAGTAGCCGGAGGTGATTTCCAGCAGTTCAGTCCTGCCGGCGCTCTGTCAGCCTCCCCAGAATAGGGGCTCAGCGTCGGGCCTGCCTCTGAGTCCCAGACCTAAGAGGGAAGGGCTGTGACCTTGAGCAATTGACGCGCTCTCTAACATCAGTTCCGCCCCCCAACCCTGTGTGAAGTGGGCATGTCAAAGACTACCGATGTCCTAAGACTTCTTACCAAATGTGATAGTAAGCAGGTGCATGAAAGGGCCTTGCACAGCACAGGAGTAGAAGCCCTGTGGTTGTGAGGATTTTCCTGGGAAAATAGGTTTGGGATAACACTTTAAGAGTTCTGATGAGGCATTCTTGGCGACCAAAGGCGTTTGTTGGGGAGCTCAGTGTCCAGGTGTCACTCAGTGTCCAGGTGTGCCCTCAAAATGATGCCCAATGGTGGTCCAGTCTCAGTTCTGCCCTGGGCAGGCGGCCCAGACCCAAGTCCACCCAGGTGGGGGCTCACCTCCTGGCTGAGTGCTCCACCCACTCTTGCGGCTGATGTTTTTGGAAGATCACCCCTCCGTAGCGTTGACGAGTGTGTAGCAGTCCAGCTCAGGGCAAGATGGCCGCTGACTGTCCACACCTGGAAAGAACCAGAGAGGGAGGCTCTGGGGAGGGCCCGTGCTTTACCCCTGAGGGGTTCCAGAGGTCAGAAGGCTGGGGCCAGAAGCTCTGGAGCTGGACCTAGTCCAGCCTGCCCTCCCCTGGCTGCTAGAGTCCTGAAGGGCAGGGGGCGGGGCCATCTCCACCGTGTCATGAATAAACCAGCCATCAACTGAGGGAAGGGGCATCATCACACTGCCTTCCTGCTCCTCCCTGCAGGGGGCCGTGGCGTAGCAAGTCCAGGGGCAGCTGGTGGCGGTCACTCTGCCTTCCCAAAGCCACTTGGAATGCAACCTGCGAATTGCCCTCATCTTTTACTGCTCTGCCAGGCTGTTTACTGGAGCAACCTTATTACCGATCTCCTAAAAATCCCCATAAACTCCATAGATCATAGACTCTAGCGTTATTACAGCTGCCAGCCTGCATGAAGAGCCCCTGCAGTTATTCGCCAGGGGCTGGATGAAGCAGGCCTTGGTCACCAGGTCCCCACTCACGTACGCGACGTGCAACACAGAACCAGCCCCAGAAACGAGGAGGAGGAGGAGGAAGGAAGAGACCTCGGCAGTCTTCTTTTTTTAAATCTCTTCCCCTTTTATGGATCTTTTTTTTCTGAATGCAGTCTTTTTCTTTCCGCTCCCTTTGTTCTTTCAGTCTCACACGTCTCCTCCACCTAGTGTCCCTCTTAGCCTCCAGAAGCAGATGCAGGACGTTAGAAAGACAGCTTTATAGCTCTCGTCCCTCCCGCGGGAGGCCTGGCAGCAGCCAGCAAGCCCTGGTTGGGGGTGGGGGTGAGGCTCAGGTCCCTCTGGCTGCAGCTGTGGGAGAAATCTCAGATGAATTTCAAAACCTGGCTTTGCTTGGGATGTGATCAACAGTCACAGCGGGGCCTCTGTGTTTTACTATATGAGCAAACCGAGAGGGAGGGGGAAGATCCAGCCCCCCTACTCCAGCTCGCTCCCTCCCCTGTGCAGTGCAGCTGAGTGGAGGGCGTGGAAAACTCGTCTACCTCTGGGTCGGTCGTGGGCCTGGGCCTGCCCCAGGCACGGCAGTCCTGGGGAAGGTGGAAACTGCGGCTGTGCTATCAGCAGGGAGCCTGGCCACCTCCGCCTGAGATGTTCCACCAGATGTAGGGGAGGGGCATCTCTCAGCTCCTGCCAGAATGTCCTGGGCAGAGAGCTTGGGGCACCCGCATGAGTGGGGCTCTGAAGCCGCTCCGGGTACCCGAACACAGATGGGAGGGTACTAGGCAGCACCCCGTCTTCAGGCTCTGCCCTGCTCAGCCTCCTTCTCGAATCTCCTGAGGACTGGCTTCCAGGTTGACAGGATGGCTGCATTGGTGAGAAAGTGTTGCTGGAAGTGGGCGGTAGGTCACAAAAGTCCCAGCAAAGGAAAACCTCAGGTGATCACAGCCTCCAGCTTTATCACAAAGGTGGATGGAACGTGCACAGAAGGAGTTTATGAACAGTTGTTGATTATGCCAGAAGTCAGGGCAGTGCAACAGCCTCGGGGTTTCCTGCCCATCAAATGGGCCACCCACTCATGGACTGTCGCAGCAGACACAGAACACATGTCTCCCTGGGCTCACGGCTGTCCCTGGGGTCTCGCTGTAAGACAACCTGCTTCCTGTCTCAGGACACTACTGGGTAGGCTTGCGGGGTTCCTTTCTAAAGGCACAGAGTCCACCTCTGGCAACAGGGGAGGGGAGACAAGGAAACTCTGGCCTCCTTTCCTTTCTGCTGGTGAAACCACTTTCGCAGAAATCTCTTTCCAGGCGGAGCCCTGGGAAGATAAGGACGAGCCAGGTGGACCTCCTTTTCCTGATGGCAGAGCCAGTGCCCTTATGTCTGTTCCAGAGAAGCCTTGTAGGATGTGTGGGGACCTCAGAGCCCCAGAAACTGCAGCTGTAATGGGGAATGACTTCGTCAGGGTGCACACCCTCAGGGTCTATCTAATACGATGCATCTCCAAGCCTTGTCCCCCACCTGCAGCAGCACCATCACCCAGGAACTCCCCAGAAACGCAGGTTCTCAGGCCACCCCTCTAACCCAACCCACTGCCTTTTAGAACACCTGCTCCCAAATACTCCATCTCTTGATGATCCCGCGTCATCTCCCTGCCTCAATAGACTCAAAAGCAACCCTCATTGCTCTACCTTCCTGCAGTACAGTCTGGGTGATGGTGTGGTGCCTTGGAATCAAGGGAATAACTCAGGAGTCATCCCCAGTGGCATGGACAGGGTGCGAGCTGGCAGAGTGTTATGGGTACCAAGGAGGAGGTGAAACTTTGGCCATGCATGGCCCATTACAGAGATGCTGTTGGAGGACGTGGAATGGGGCTTCTGCGGATGAATGTTCAGATTCCCAGGTTGTAGAGTGTGAGTGTCAGAGCAGGGCAGGATAGGGTGGGCACTGCCAGCCCTGGACCCAGACACTTGACTTTTCATCCTGTCTCCTTTCCCTTGAGGCCCAAAGGCCATCTGAAGGAGGGCTGGAGAAGAGCTAGTCTTGGATCTAGTTTGGAATAAGTATGCAACTGTCAGAATAAGCTCTTCTCCTGGCAGAAGACCCCTTTCCAGGGAAAGCACTTGAACTTGCTGCGGAATGTGTGCATTTCAGATTTGCCTGAGTCCTTGGTGCTCCGTGAGCCACCCTGGGAGTCAGGCATGCTTTCTGAACTCTAAAGCCTGAGGGGTTCCTGGCTGCGGGACTGAACGTGTTAATAGAGCCGCCTTCCAGCAATGGAGAAACAGACAGAGAGAATAGACTTACAGACGTGGGGAGAGGGGAGGAGAGGGTGAGATGTATGGAAAGAATAACATGGAAACTTACATTATCATATGTAAAATAGATAGCCAACGGAAATTTGCTGTACGGCTCAGGAAACTCA
>NW_011494777.1:4706638-4721506 GCF_000754665.1 Bison bison bison | reverse complement strand
GCTCTGTGATGACTTAGAGGGATGGGATGGGGAGGGATCTGGGAGGGAGGTTCAAAAGAGAGGGGATATATGTATACCTATGGCTCCTTCATGTTGAGGTTTGACAGAAAACAACGAAGTTCTGTAAAGCAATTATCCTTCAATAAAAAAAAAAATTAAAAAAAGAGCTGCCTTCACACTCAGGTTACAATGAGGACTGGGGATGAGCAGAAGCCCCTCTGCAGTTGACTGCATCACCACGGTTGGGCTGTAACCATGTGTCTGAGGAGCCGACAGAAAAGTCACTGACAAGGGTTGGGCTTGTAGGGCCTGGAGTGGAGACAGTGTCAAGCAAGGCTGTCTGCAGAACTGGCTCCTTTCCTTCAGAAAGGACAACATGAGAGTTCATCAGAGGAGAACTTTGCAAGGACTTCCCTGGTGGTCCAGGGGTTAAGGTCTATGCTTTCAAGGCAGGGGGCACAGGTTCGATTCCTGGTCGGAGAACTAATATCCCATAGGCCACATGGTGAGTCTAAAAAATAAAATATTAAAAAAAGTTATACGAAAGAGAAGAACTTTGCATTCAGGAGGCAGAAAATGAAGGCAAGCCTGCCCTTGCCGTGGAGGGATGGAGGACACAGGTGGGTAGCGAGTTTTTAATGCAGCTCTGTACCTGGAGCCGCTCAAAAAGGGCCAGCCTCTTTTTGAAGTCCTCCCTGATCCTTTCTACCAAACTCCAGTTTGTTTCTTTCCCTTTATATTATTCTCGGCACCCAAATGAAAGATGTGGGTGCTCAGTCCTCCCGTGGCACCCTATGCCTGCCCGGCGGGGTCAGCCCAGATGCCACATTGTAATTCAGCCTCCTCGTCTGCTTTCTCTCTAGACTGCAGGGAGGCAGGGATCACATCTTTCATCTACAGCCCCAGAGCTATCACAGGGTCTGCTGTGTATAGATACACAGTCCCTTATCTGCAATTCCAAATTCAGAAAGGTCTGAGAACCAAAAAGTCTTCTTATAACTCATTTTGCAGTAGAATCTGGGCCAGGTATTGGCAGGTTTTCAGAGGCAAGATGTAGCAGCAGAGTGGAGACAACTCATGAATGACAACATGGAAGAAACGCTAAAAGCCAGAGCGAGCAGCAGCCACTGGGCTCAGAGGAAGGGCTGCTACATTATGGGGGCCAGTATGGGGTGACCTCAGATACCTCCTGGCACTTGTGTTCACTTCAGTCGTGTCTGACTCTCTGAAACCCCATGAACTGTAGCCCGCCACGCTCCTCTGTCCAGGGGATTCTCCAGGCAAGAATACCAGCTTCTCCAGGGGATCTTCCTGACCCAAGGATTGAACCTTCGTCTCATGCATTGGCAAGTAGATTCTTTACCACTGAGCCAACTGGTTTTAAATTGTAGGTGCAATTCTCAAAGATGAGGAGCCGGAGGGGAGGTACACTTGGGAGAGCACACACGATTTTCTGAGTATTTTCCAAGCTTGCTCAGTTCCCCTCTTCCAGTGGAGTTTCCAAACTCTCCCAGGGCTGGGACGCTGGCCCATTTTTTCCCCATTCTTTCCACATGGCCCAGTAAAAGGTATTCTGAGGACAGTCCAGAATTCTCCTGTCCTGCTGGAAAGACTTCTGGGCCTTGCACATAGATTGCAATCAAGAATACAGTTGGTCCTGGAACAACTCAGGTTTAAACTGTGCAGGTTCAATAATACATGGATTTTTTTTTCAATAGTAAACATTACAGAGGGTTTCCCAGGTGGCTCAGTGGTAAAGAATCCACCTGCCAGTGCAGGAGACCTGAGTTCCATCCCTGGATCAGGAAGATTCCCTGGAGAAGGAAATGGCTACCTACTTCAGTATGCTTACCTGAAGAGTTCCATGGACAGAGGAGCCTGGTGGGCTATGGTCCATCAGGTCTCAAAAGAGTCGGACACAACTGAACAGCAAAACATTACAGAACCACAAGATCTGCAGGTTGGTTGGGTCTCCAGATGTGGAAACTGCAGACATGGACAATCGACTCTAAGTTAACGAGGGTTTCGACTGTGGGGAGGATAAGTGATCCTAACCTCTGGGCTATTCGAGGGTGCTCTCTCCAATAAATGAAAACTTAGAGAGTGTGAGTTTTACATTAATATGCCTTATTATTATTATTGGTTTGTATTAGAGCCGTTTTAGGCTCCAGCAAAATTAAGCAGAAAGTACAGAGATTTTGCACCCATCCCCCTTACAGAAGGGCTTCCCTGGTGGCTCAGTGGTAAAGAATCCACCTGCCAATACAGGAAAGGTGGGTTCAGTTCCTGGGTTGGGAAGACCTCCTGGAGGAGGACATGTCAACTGACTCCAGTATTCTTGCCCAGAGAATCACATGGACAGAGGAGCCTGGTGGGCCACAGTTCATGGGGTCACAAACAGTCGGACACAGCTGAGCAACTAAACAACAGCAACTCCTTACAAAAGGCTCCCCCATCATCGACAGTGGAACAGTCCTTGCATCATGTACTGACATAGAAATGGTATTATTTTAATGCCCATTTGTCCTCCCGTAACAGTAATAACAACTTAAACAAGGGGTTGCTCCCCAGCTCTGATCGGGCACCTCTTTCTCCTTCCCTTACCTGGAGGTTCTTGGTGTACTGAGAAGCTAGCCCAGCTGCGATGTCGTGGAGCAGAGAGGAGATAGGATGACAAGCTTTGAAAGGGGTCAACACTGAGAAGACAGACAAGCTTCCCTGTGCTACAGAGGGAAGCTCACAGGCATAGGCACTGAAGATGGAGAAAGACATACGGGATGAGTTCCCTCCCTGGGGACTGGAGTGGGAGAAAGGAATCTGGGCACATCAGTCCAGATCTCTCGCCCGTGGGGAGGGCAAAAGCCGCAGCAGCTCCTGGGGGCAGCTGGAGACCGGTTTGTCTGTGTTTCTCCAGGAGTGCCGCCGGACAGCAGTCCTGGATACCAAGCCCTGAAAACCATTCACTGCTCACAATTTACAGCGCGCATTTGAACATGTAAAGAGTCTGACAGCCTCACACATGCTGGTGGAGCCTGCAGGGGGTGCGGGACTCTCTCCACCTCTCAGAGGAGGGGCTGGGCAGAGCACCCTGGTGGGTCTCTCACAGTGGGCTAGGGGTGAAGCCAGAGTCCAGTAGGCAGGTCCTGGGCTGTGCTTCCCACAGCGCATGGAGAGAGGAATATTCTCTCCCGGGCTCCTGGCCACAGCCTGTGATGAAACCCCAAGAGCAACAACACAACCATCCTTCTGAACCTGAGAAGAGTGTTTTAGTTTGTGTGTGCGTGCGAAGTCATTTCAGTTGTGTCCGACTCTGTGACCCCATGGACTGGAGCCCACCAGGCTCCTCTGTCCATGGGATTCTCCAGGCAAGAATACTGGAGTGGCTTGCCATTTCCTCCTCCAGGGGATATTCCCCACCCAGGGATCAAACCACATCTCTTATGTCTCTTGCACTGGCAGGCAGGTTCTTTACCATGAATGCCACCTGGGAAGCCCATTTTGTGTATAGGAAAAAAAAAGTTTCTGCATCAAATACTTTTAAGAAAAATTTAAGCTTGGCTTTTCACTGCAGACCTTCTCCAAGTCTTCACTAGACTGATGTGCTACAAAGCTTGCAGGAAGAGAGAACATATTTCCTGGAGGCATCTGACCATGACTCTGACCTCAGCAGAGCTTCTTGAATGGAAAGCTCTTTGGGGGAATGAATGCAGCATCAGAATTCATCAAATGGGAAACACGTGGTTACTTTTCAATCTTCAGCTCTGGAGGTGTCCTGCAAGGAGGTTCTCAGAGAAGCCTGAGGGGGAAAGACAGACAACTAAAATCTCTAAGAAGGGGCTCAAAAGAAGTGAGGTATTCAGGCATAATAAGAAAAGGACAGTGGCAGGCCACTAGAAAGAAAAGAATGAAAGTCCCTCAGTCATGTCCGACTCTTTGCGACCCCATGGACTGTAGCCTACTGGGCTCTTCCGTCCATGGGATTTTCCAGGCAAGAATACTGGAGTGAGTTGCCATTTCCTTCTCCAGGGGATCTTCCCGACCCAGGGATTGAACCCGGGTCTCCCGCATTGTAGACAGATGCTTTACCATCTAAGCCACCAGGGCAAGCCACTAGAGTTGACTTTATGTACAATGTGAGGGGATTCGGGATCTCGGGTGGTGAGCTGCTGCTCTTGGAAGAACAAGGGACTCAGCAGGGCTTCCCTGCAGCAGAGGGAGGGGGTCCGCTCGGCTGTGAGGAACCTGCAGTGTGAATGTTGGGTGCCTAGGGGGCCAGGAACCAGGCAAGGGGAGGACCCAGCATCCTGTTCATGGACAGAGGTTCCCCTAGGATATGGATGGACCAGGCTAGATCCTACTTGGAGTCAGGTGACTAGAGAAAATGAACCACGTGGGTCTCATCTGGCCTCGCGATGCTGAAATAACTAGTGATTCCTCTAGAAGCAGGTCTGAACCCTGAGCAACGAGGTGATCCTTGGATACTATGTCACAAAGGTGGGGGCAGAGATCTTGGGTGTGTTTATCCCAGGAAGGAGGAGTGAGGAGGGGAATGGGCGAGGGAGAGACAGAAAAATTCAGAGCCAGAGTCATCGAAAAGCTGCCAGGGCCTCCAAGGAAAGTCATCCTGGGGGAACTCTGACCCTTACCCCTAGCTAGGCACCCACCAGCCCTGATCCCAAGTCCCCACACCCCCTCCCCCGAGAGGAGAGGCTCCATGCACCGCACAACCTCATCCCCATGTCCCATTCCCTTGGTCTCCCCAGCTTCTGGTCCTCTCTCATCCTCCCGCCCCATCCTCAATGGAGAGAGGGAGCGGGCAGTGCAGGGCCAGGGTGGCGGGGAGGGGCAGGGAACCGCCACAAAACCAAAGGAAATCTTGAGGGGAGGCTGGGCCCAAGGGATGGGCTTCTTGCAAAATCCCGAGTTTCATTAAATATAGAAAGGTGGGAGGAAGAAAGAATACCCACTCACTGTTCCGGTTTCAAAGTCGGAAGGCTGGCCTTGATTTCAAAGACCTTGTGTGTAATGTGATGCATGGCTTTCTCTTCTGTTTCTCTCTTTATAGGTAAGTGACATTTCATTCTGCTCATCCCCAAGGCAAAGTTGGATGGTTTTAAAGTGGAAAATAAAATGATCGGAAAGAAACGGGGAAGGTGGGAAGAGGTGGCCGTCGAGGGCGGTACAGGTAGGTGCCCACGAGATCGCTGTCCTTTGCGCAGACAGGGAGGGGGAGGCGTCCAGAGTGACGGTGAATGCCTTTCCCCAGGACTGGAGGTCCGGGCCGTGGCTGTGGTTTCTGAGATGATGTAGAAGCCTTTGCTCCTGGAAGGAGGTCTGTTCTCTAAGGTGGATGCTTAGCGCTGTCTCCAAGGAGTCTTTCCCTGGCGAGGTTTCCAGCCTGTTAGGGGTTGGTTTTGTGTTCTGGTTCTATGTACCAGCTGCTTTGCGGTGGGCAGCTGATGGGGTGCTGGTAGAGTGGGTAGGGAAGGATGGGATTGCATCTGGATAGACAGAACATTCCGGAGGAGGATCAGGAATTTGGAAGGTGAACATGCCTGTCGTGATGCGACTGCAAATGGCACGGAAATTTCTGGACAGGAAGGAGATTTGTGGGGAAACAGATCCTCTGGCACATTAAGAGTCTACTTAATCGCCAGGTCTGTTTAGTTACCGCAGACATTATTTTTCTATTCCTTGTGGTCTCGGAGGCTATGACAGCACTTCTTTTCTCCTGAGCCTGCAGCTAAGCTGAGTCTTAAAGCTGGAGGCTGACTTATTACAGATGAGTTGGTCATTCAGGGAAGGTGTTTTGAAGTTCAAGATGAGTCTGGGTTTTCTACTCTCTTGAAATTCAATTCCTCTCCCCTAAGATGAAAGCGGAAGGACTTCTAATTTCTCCTATAACTTGCGAATGATCCACTGAAATAATTGATTGATGGCTCTGTTGACATGTATTTTCTATTTTTTTTTTTTGAAAGAAAGAAGGAAATGTAAAGCCTTCTGTTTAGTAGTCTGTTAATCTAGGTGAAGGACACATGGCTCAATTCAATAAAAATATTTAAATTGCATCATCTTATCATGCCCAATTAAAGGCGATAAATAGAGTTGACTGGGTGGAGGGGAGGTTGGGAAGAAGGAGACAAAGATAGAAACCACTTCAGTCTGTGGCACTCAGAGGGGGAAATTCTCCTCCACACACAGGAGGCAAATCTGAAGACCCTAGAAATGTTAGAAAGAGGCAAAATTACTAGAATTTATTATTTAAGCTATTTGATGCCATGTCTAAATGTTTGCTACACCATGGGTTAATTCTCTTTTCCTCCATTTCAACAAAGAAAACAAACAAACAAAGAAAACTCAAAATACGACGTCCTTCTCTGAAATTGATTCTATATGGAAAATGACTGCGAATCTCTTTTCATGTCCTCCTATCCCAATCTTGAGGTCTTTTATTATATTCTCAATGAATGCCCAAAGACCCCAGGTGCACTTTCAATGCTGTAGACAGGCCAAGTAAACTTCTTGGCATTTTCCCTGCAAAATGGGAAAAATTAGGCTGCATCTATTGGGATCCTAGTCCAAAAGAGAGGTCTGTTCACCCTGCCCTGCTTTGAAAATGCAGAGAAACTGCAGTCCAGAAGCAACGCTAGCATCTTGCCTGGCAGGCAGCATAAGATGGGGTTCTAAGCTGGAGGGCTTTCGAAGGCCCCGTGTTCAAAAAGCAGATATTATCTTTGGATCAAGGTTGATTGAGTGACTGACTTTGTTGGAAAATGCATCTTCTTTTAGAATTTGTAACAGAATAAGGGCTGTGACATAATCCTTCGTCATCTCGATAGTCTGCCTTTTATGCAGATGGCAGGTATTGGATGGGTGGGAAGGGACTGCATTCACCCCCAGGCTTCCTCTTTGGACACTTTAGTTCGACTTGTGGGCTCAGAGGGAAGAGCCGCTGAGAAGCCAGGCTGTTGGAGTGGATGAAGTCAGTGTCTTGGAATTTCCTGTTAATAAGGAGGTAATGGAGTATATGTTAATTTTACAGGAAACATTTCCACAGGGTATATAAGTACAATGGATGTATTTGAATAGTTTCCATATGCTGGGACTCTCGGAACCAAGAGGATAAAATTCCATTTGCACCTGCCTTATAAACAACACACTGGCAGCACTCACGTGCCCTGTGGAATCGGAGGATGAACGGGCAATGCTTGCACACGCATATATCCCCAAACATGCCGTCACTTGCACATGCAACACACAAATGCATATTTTTAGATGCAAAAACACCAAGCTGTGATTTTGCCTTTGAAAGGTGACGAGGAGCAAAGATCTTTCTGAGAACCAGCTCTGCCCTCTCTCGCTCTTGTTCCCCAAGACCCCGCACACTCTGTTCTTCTTTCCCATCACCTCCCCATTGCCTGGTCCAGTTGCTGTATTTACTGCACAGCCTGGTCCCTGAAAGCGTTTCTTCCTTGGCTTTGGGATCTATTGTACGCCCCCCTTCTCGTCTTGAGTGCCCCGCAGAGTGGTGGGCGACAGTTAACCATGTGGGTCCAGCATTGACCTCCCTCTCTGTTTTCCTCTCCACTTTGGGCTCTGAGGCCTTCCTTGACCACTCTGTCCATCTGCACCAGCTCTGGAAAGGAGGGACAGGCTGTTGGATGGAGTTTGTGCTTCTTGGACCTTGAGGTCTCTGGGTGTCAGAAGGCAGTGATGAGTGTGAGGGGTCAAATTCCACAGCCCCTCCTCTGCCATCTTTGCAAGGCCTGCTTTGAAGCCAGCAGAAAGTCCCACATTTCTGACAAGGACCATTCTGTGACATTTCTTTAAAGCTAGCCTTCTTGAATTTCAGACACCATGCGAAACCGTTCTCTCTCTCATATTTAATTTTCAAAACGACCCTATGATGTTGGTGTTATCATCTTCTTTTTACAAATGAGGAAGTGAGAGAATGTTGCCCAAGGTCACTTGACCTTGAACCTGAATTTGATGCTGTACCTCCCTCGCTATGATAGCCGTGGTTTTAACTGCTGTGTATCGCATAGAGCACTTAAACTGTCCCAGAAGAGGACCAGGTGGCAGGGAGGGGAACCTTTAAACCTTAGAATAACTGGGCTTCTCCTTTCTAGCTCTTTAGATCTATCCAACTCTGGACCAAACAGGCACCTTCAGGACATGGCCTTGGAGGAGCCAGCACAGAGCAACAGAAAAGAATTGGGCACAAACATAGCAGAACTGGGGTTTGAGGCCTGAATCTGCCGTTAAATCTCTGTGTGACTCCAGGCAATTGATTTAATTCTCGGAGCCTCTCACATCACGACAAAGGCATATCAAGCACAGCACTATTTCAAAAGCTAAGTAGGAGACCCCATGGAGAACGGCTCCTGGGAAAGGATGCTCTAACCATACCTGCCCATCATCCTTACCTGAACGTCCCCTTCCATCCTGGCTCCCCAGATCTCTAAGCCGAGTTCTTGATTTTTCTGATGAAGTCTAGAATTTTTGCCAACAGTAAAGAACAGTTCTTGGCAGCTTCCTGAGTCTTCACTTCCTTTCAATACCAGGCCTAGTGGAGAGCAAAATTAGCCTGCCAATCACTCAGAGACATGTGGGCCCCAGGAAATTAAATTCCCCCTCTCTCCAGCTGTCTCCCCCCACGCGCCAGGTACCAAATGAATGTGCAGGCCACGCGTTTCCATTCCCGTCTCTCCTTCCTATATGTTAATTTGAGCACCTTAGTAGAACAAAACCAACCTAGTGGATATGAGATGAAGTTCATTATCCCCCAAAGCCAAAGGTTATAGGACGGAGTTAGTTGGAAGGTAGGTTTGGCTCTCTTCCATCATTATTTTGGATTAGAACATTTTCTTTTTCCAGCAATATTTAAAAGCCACCTTCTTACACAGGTCACCGTCTTTCGTGACCAATTGAAAGGAGAGACGTGAGCAAGGGACCGAAGCCACTCAGCACCCACTCGGAGTTCCTGCAGCTGCCGGGGTCTCCCAGACCTCATGCCCTTCCTGCATCTATTTGGCACCCAGGACAGGACCCATGCTACTGCTTTCTGAAGATGAAGTTTGGGGACCCAGCGTGCAGTTGGGGAAACTGGGCTCCCAGTGCTTTCTGTGTCTGCCAGTGGCATTCACACAGTCCCTCCTGGCCTTGGGGGGATTAGGGAGGACCGCCTCTGAAGGCTGACTCTTGAGGCGGTCACTCTCTTACACAACCTTTCCACCTCTCAGCTGTGGAGCGAGGGCTCTGAATCCTGACATTTGCCTGAGCATTCAGAGGAAAAGCCTCTTCAGTACCATGGGGCAAAAAAGACTTCAGATACACAGTCACTGCACAGATGTGAGAAGCCAGGAATAGATCCCAGGGCAAGTGAAGAACACAGAGCTTTATCGGAAACTTGCGGGCACTATTGTGGGGTACCTTGTGTCCCCTCTGAACTTCGTATGTTGAAGCCCTCACCCCCAGTCCCTCAGAATGTGACTGTCTTTGGAGAGAGACCGTTTAAGGGGTAGTTCAGGTAAATAGGAGTAAATAGGAGGTCATAGGAGTGGGTCCGTTTTCCAGTCTAACTGATTTCCTTACAAGAAGAGATTAGGGGCCAGACACACACAGATGAGGAAACAGGGAGAACACGGCCATCTCCAGGCTAAGGAGAGATGCTTCAGAATGAAACCGAGCCCCTAGACACCTTGATCTTGGACTTCTCACCTCTAGAACTATGAGGAAGTAAATTTCTGCTGTTTATGCCATCCAGTCTGAGGCGCATCTTACAGCAGATCAGGCAAGAGAACCCAGTCAGGGCAAGAGACAGCGCAGGTGTCTGGACACAACAGAAGTTCCCATGGGCTGCAGAAAATAGGCAGACTCGCAGATCAAATCCCTGCCCCCACGCTCCCGACCTCTGGCTATTTGCTATTTTAAGCCCCACTCTTCTCATCTGTAGAATGGGTTTGACCTGTATCTCACTGCTGTGTTGAGAACTGATTGATAATGAGCAACAGATATTGCAGCAAAATGCTCAACATCCAGTTCTCTACTTCTTATTATTTCTCTTAATAGTGATAGGGATGAAAACCAAATGTATATATAATATTGTGATTTTAGTGTGTGCTAGGCATTGTGCCAAACTTTCACCCAGGACACTTCATTTAACCTGGCCTTTTTATCTGGTGATTAAAAACAAGGCTAGTCTCAGGGCTCTGTGCCTGAGATCGTTGAATTCATCAACCTCTGAGCCAGGGTCTGAATGGAGACTTGTGAACTTCCCACTTGTCACCCCCTTGATTGACACTTGTCGGATCTCAACCTTCTTGGCTTGGGAAGAAGGACTGCCTCAATCACGGGTCATGACAGGTCCACACCCCACACCCAGCCTGCTTCCATTCATCTCCAGGTGTTCCTCTATTTAAACGAAACTTGTAGACAATTGTGGCCAAGCCTGAGGTGTTCACTGATAACTATTTACATCGTTGAGGGTGAGATATTGAGTGTGAACACGTCGTGCACCACAAACACACAGGCATTGAAAGGTTGGGGGGTGCGGTCAACTGCTCTGCCAGTGGCCTGGTCTGTGTGGATGTGGAGCCCATAACACACCCTCCCAGGTCAGCGGATCTCAGGATGGGTAAGCACTCAGCAAGCACGCACAGTTCTGACGCCCTGAAGGGGGCAAAGCCCGTGACCTCCAGGCAGAGGCTGAGTGACAGCTCAGAAGTCCGAGTCGACATTCCCACTGCTGCCCTTGCCCTGAGCCCGGAGATCTCTGCTCAGACAGTCTGGGTGGGCTGGGGCATCCTGGGCCATATCCACGTGCCCCAGCTCTGGAGCTCTGCTTAAAGACATTCCCCTTCCCACTGCCTGAGTCTGGATTAGTTTAACTCCAAGAGCACCTTTCCTCCAAGTTCTTAGTCCTAGCACACTGCATGAGTTTCTCTGCTGCCTCATGAAGCTCAGTCCTCAAGGTAACAAAAGATAGCTATTGGCGTTCCTGTTTTGTGGGTGAGAAAGTACAGCTCAGAGATACGAAGCATCTGCAGTAAAGACACACAGCTCCCTCACGAATTCGTGTCTGTCTAACTCCCAGTATCATATAGATACTGTGTCATATCTCTATACCTGCCTGGGTACAATCTGTACATAATGTGTAATATATAATATATATTACATATCAATATTCTATATAATTATGTATCAATATTATATTAAGTTATATAGTAAATGCTAATATATATATATATATATTTACTATTGAAGACGATGCCTGGGTATTCCTAAGAATTCCCTTCTAGGAAGTACTACAAATTGAGAACTGAGGTTTAAAAAAAAAAAAAACAACCCAGCACCTCGATTATATGTTACAAGTTGAGAATTGAGGTTAAAAAACCCCAGCACCTCGATTATGTGTTACAAGTGTCTAAATCCTTGGACTATGTCCCCTCACCGATCACTTACAGCTTTGAGCTGAGAAAGGGCAGTGCCTGTGTGGCCACTTCTCTGAGCTGTCCAGGCTTTTTTCTTGTTGAACAGGAGCAAGGTGGAAGGGATAATGAGACAGAAGCAAAGACTCGAGGCAACTAATGTTTCCCCCTTCTTGTCCCCGATTTCGGACAAACATGGGGCCCAGAATGAGTGAGGGAATTAAATTAACGAAGACAATTTCTCCCTGTCATTGAACTCTGACTAATGAGTCTATTTCTGGGTAATAAGAAGGAGCAGGAAGTGACAAGGCAGTGTAATGAATTAGTGGCCCAGAACCTCGTTAGTCAGAATAATCTTTCCACGAAAGATAAATGATGCAAACATTAATTATAAAGCCAGGCTGGAAATGCATCCCATTATTTGGCTTCCTAAGAAATATCTCCCAGTTATCACAGGCATTTCAACCAACAATAACAATAAAGTAAAGATTCACTGAGAACTCTGATCCTGGGGAGACTGGCTGGTGGTGAGAGCCTGGGGACCGACCCTGCTCTCTAAAGTGGCCCATTCTCAAATCTCCTGCAATCTCAGGGTCCCGTCCCAGCCCGGCCTCTCTGTGACCTGCAGCCTTTCTCTCCGGCTTGGCCATTCAGAGCCGTCTACTCGGGGCCACTAGAGCCAGATGAGGCCAGGAGTTCAACGGGACTGTTCTCCCACGTCAAAGAGAGAGAGGGCAAGATCAGGGTTTTCCCAGTGACTCCAGCATCCTAAAAGAGAGCTAGAGATCAAAACTGTGCAGGAAATAGAGAAACAGGGGTCAGCTAAGTCTCTGTCCCGGCTCTCTGTGTTTGAAAACTTAGCCTGTTGTTTTGCTTATTTGTTTGTTTGATCAGAGAACTGCTGAGAGTGAGGTCTCTGGTTAAGAGTGCTCTTGGTGAGGGTTAAGTCAGGTTGGCACCTATTAAGTGCTGGGTGAATGCCATCAGCACATATTGTGATGTAGTTTCAAGGCTGCAGAGCTGGCAAGGGTATGGGGCATTGGGGGCAGTTCTCTTGGAGCAGGGATGAGGCAGAGAGAGGCACCTGCCTGCCAATGTCCCCAGGGGGTGAGCGCCAGGCCCCTGAGGGGCTGTCATCTCAGGCTGCTTATCAACTGGAATTTTGGGAGGTGCCCAGAAGGGAAGGGAGGAGAGGGAGGAGGCCTTCGCTTGGAACCAGAGTAGAGACTGAGTCAGTAATAAATGTGCTTTGCTGCGGCCATTACTCCCAAGAGTAAATAAGCCGGAATTAAAAACTATAAAAAAGTCCTCGGCAGCATCCGGTAATAAACTTGTCCGTGACTTCACGGCTTAGAGGTTCCTGAGCTTCTAAGGATGTTTGCTCCCTCCTGCCCATGGAAGGGCTAGGAATCCTTTGCTGCAGACCCGGGAGTCTGAAGCCCGGAGGCTGGAAGTTTCCGAGCCTCCTTCCAGGTAGCACATCGAAGTAGAGGCTGCAGGCGGCTTTGTTTCTAAGGCCTGGTTGTTATCTGACTGGCAACTCTTGGTAATGAGAGAAGAAAAAACCAATTAATTGGGAATGAATTTTAATTGTCTCCGACTTCTCATTTGTAGGCTATTAAAACGAGTTGCTATTAAGCAATCACGTTGGGTTGCATCATCCGAGAAGATGGATGCTCCCCAAAAGTGCCCTCTCGTCTTCCAGCCTCCCCTTTGGACAAAAACTGGGCTCTTGGGCTTTATGCAAGGTGAACCCATGGGGGGGAAATATAGAAAAAAGAATCTTGCTGCCAAAATCTAATTTTTTTCTTTCTTGTTTCTACTAAAGAACAATTGCCCACACTTGTCTGTGATTCTGTGGCTGTTCATCTCTTGCGCATTTTGGGAGCTGTAGGAGGGTTGCCGGGGAGGCAGGGCTTGCTTTGGGCAGTTTCTCTGGCAGCTCATCACTGGCTCCATGGTTGTGGGGGTGTGAGAGGCTGTAAAGGTCCCTGGAATCAGCCCATCTGGGCAGAAGGAGGGGACCCGGCTTGGGAAAGGACTGCCAGGACCACTCCCCGCCTTCCTCCCCTCCACCCACCTCTTACGGCTCCAAAATGAGCTTTTATTATTTTGAGCTCTGTGTGTGCCTGTGTGCGTGCTCAGTTGCTTCAGTTGTGTCTGACACTTTGTGACCTCATGAACTGTAGCCCGCCAGGCGCTTCTGTCCATGGGATTCTCCAGGCCAGAATACTAGAGTGGGTAGCCATGCCTTCCTCCAGGGGATCTTCCTGACCCAGGGATGGAACCTGGATCTCTTAGTTTCCCTGCATTGGCAGGCGGGTTCTTTACCACTAGCGTGGCCTGGGAAGTCTTTTTTCAGGTGTGATTGGCAGATAAAATTTGTATATATGGAAGGTGTACAGCCTGATGCTTTGATGTGTGAATACATTGTGGAACAATGTCGCAATCACGCTAAGGCATCCATCACCTCACACAGTGACCACGCTGTGTGTGATGAGGACCCTTAGGATCTGCTCTTAGCAAATTCCGAGTGTGGGATAGGATACCGTCAACTGCAGTCACCTTGCTGTACACCAGGTCTCCGCAACTCACTCATCTCGATTAACTGCACGCTTTGGCCAGCACCTCCCCACACCCGCCTCCCTGTGACTTCCACTACTTTAGATTCTGCAATATTTGTCTCTCTGCATCTGGATTATTTCACTTAGGATAGTATTCACGGCAGAATTATTCACAGTAGCCAAGATGTGGAAACGAGCTAAATGTCCATGGGGGATTAATTGGTAAAGGAAACACGGCGTATCCATACCGTGGAATATTACTCAGCCTTGGAAGAAGGGAATCCTGCCATTTGGGTCCTTGTGGAGGGGCCCGCAGGGTCAGCCAGGTCTCCTTGCTGGGAGCTGGGGGACGTAGCAAGGTGGGTACCTGAGCTACTACGGACATGGCAGGTCACTAGATGTTTCTGAACCTGCCCGGCAGTGCAAGGAGTGGAGATCGCAGCCCCTCCCTGAGGGCTTGTGCAGATGTCATAGGTCAGATGTAGGTTGTGTAGGTGTCCAGCTAGATGCTAACCACGAGGGCCCGGGGGTCCCCAAAGTGCTGGAACCCCAGCCCCTCCCCTTTCAGCTCTCCCTCATCGGCCCCCTTCCCATCCCTCTCTGATCTTTCTCTCTGCTCAGTTTTCTGAACGCCCATCACCTGTATCTCACCATCCATGTCCCCCTGCTCTCTCCACACAAAAGGGCCAGGGCCCCCATAGAAGGCTCTGCTGAAGGCTCTGCTGGGTAGGGCTTGGCTCTCTGCCTCTCCAGGTGAGCTCTGCCCTCAGCAGCTTTATGGCTTTCAAGGTGGAGCTGTCTCTGCCCCTTTGGGCAGAGACGTAATCAGCCTGGAAGGCCAGTCCCGCCCCCTCTACTCCCAGGGGTCTTATCTG
>NW_011494777.1:4700981-4706538 GCF_000754665.1 Bison bison bison | reverse complement strand
GTCTTATCTGGCCTCTCTCCCCACCCCGCAGCCCACCCAGCAGCTGCACAGTATTTATGGAGGGCCGGGCACCTGTCCCCTTCCATCTCCTTCCATCTAAATCACCTGCATGTTCAGGGGACTAATTCATGGCTCCTGCTGCACTTGGCTTGTCAGCTCTGGGCTTTGCAGAGGAGGCGGTGAAATTGCTCTGAACTCTGCAACTGGTGGTGCGGTGGGTGGGGCCCGAGGAACCCTCACCAACCCCACCCCCCACACACACATCAGAGCCCAGGGCATCTCTGGACAGGGCATCTCTGCAACGTGACGGGCTGGCAAGCGGCTTGGCTTGTGAGACTGGCCAGGAGTCAGAGGTGTAAGAAGTTAAGGCTGGAGCAAATCTGGAAGTCACCAGAGGTTGACAAAATGCTGCTAATAGACAGTAGCTGATCAAAACGACATCAGAAATGCAGAGAGCCCAGTCCTGAGTGAATACAGGGAGGCTGGTTGAGGCAGTGCTATTTCTCCGTTTGGGGGCTGTGGCCCCTCTGAAGGTTGAGGTCCAGGAACTCTAGAATGTGGCACCTTTGATGGCAGAAGTTGCTGGGCTCAGGAGCCATGCCCTCCTAACTCAGCTCCCCATCTTTGTCCCCATAGCTCTAGGATGGCCTTAAAGGGATAGCAGTGTTGGTGTTTATTTTTCTTGTCCACTATATTCCCAGAATTTTTAGGAAATGGACATGATCCTCTTTAGGTTTTAGTTCTTCTGCTACCTGGTAGGAGCTCAGGAGAGGTTTATGAAACTGAAATACCCATGGATGCCCTCCGACTGCCTCTTCCCAGCATTGAAAGTAAGGCTGTGTGATGAGATTTTCCCTCAGAACAGAGAAGATCACCACACACTTGATTAAGAAGCTACTGTTATTTGAAGCCTAAAAATAGATCTAGACAGATGAGAGGATGGACGGGGTTTCTGAGATGAATTGTGGGGACGTGATGGACCAAAAGGTGACCCACCGACCACTGTGCTGTTGGGGATCCAGGGCACGCTCATCCAGGGCAGCTCAGGGGTCCCGGTGAGCAGCGGGTGGGGCTTGGAGTGATCCGTGGGATCCCTAGTGCCTCGGAGGACACGGAAGCCGGGGGCGGCCTTCTCTGAATGCCAGAAATGGCAGCCCCAAAAGGAGCGTGTGGCCTTTGGACCGCCTGTTTCCCGGGCGTCAGCCAGGCTCCAGATCTGTGCTTTGTGAGAGCCGCAAGCCGTCACCCCCTTGTGTATGTGTATGGGTGCCTGTGTGTGTAAGTGTGTGCTGTGTGTGCACGCGTGTGTGTGTGTGAACACCCGTGATCTTTCTTCCCGCCCCTTCACCATCCTGGTCACCCAGCTCTGGACAAAGCCTCCCTTTAAGTGCGGCACCAGACACCGACATAGAGAGTTCTGGGGGTGTCTGCCCACTGCTCCCCTTTTGGCCTCTGTCGGGACCTCCCCAGAAATGCTCCTCCATCCCTCACCCAGAGCATCGCCAGAGAACCAGAGCTGGAGGCCCTGTTCGGGGGCCTCCCAGCTGACCCCCGTCTCCTCCCCAGGCACCATCACGGCCTTCACCTCTCTAGGCCTCACCCACGGGGCTGGAGAACAGAGGCCTCACGTCTGCAGACTGCCTTTTAAAACAAAACATCCGAACAGGGAAACTACATCCCCACCCACCCCATCCCCCACCCACCCCCATCCCCCTCCCCAACCCATTCGGTCTATTGGCGTCAGACTCTGATACATTGAAAGGCAGCTCAGCGAGAACGGGGGTGGGGAGAACAGCATCTCAGGGAGATAATTGACTTCAGAAAAGCTATGTCTGAGACGTAGGAAGAAAACAAGTGAAAATATGTTATTTTACAACCTTGATACTCCTGACCTCATTGAAAATAAATATACACATGCTGTACGGGCGATCAGGTAGGGAAGTTCCCTGGCATAGGGTACTGGCGCCATCTTGTGGTCAACGTGAGTACTGCCACACCACATTCCACATTCGGTTTCCCACAGAAGCCGGTGTGTTGCAGGAGTTGCTTGGGCCCTGCTTGAATTAGAGCCAGAAAATGATCCTAATTGAAAAAATGAGCCATTCCTAAAAGCCTCCCTTCTCCAGACAAGACATCTGGTCACTCCTGGGCTGGCTGGCATGCTCCCAGAGAAGAGGAAGCTACAGTAGGAACGCAAGTCTTTCCAGAGCTTGGTACCGTTTTTTGTGATTTAACAGTTCCAGGTCCTTTGAGGGTCTGAGTCTCATCACCTGCAAAATGACAAACTGGAAATGCACGGTGCTTCTGGTTCCTTCCAACGGGACAGCTGTCAGGCCTCAGCAGTCCTTGAGAGAGGCGGAGGCCTCAGGGAGCTGGTGAATCACTGATCAGTCTGGGGGTGGTGGGACTTTTTGTATGGGGTTGCTTCATTGCATTAAGCTCATTCGCTGCTATTATGACGGGCTTTCTCTATTGCTGATGAATCCAGTGTTGGCTCAGTGTAACAGAACCAGACCTATTGTTCCCTCGTCTGCAAGAACGTCCCCATTGTCATTCCCGGGCTGACTTCCAGTCTGTGACTTGTGATGCTGTCTCTGAAAGTGGTGATCGAGGGAACCTTCCCAGGGGCTGTGATCATCAGACACCTAAGCTCAATTCCACCGCAGGCCTGCACCCAAGGATGCTGGTGGGCGGATGGCACCCTGAGCTCTGAATTCAGGGCACGGTTGGTGGTATTTGCTCTTATGTGTTTTCCTTTCATCTGCATCTTAATACAGTTCACTCACTGCATGAAAAGAAAGCTCCCCAGTCTGGACTGTGTTTAAAAAGTTACCATTCTCTGCATTCACTCTTTGTGTAGCAAGAATCTCTCTATCTTATTCTTGTAGATACAAGACTTAAGTTTAACTAATCTTTTTAAAAAACTTTTTATTGCAAGGTATTTGCTTTAGGATAATGCGCTGGTTTCTGCCATACATCGACATGAATCAGCTACAGGTGTACACGTCCCCTCCCTCTTGAACCTTCCTCCCATCTCCCACCCCATCCCACCCCTCTAGGTTTTCGCAGACCACCACCCATGTGTCGCACAGCACATTCCCACTGGCTATCTGTTTTACATACGGTGATGTATATGTTCCATGCTACTCTCTCAATTCGTCCCACCCTCTCCTTCCCACACTGTGCCCACAGGTCTGTTCTCTACATCTGCATCTCCATTGCTGCCCTGCACATAGGTTCATCAGAACCATCTTTAAGATGTTTAGCCCTGTGAGCTGAGCAAACATCAGCTCTCACCCCTGACCCTCACCTCCTGGTCGCCAATGGGACCATCTCACAGACTTCAGTTCTTGTGTAAGATGAACAGAGTCGTTCATCTTTTCTGTTTAAGCCCGTGGGATATTTCGGTTTGGCAAGACAGCAGTTTCAGGAAGCTACGCTGTTTTATTAAATGTATTAAACAGCACAGAAGCTCATCTGTTTGGCCACAGTTTGTCTACTGGTTGTCTTGGCTTTTTCCCAATATATCATGGGTTGTTTTCCCAACACATTTTAAAATTCTTATTAGTGACTACGATGTGCTTTCGTTGATGTTATTATCATAATTAATTTGTTTCTTACATAGCCGAAAACACAGAGTGGACCTTTGCCAAATTTGCATCATTTATAACGTTTCCAGAATGGTGGCCACATCCATTAACGACTGGTACTTGCTGAGTGCCTACTAAGGGCCACGTGCATGCTAAGTCACTTCAGTTGTGTCTGACTCTTTGCGATCCTATGAACTATAGCCTGCCAAGCTCCTCTGTCCAGGAGATCCTCCAGGCAAAATACTGGAGTGGGCTGGCACGCCCTTCTCCAAGGGACCTTCCCCACCCAGGGATTGAACCCATGTCTCTTACATCTCCTGCATTGGCAGGTGGGTTCTTAATCACCAGCGCCACCTGGAAAGCCCACATAGCTTTGCATTTACTTTCTTCAGTTATTCATCACAGCCCTGGAAGGGAGATCATTTTATCTCAGCGTCACAGGTGGGGACACTGAGGCCCCAGGAGCTTGAGTGGCTTTCTCAGTTCTCACAGCTACTGAATCCTGGAGGAGATAATGCCTATGCCCAGTTCTAGCCCCAAAGCCCAAGCATCGCTCACCATCACCTCCACCTACAATCCCACCTCCGCTGACATCCCATGGAGGACTTGATTCAGGAGCAGGTCCACAAGTCAGCAGATAGGCCGTGGCTTCACATGGCCTCTCCTGTGAAGGTGACTGTTTGAATGGAGTGTGCCAAGCACCCTCCCAGGAAAGGCCCTGCTCTGGGAGGGGAAAGCTCAGATCTTGGCTTGGCTCCCAATGAGCTGGAATCTGGACCCAGACACGCAATCTGTGAGGGTTTTAATTGTTCTACTATTTAGTGCTGGGGTGCGAGCTCCGGCAGAGAAACTTGGTTCGTTGGTTTGATTCTTAGGCGCTTACTGAGCTGGTTTGTATCACTCAGTCTGGGGACACTGACACGGTCAACGTTTGTAATAAGAGCCTTGGGCTTGAGCCCCTTTCTATTCTGGGGAATTTGAAGTTTTGCTCTTTTTTTTTTTTGGCACGCAGGGCTCTTTAGCTGCGGCACGTGGGCCTGGCTGCCCCATGACCTGTGGGATCTTAGTTCCCTGATCAGGGATCAAACAAGCATCCCCTCAGTAGAAGCACTGGATCAGCAGAGAGGTCCCCAGAATTTGAATTTTGACAGGAGACTCTGGGAAGGCTCCAAGGTCCATGTTGGTCCTAAAATATGCAAAACTATGGAGAGGGACTGAGAAAAAGGAGATGCTGAGAACCCATAGCTGTTTTCAAATACTCTGGGCTGAGCTGTTTTCTATATGAGCACGTCCAGTAGAGCCAAGACCAACAGGCTCACGTGATGGGAACCATTAGCTCGATATAAAATAAACGTAAAGGTCAGAGGTGCCCACAGAGGTGAAGGACTGCCTTGGAGTTCTTCCAGCACTGGGTGTGCGTGTCTGTGAACATGCATTTACACGCTCGTGCGTGCATGGGAAAGGGCAAGCGGATCTGATCAAATCACCCTCACATCTCTATGATTTAGAATTACAGAATGATCTGTATAACTAAATTTGATGGGCTTTCAGGCAGCACGCTGGTTATCAGAGACATATGTTTGCTCGAGATATCTGCCCATTGCACATTTTTTTAGTTTCGAACCTTTACAAAAGTAACACGAACAGCATACGAGCAGCTCTCACCCACGTTGGCTCTGCAGCTTCTTGGAACCACACGGTCTCTTACGTAATCCGTAATCACAAAGGAGTGATCAAGCTCAGGAAATTTACGTAGATGCCGGCGGCGTCCACTGTCAGCTCACACACAGTCTGTCTCACAGTCTCTTCTCGGTCACAAGGTCCCCACTGCTGGCCGTCCCCGCGGCTGGACGCATCCTCACATCTCCTTAGCCTCCATCCGTCCTGACACTGACGTTCTTGAAGATGACAGATGGACTGGTAGTTCCTGGTGCTTTTCTAACGTTGCTCGCGTGTCCAGCAGACAG
>NW_011494777.1:4694773-4700881 GCF_000754665.1 Bison bison bison | reverse complement strand
GTCAGCGTCAGCAGGACAGAAGGCTACCTGTGCGCTGGTGGGCCAGGGCCCTGGCCATCCTGGCCGGCAGGGGAGGGACCGCCAAGGCATGGATTCTGAGCTTGTGCCCAGCCCCCGCCTCCTGAGACCCGTGGCTTCCTCACCTCACAGAAGTCATGAGAATTAAGTGGCGTATTGTAGGTAAAAGTGCTCAGTAAACTATAGCAAAGAGCTAGACCTGCGCAGTACATTGCAATTTATTATTAATACACCAGCAAGGCAGCCTGAAGCCAGAATCAGAGGGGGAAATTGAGAAGTCTATAAAATGCTGGGTTGAAAACAAGAGCGGGCTGACTGAGTGGGGCTGCTGGCCGAGTGGCTAGACCTAGCGTCCCCGGCCTGCCTCTGCTCAGCTCAACCTTCTGAGGTTGGGGCACAAGAACTGGCCGTGGGGACTGAGCCTTCACCAAGGGCCAAGCCCTTTGTGGAGGGAGGCCCCGGTGTAATGGAGAGTGGGTCCGGCTGCTCACCGCTCAAAAGCCAATAAGGGGCTGGGCTGGTGGAAAGAAAAGTTTGCTTTATTTTGGGTGCCAACACCTGGGGCGGAGAGGGTGGATTCCTGTCCAGTGGCCGACTACCCCTCGCTGACAGTAGGCAAGAGCTCTTATAGACGGTGGGAGGGGGTTACTTGCAGAAACAGCACCGTCAGCTCTGACAGTCATCTTGAAGTTGGTCATCAGCAGTCTGATCAGCGTCATCGAGGTGGTTTTAGGTACAGTAGTTGGTCATCAGCAGTCTGATCAGCGTCATCGAGGTGGTTTTAGGTACAGTTTGTCTTTAGTTCTAGGACCAGTTTGTCTCTGTTTCTTGAGGCCAGTTCTCAGAACTGTGGCTGCTTCTCTCATGGCTACAGTCTGGTCATCATGCAGTTAACTTCTCCACCTGGGGGCGGTTTCAGCATCTAAAGACAACTCACAGGATATGGCTCAGAACATTATCTATAGCCCTGGAGAAGGAACTAAAGGTCCTTGATTATGCTTAATGACTAAGCTCTTACTATTTGATTTCCTTTGACTGTTTTCCTTTGTTTTTGAAAGTTCTCACTTCTCTGATTAAACTTATTTTTTTGGCTCAAATTTTTCCACAGACAAAAGACAGGCTGAGGACATGGGAGACAAGGTCCTGCTCCATTTCACTGATGCTCATGAGAACTCAGAAAGGTCTTAGGGTCCTTCTTTTAGAATGTAGAGCATCAGAGGTGATATTAGGCACTCAAAGTCACACGTCAGGAAATGTCAGAGTCAGGAAGTGCATTTCCAACCCCTCCTGTGGCACATATGAGCACACACTCGTATGTGAGTGCATGCTAGGTCATGTCTGACCCCTTTGTGAACCACAGACTGTAGCCCACCAGGCTCCTCTCTCCAAGGGATTTCCCAGGCAAGAATACTGGAGTGGGTTGTCATTTCCTCCTCCAGGGGATCATCCCCACCCAGGGATCCAACCTGCATCTCCTGTGTCTCCTGCATTGCAGGAGGATTTTTTTACTGCTTGAACCATCAGGGAAGCTCATATGTGTGTAAGTGTGCAAGTGTGTATATGTGTGTGTGTGTGTGTGTGTGTGTTTCCCCTCCGTGGACACTGCAGCTGGAGCATTGAGGTCAATGACCTCAGTGGATAAGCTCATATCCCCCCATCTCAGATGACATCTCTTGGGGAGACCACTTCCAGGGCTGGAGGGCTGGAGGAAAACCTCCTCCACACCAGGAATCCCCTCTTACCAGCTTCACCGTCTGCATCATGGCTGAGACACCTCGCAGGCTATGAGGACCACCGTGCTGAATTCTGACTCCATCGGCAGGTTTCTGATCTCTAGTCCCTTGTCAGCTACTGAGAGATGGATGCATGACTGCTGGCCGGCCATACGTCTGGGCAGCCTGTTTTTTCACATGGAAACGGGGTGATGCCCGTCTTAAGGGTTGTTGTGAGGACTGATCTGAGAGTCTGTCACCACAGAATCGCTGCTGCAGTTCAAGGCACTATGAGCCCGCCTCTGGGGATACCCTGCAGGGCCCGTGGAGGACCGAGTCCCAGTCCCTCCTCCGTGTGTGCTTGTCTCCCTAACTCCACAGAGGCCGGGCGCTCAAGGAGCCGAGATTGGCTGTGGTCCTTTCTCCCCATCTCGGCCTCTCTGCCTCGGCTCCGTGCTGTTTGAACACAGCTGCAGTCAGAGCCGGACACCCTGTGCTTAGCCTCTCAGTGAGCAGGGCTGCGCCCTCTGGTGGCGGTTGGCAGTGCTGCAGGCCCTCAGCACCGCCCGGCGAGGAGGAGGACCCGCCCCTCACTTCCTCTCCAGGCTGCAGTGCTGGGAATGGTCCTTCCTTCTCACGCCAGCCTCTCGTCCTCTGCTGAGTGTCTAAGCCAGAAACCTACCCAGTTCCGCTGGATCTGACACTGGCTCCCCCAACACATCAGAAATGTTCCCTCTGGACTCTGCCCTCAGCTCCTCTCGGGGTTCGGGTCCCCCCTGGCGGCCCAGAGGGAGGTGGGCTTGGCATCCCCACACTGTGCATGAGGGCGTGTCTGGGCTCATGGCTCGTGTGCATGTTACTGCCAGCCAGACCTGCCCTGTGCAGAGCACACTACTGAAAGGCATGTGAGTGTCAGAGACAGGACAGCACCTTCCCCCAACCCTCTCTCACATACTCACAGACACTCATCCAAGGACACACAGACAGAGGACCCCTGGATCCAGAGAGAGCTGTATCTCTCTGTGGGATGTTGGGGCAAGGAGTGGCCAGTTGCATCCATCATTCCCTCCCTCTCTCTGCACCCGGCGCTGGCTCCACCCACTCTTCCAGGGTGGTCACGGAGGGTCACTCTAATGGGCGACTGGTGATGACAGAGATCACAGGACGATACCCTGAGCCCGCTCACCCCCTACAGACTGTGGGGAGGTGGTTGGTTCTCCTGCACTTCCAGGGAAAATGAAGCATGGATTTGGGGCCCTGCACAGAAAACCTTGTCTCAACAGCCTTGGAGCGGTTGGCAGCATCTTCCTTGTCATGCCCTCTTCCACATGGGCTGCAGCTTACAGGGTGCTGAGAGCGGGCAGGGAGTGGACACAGCCTCCCCTCGGGGCTTGGGACCTGCCAGTCTCCTGTCCTCTGGCTGGGGCATGGGCTTTCTTTACATTGAGTGGTTGCTTAGCTTGGGGTTTGAAGCTGGGGTCTGCAGCCTACCCACCTAGGTCTCTTGGCCCTGCCTCCCTTGTCCCATCCCTCATTCCCCCACGGACCCTCCTTGTTCCAACATCCCACCTTCCTAGAGACCAGGGAGGTGTCAGGAGGCAGCGGTTTGAATCCAGCCCAGGTGATGATCTGGGGGAGATCACATTCCTCTCGGATGTGGCAGCCCCCAGGAGGAGAGGAGGAGAGACAGAGGTGGGAAGAGGGCAGGGGCCTGGTGTGACGAAACTCTAGAAGGAGCCTCAGAGGGTTGCCAAGCTGCCCCAAGGGAGGACCACAAGCAAGCTGATGTCTGCGGGAACGCCAGGCCTCCCTGTCCATCACCAACTCCCGGAGCTTGCTCAAATTCATGTCAGTTGAGTCAGTGATGCCATCCCACCATCTCATCCTCTGTCGTCCCCTTCTCCTCCCGCCTACAATCTTTCCCAGCATCAGGGTCTTTGCAGATGAGTTGCCTCTTCACAACAGGTGGCCAAAGTATTGGCGGTTCAGCTTCAGCATCAGTCCTTCCAATGAATATTCAGGACTGATCTCCTTTAGGATGGACTGGTTGGATCTCCTTGCAGTCCAAGGGACTCTCAAGAGTCTTCTCCAACACCACCGTTCAAAAGCATCAATTCTTCGGCGCCCAGCTTTCTTTATGGTCCAACTTTATAATCTGTTTTATATATAGTGCGTATTTGTCAAACCCAGTCTTCCAATTTCCAATTTATCCCTCGCCCCTCACCTGCCTTGGTTAACCATAAGTTTGTTTTCTATATTTGTGGCTCTATTTCTGTTTTTGTAAATAAGTTCATTTGCACCTTTTTTAAGATTTCACATAGAAGGGATACCACGTGATAGTTCTCTTTCTGTGTGTGACTAACTTCATTCAGTATGACAACTTCTAGGCCCATCCATGTTGCTGCAAATGTATTAATCCATTCTTTTTTCTGGCTGAGTAATATTCCACTGTACACAGGTACCATATCATCTTTATCCATTCCTCCACCAATGGACACTTCGGTCGCGTTCATGTCTCGGCTATTGTACCTAGTGCTGCCGTGATCGCTGGGGAGCACTTGTCTTTTAAAGTTATGGTTTTCTCTGGATCTATGCCCAGGAATGGGACTGTAGGATTACATGTTAGTTTTATTTTAATTTGTTAAGGAACCTCCATACTGTTCTCCACGGTGGCTGCACCAACTTACATTCCCACCATCAGTGCACCAGAAGGGTTCCCTTTGCTCCATACCCTCTTCCTTTTAATCTGTGTAGTGTCAGTCTCTCTACTAGAATTAAAGTTCCAAATGCTCAGAGGCACTTCTCTGTCTCCATCCACAGTATCTAGAACATTGGCAGAAAAAGGCACTTAAAAAACAAATTTGGGGAATCGAGTCAGAGTGACTGAGGGACTTCTCCGACTCTGAGAAGTCGATCCTGAGCTGCATGAGCAGTGCTACGCTCTACACTGAACATTTACAAAGTCTAGACTCAGCCCCATCCCCGGGATTTGCACAAAGATCGGGGGATGAAGCACAGGTAAGGTGTTGAGTAACCAGGGGCCCATGAGAGCCCCCAGTGGGGAGGAGCCACAGGGCCACATGGGGGCCTGGGAGGGGCTGCGAGCAGGTCCGCTCTGCTCGCAGAGCCGGGGGGTCATCTCCCCGGCTCATCTCCCCATCAGGGATTATGTGGTTTAGAGACACCTCTCTGCGCCTCTAAAGGCTGGGCCCCACCCAGACGCCACAGTGAGGCTGGCCCAGAGACACCGATGAGAATGGGCTAATTTCCTTCGCTTTCCTTTGATGTCTTCAAAGGTAGAAAATAATTTCTGTGCTTTTCTGAGAACCACTCAGCCGAAGGCTGGGGTTTGGGGAATGTTCCATCTGTGGGAAATGCTAATTAGAGACAATTACACCCCAGATCTGGCCTGCCGGGTGCACCTCCGGGAAGCAGCCTGAGCCAAGTACCCTGGTCGGAGGGGTGCGGGGGGCCCTGGAGCCAGGCCCGCAGGCCACGTCCTCCAAGGACAGCCCAAGGGCGGCTGCATTTGGGGGCAGCAGGGGATGTGAACAGGGCGCTGGCTCTCAGGGCAGGTGGGGCTCAGTCTCAGCTCACCCTGCACGCTGCCCCCCACTCCCCCAAAACAACCTCCCTGCCTGCTGTCAGGTAACAAACAACTGAACTAAAAATGTTCCCGGGAAGCTAAAAAGCTCCGTCAAGTGTGAAAAACATGGAACACAGTAGTGAACGTGGACAAATCCGTCAGCTGCCAGGAGTTCTGGGGTGCCCAGGTCACCTGTATCCCAACTGTGTGAATGTGGGGTTTCTGCCCTTTTCAACTGGGGTCCCAGCAGGGCCCGGCCCGCTCAGTCACTCGGTGACCCTAATGAGGACAGCACGAGGGTGAGAGTGTGCCTCCTGCTGCCACCTGGGGCTCCCAGGGTCCCCACCCCGCCACCAGGCTGGTTCCCACAGTGAGAGACCTTCCTGAGCATCCAGCCTGGAATTGCCCTGGACTGTCCACCCTATCTCCTGGGGTGACCTGAACTGGGTAACCACAGTTCCTGAATTAATGCACCCTGGTGCCTGCAGAGACTCCAGGCACTGCGGTCCAGGTGGGCATCGGGGTAGTGGGCACAGAACCCCTCCCCCCCAGGGAGCAAAATGACTCGATCCCTTGTCACCAGGGAGAAAGGGACAAAGGGCCGCAGGAGGGGAGGGGCACTGAGCAACCGGGCATCCAGGCCGGCTGGGAACTGCCCCCTCGTGGCCTCCACTGCCGACTCTCAGGTGGTCCCCAGCGCCCACTGGCCCTGCCGCCCCAGACACGTCCCCTGGCGCCGAAAGAGCTCTAGCAAGGCAACCAAGTGAATATATTTTTAAAAGAAAGCTCATT
>NW_011494777.1:4675672-4694673 GCF_000754665.1 Bison bison bison | reverse complement strand
CATTTACCGAGCAGGCTTCTGCAGCAGTTGATGGAACAGCCCTCCTCTGGATGGAAATAGTGGTGTAATGGCCTCCCCGGGGCTATTATTGCGCTGACATTAACGGGGGCTCATAAACCCCACCGGGTGCGGCGCGCGCAGCCCGCAGGTTGCACAATTGGATCCGGGATCCTGCAGACGCGGGGCCTGCGCGCCTGCAGCTCCGAGGACGGCCACCGGAGGGCGCGCCCGCGCTCCTCGCGCCGCGTTCTACGCTCCAGGCAGGCGGACCCTGAAACTGGGGCGCGGAGGGGGTGGGGACGCTTCGCAGAGCGCTCCGCGGAGGAAGCGCAGTCTGTCCTGCTCTCTAGCAGTCCGCACCCCCAATGGGTGTCCGAACAATGGTTTGCAAAGCCAACCGCACAGGTACAACCAGAGGAGGCTGGGTAGACACGTCACTAAACCAGATCCCAGCAGGTGAATGATGGCTTTTAAAGTGCCTGAAAAATCCTTTCAGATCATATCAAAACAATCGTTTCAAGTGGGAAGGTCTGTGAGGTGAGCCCCAAACTCCCAAACTGGTCTCAGCTCTCCCGCCTCCATCTGCTTCTCTTAGGGAGCCCCTGACCCGGGACCCCTAGGGCACCGCCCCACCCGCCCCCTGCTCCCCGTGGGCTCCCAGCAGGGACAGAACCTGGACTATGCACCTTGCATCCCCAGGGCCTGCTCCGATGCTGACAGCAGTTCATGTTTGAGTTGAAGCTGACACTACTTCTTGTCGGGTGTGGGGATGCTCGGGCAAAAGACCCCAGCCGCTCCCTGCACACTGAACATCAAATCCTGATCCCACCGTCAGGCCGTGCAACCCCGTGGAGGATGGGAAAATGCAGCACCCGGTCTCACAGAACAACGGGCAGACATCCAGTCACGCTCTGAGATGGTTTCAGCCAGTCCCGGAGGCCCACGGACCCCAGCCCCTCTTAGAGATGTTGCCTTAGGGCTCTTAGACCACTCTCAAGACCAATGGCACATTTTATTTTCTTGTTTATTTTAAGTGTTTAGTTAGCTTTTCAAATTCTTTTTTATTGGAGTAGAGTTGCTTTACAATGTTGTGTTAGTTTCTGCTGCACAGCAAAGTGAATTAGCCACAAGTATACATATATCCCCCCCCCCCTTTTTTTTATTTCCTTCCCATTTAGGTCACTACAGAGAACTGAGTAGAGTTCCCTGTGCTATATATACTATGTTCTCATTACATAGTAGTGTGTATATATATATATATGTCAATCTGTTTTAATTTTCCATGTGTGTATTCCCAGGTGGCGCTAATGTAAAGAACCTGTCTGCCAATGCAGGAGACATAAGAGACACAGGTTCAATCCCTGGGTTGGGAAGATCCCCTGGAGAAGGAAATGGCTACCCACTCCAGTATTCTTGCCTGGAGAACCCCATGGACAGAGGAGCCTGGTGGGCTACAGTCCATGGGGTCGCATAGAGTCGAACATGACTGAAGCGACTTAGCGTGTGTGTGCACGCCCTTTTAGAAAGAGCAAATGCTAGCAAACGAGTTGGATGTTTGTTAAGGAAAATGGGGCTGAGGAAGGAGGGAAGCCTTGGAGTGGGGTAGCTCTTTCTCCTGGGGCCTCTGCCACCACCTGTGGCTCTGCAGCGGGACCAGGCGGAGCCAGGACAGAGGCGGGCAGGACCCTCCCCCCAGCTCCCAGTGTGGCCCAGGAACCCAGGAACTCCTGAAAGGATCACTCAGGGGGGCCAGGGAGGACAGGAGAAGGAAGGAAGGGGCAGGTGGAAGTGAGCCTTGCCTTTCAAGTTTCAGGGCAGGATCGTTAACTCTTTAACTTTCAGGGCCTTAATTTGCAGGCTGATCAGTCCTTAGACCGGACGCAGGACATGTATTCTAGGGAATTCCGTCTCCCACAAATGCTGCTTTTAGCCCCAGTTTCCCCCGGAAGCACTGGTTCCTCGCAAGGTGATGTTCAAGAGGAGGGGCGGGGTTGGGTTGTCCTTGTGCAGGAAGGGGTGCTGGCATCAGGAGATGTCAGTTTCTCGTCTTCCTCTGGGAAGGTCTTGCAGCCCAATTCACAAAACATCCCCTCCTGTTTGGATACCGAGTTTGTCTTCTCCTGGGCCCTTCCTGTCACTCTGTCCTCCGCCGGGGCCCCTCCACTCCAAGGAGGTGGCACCTGTTACAGGTACAGCAGCTGATGCTGGTTCACATGGGATCACAGAAGACAAAACACGATGCCATGTCCCGGCAACAGGCTGAGTAAGGCGCTCTGTGGGCAATGCTGAAAACCGCCCCTACGTTCATCCTTCAGTTCCTGTCTCTTGGCAGCCCTCAGGGGGGTCGTCATCACCCAATTCTGCAGGAATGTGAGGCCTGGGGAAGTGGTGGGTCATCTCCGGTCTCACATCCAGTCCCTGCTCCCGCTGACCGCTTAGGCTGGGCTCTTGCAGAGGCAGAAAGCACAAGAATCGCCCCCTAAGGCCTGGGAGGCTGGGGAGACAGCCCTGGCTGGAGAGCATGGTTCTCGTGTGCCCTCTAGACATGAGAAGTGAAGAGATACCAGCCTGGTGCTCCCCAGAGCCCCAGGATGGAGAGACGCGCTTGCAGTAGAGATGCAGGCACAGCCAAGGCAGGACGAGAGGACCACAGTGGGTCCTGGGTTCCGGGCTCAGCCTGTCCATCTCCCTCCCTGCTCCTCATCCCCCACCCCACCCCAGGCTGAACTCCCACAAGGCTGGACCAAGGCTTGCCTCGTCTCCTCCTCCAGACACCTGAGGCTGCGCTTCCTTCACTGCAGAGACCACCAGGAGGTCACTGGGCTGTAACCCAGGGGCCCAGACTGGCTGAGCTGAGATGTCAGAGCTGGAGGGGGGTTCCATCAGCTGGCCCTGCCCCTCCGCTCCCCCTCTTCCTCCCAGACCGCCCCCCCCATCCAGGGCTCCTGTGGGCACCGACCTCTGATAACTCCCTCTGCCTGTTTCCCCTGAGCACCTCTCACCATCCTTCTTCCCATTGCTTTTGTTTTCTCCGCTTCTCTTTCTCCTCTTTCATTCTTCTCCCCCTTAATATAAACCCCCAAAGCAGTATGAGCACCACACCCCAGAGGATGGGGTCCCTCACTCAGGGTTGGGGTGCAGTGACCCTGCTGAGCTCAGGCCCCTCCACTGGGTGGAGCTCATCAAGCACTTGTGTTTCCAGGGTGAATTTAGCCGAGATTAGCAGGCTGCTGGAGGCTGGGGGTGGGGTGAACCAACATGCACTGAGCTCTTCTTGTTAGGAGTTTGTCATATCCAGCCTTACTCATTACCCAACACACACTCACACACACACACAGACACTGCTACCAGGTAGATACCATTAACTTTTCAATGAAGAAATTGAAGCTCAGCGATCTTGTCTAATTCAGATACTGAAAATGATGGAGATGGCCGTGTCCTCTGATCAGGAAAGAAAGGCGCTCTGGCTGGAGCACGGCCAGGCGGACCTGCGGGTGGGGTGGACTGGGGTGGGAGCTGCAGCCATGGAGACGGGGCAGGGGCGGCACAGGACGGGAGGAAAGAGACATGGCGAGGGCTGGGAAACCCCGGCTTGCGCTTCTGCTGTCTTTACAGCTCCAGGTTTCTCTTCCTCCCCTGCCACCACCCCACACTTTCCCCCTGGGGGACCCCTCCTGGAGGTTGTGCGGCAGCCGCCTTCCCCCATGCAGATCTCCAGGTGGTGCTGAGACCAGGCTAACTCCTGTTTAAAGAAAGGAGAGAAAGAGGAGAGGGAGAGAGATCGACCGGGAGAGAGAGAAGAGGAGGAAGGGAGATGGAAGCGGGGAGGAGAGAGAGATTGAAATCCCATCCTGGTCTCTGGACCAGGACAGGGACAGGAGCCCCTGGCCGACGCTGACAGGGCATCAGGGCTGAAGGCGTCTCCCTGAACTTCATAAAGGAAGTTAGGTAAATGCAGAGACTCAGGCAGAAAGCCAGGTCACCCCACGAGACTCCTTGAGGATTAAAGACACTGAGAATGGAATCCTAAGGAGAGAAAGAGTTCAAACAAAACCATAAATAAGGTTTCCTGATTCCAGAAAGAAATCAAAGGGAAGAATGTCATGAACGTTCGGGGCTAGTTTTCGATGCCTCAGCCCAGAAATAGCCTGGCAGGTCATTAATGAACCTCGTTGGGATTCTGGGCTCTTATGCTATGGTTAATTAATCTGTGTAAGTATTTATAATGGTAATGGCAGAGCGACCATCAGCCAAGACAAGTCATTATAAGGCTAAATCAGGCCAGGCTCAGACCGGGGTGGGGAGGGGCGTGGGGCTGGGGGCCCGGCCTTACAGGAATCGCTGTGTTCTGAGTGTTCTGGGTCAGGGCAGAGGTGGCTCAGAGGAGCAGAGCCACAGTCTGAGGATCAGAGGTCAACAGCCCTGGTCCAGGGTGGTGTGGGTGGGACAGAGGCTTGCCCAGGGGCCTCTTTCTAGTTCTGAGCTATTCTGTCTCCATGAGGGATGTGGGGAAAAAAAGTCTGCAGCTGAAAAATGTCACCTTCAACCTGACACTGGAGCCAGAGCATTTACAAATCTGCCTGTCACCGTGACAGCCTGACGGATCGCAGCCTCAGTCAGGACTGAGTTGAATCGCCACTATACGTCTTGCAAGAAGTTGGGGCTCTTAAGATTTTTATCATTGAGACAGGTTAAGAGATGGAGAGGCACACCACTTCCAAGCAGGAAGGAGACTGAAGCTGTGAGCCTACCTTCCCTGGGACTCCAGCAGCTGCAAGATTATCTATTACCAGAGGGGAGGTGACGGCAGAAAATTACCCAGCATCAGCCCCATCTGTTGCTGAGCACTGTTTATTTCACCTTCACTAATTCACTTGGTCAGTCATTTTTCCTTTGTCTCCGTGTCAGGCACCAAACCCTACATCTCTTTGCCCTGGTGTCCCAGCCAGGCAAGTGTGGCTGCAGAAGCAAAGCCTGGGGAATCTTTTCAGAGAACTACAGTCACTCTGCGTCTCTGCCTCCTCTGCCTCATTGTCATTTCCTCCATAATTGATTAGGAACTGGAGGCAAGAGAGAAACTGTGATTGCTTTTACAGCCTGGGTCTGCAGGCAAAGCACATTTCTGTGTTTGCTTTGTCTCCTGGGACCTGACTCTGTCAGCGGAGGTGGCAGAGTGTTAATAAGGGCTAGCAGACTTGTGTCCCCGGGAGCGAGGTTGCACACCTAGGCAAGAGCCCTGGCGCCCCCGTTATCCTTGGCTGCTTGGCCATCAGCCTCTCCCAGATTTGTCTTCTCATCTGTAATAGATCTGATCCTGGCTCACCCGACCGGCCAAGGTTGATGTAAAGATTAAATGAGATAGTATAGGGGTGAAGTGTCACTGTGCCTGTTTAATGAGTAAGTGAATTTAATGCACTTAACAGAGCCTTGCAGATAGCAAATGTTCCATAACTACCCTTCTATTATTATGCAAATAGAAGTAACCATGGTGATTTTTTTTACCCTTGCAGCATCTGCCATTCTTCTGGTTCCTGAGCTAGATAGGGCTTCTCATTCAACATTTATTGAGTGAGTTCTATGTGCCAGATACTGTATCTCTCCTGGGCCTGGGGAGACTTTTTAAATGCAAGCAGAAATGGTAGCTCCTGGGTCTGGGAGCACACAGTCTCGTGGGAAGCCCTGTCCCCAAGTTGAGAGCATGATGCTTAGGTGTGTACCCCACTTAGAATGGGGTGGGATTGCCAGAGAAGGTCCTGATTGAGAAAGCGACTTTCGAGATGGGTTCTGTAGGGGTTGACTTGTTGAGGTTGCAGGCAGGAAAGAGCATTCGGGTAGAAATTATGCTCAGTAACACTTCTGGGTGGGACAGGGATCAAGGCTCTCTGAGAGAAGCACAGAGCCCAAGGTTTCCCTGAAGGATGCTCTCCCCCTCCATATCTGGGAGTGGACATGTGGATAAGGGAGAAATTGCAGGAGTATTTTCATTTGTTTCTGAGAATTCTGAGCTTCGCTAGAGGGCAGTGAAGACCGTTAAAAGGTTTTGAAGAGTGCGATTACAAAGAGTGAGGTTAGCCTAGAAGGTTACCTGGATTGCACGGGCCATGGACAGAAGAGGCTGGTGGGCTGCAGTCCATGGGCTCACAAAGATCTGGACACAGCTGAGCAATGCACACACACACACAGGATGCAGAGGAAAGATCAGCTAGGCTGACAAGAAAGAGATCCAGAAACTGCCTGCCTGAGGAATGGGTGAGAGAGCAAATACTGCAGTACACCCTCGTGCCCTGTGTCAGCACAGAGGAGCTGGCCCCAGAAGAGGCAGGATGGCGGGGCCTGGGGCTGGAAGGGAAGCCCCCTGCCAGTTCAGAAGAGCCATGACATTGTGGGCTATCAGCACCAGAGGGCAGTGGCGGGCGGGCTGAGACGCAGTCAGTGCGGCAGGTTTCAGGTTCAGCCACCGCGTGGGTGGGGCAGAGCCATCTGCAGGGAGAGCGCTCAAGCGATGTCCAGGCTCTTTTCACCTGAAAATGTCCTGGGGCCAGGCCAAAGATTCAGCTTGAAAAAAATCTCTGCGATCTCACCGACCAGATGCACAGTGGGCTTGCTTGAGACTTCGGGCCACCTGGGGTCCTGTCTACACCCCAGGTTTGATGCTCAGTGCGTGACCTGCCCCACCTATCAGACGGTGCGGGAGGTGGGCTGGGCTTGCCTGGAGGCTTCCGAGAGGATGCCTTTGCCAGCAGTGTGCTTTCACAGGCCCCGTCTCCACAAAGCCTCCCAGTAAAGCTTCAAGTTGCAGATTAACAGTTTCCAGATGCAGGTTAATTCTTTACAAATGTGCTTCAAGCGGCTTACCTGAGCTGCAGGGAAATGAGGCAGCTGGCGTGGCCTCAGGGCTCAGGTCCTTCCCCCTTGCACTCGTAGTCCAGTTCTTTGTCCTTTGAGATCGGGTGTGTTTACTTCCTCGGGGGCGCATGTGTGGACTGTGAGTGTCCTGGAGAAGCTTGATCTGCTTTCTGAGAGCGTGGGAGGGGGTCCTGGGGTGGATGGAGATGGACTATGAGTGTCCTGGAGAAGCTTGATCTGCTTTCTGAGAGCGTGGGAGGGCGTCCTGGGGTGGATGGAGATGGACAGCCCTGAACGCCAGGCACTGACTGTGACTGACACTCACCCAGACGCGTCCCACTGAGTCTTCGAGGCAACCCCATGAGAAGACTTATATCCCTGCTCTCAAATGGGGAAACTGAGGCTCGAAGAGCCTTCTGTCCTGAGTCAGCACAGCCAGTGGCCCCCCAGGGTCTGTGAACGCCCTCTGCTGGGGTCTGCGAGCCCCCTGGACTGGGTAGGGGGTTGAGGTCATGAGGAAGGCTAAATTTTGGCCCAGAAAGGGACATACGTATTTAACATTTCAGAACTAGTTAACCAACACCAAATGTGGTCAATACGAGGACCTGTGATCCATCATTCAGGGCCGAGCAGAAAGGCCGATTCCATCTGGGACCAAAAGACCCATGATCATTCAGAGAACAGATACAGGTCCTCTGCCTGTCCGGCTGGTGGTGGGTGGTCCCCGTCACTGTAAGGACAGGGGCGAGGATGGTCAGGCCCGGGACTTGCCAGGGTAGGTCCCAGGCAGAGAGGAGGAGAGTGGGGAGGGAGCCCAGGACATAGCACTGACTGCACAGCTGGACACAGCTGAACACAGTCCCAGCGGTTCTGGTCAGAGCCTCCACGTGTCCTGGGTTCAGAGGTCAGGCCACCATGGCCATTTGCTTCCTCCCTGGACTCTGCAGAGGACAAACACCCAGTCAGATGGCTCCACCTATTTCCCAAGCCTGGGTTAGACCACACACGGATGTGTTTCCATTTATGATGGACTCTAGGTTCCTTCCAGCATATGGATCTCCCTCTGTCTTGTTGGTCTCCTTTCCTAGAGCTAGATTTGAGGCTATCTGACCTTCTCCTCTTCTAGAACTTCTCTGAGCCTTCTTATCCTCACGTGATAAACGAGCAGGATACTGCTCTCCGGACCCTCCTGAGTATGGAAGGGATCGGTGTGTATGACTGCAATCAGCCCAGGGGATGGCACAGATGAAAGCGAAATAAATATTGGTTTTCTCTCTCCCTTCACCTTTGTGTCTGGAACACGCACACATGTGCACACACACAGGGCAAACCGCAAACCTTGCCAATAAATCTGTGCAAAGTCAGAGTTAACTTAGAGAATCGACCTGGTGCAGAAGCTTTTAGAGGACTGGCGTGCCTCAGGTGATGGAAAACAATAATAATAAATCTTCGGGAATGTCACCTTGCCCCTGGCACCGAAGACAAGAACCTGAAATGTTAGTAGAATAGCCTTGAGTGTGTGGAGGAAGGCTGAGACAGCCTTCTTCCTGCAGGAGGGGCAGCGGGGTCTGGAGGGAGCCCCTGGAGGGCACAGGGACTGGTCTGGGGATTGTCAGAGTCTGTGATTGTTAATATCCTAGATTGCATGTCAGGATGGCGATGTGAGGAAAGATGGCTGTGCATATGGTACACACAGAGATCACGGGGAAATCTGGAGATGGACTCGCAAATGGGGATGCCTCAGTGCAGAGCTGTGCAGACTTGCACCTCTCAGAGTCCTAGATGCCCCCAGGGAGCTGGTGCTGTCCCGACTGGCATGGTGGTCTTTCTGAGCATGCATCGGGCTGCCCACTGCAGTCTCGTCCAGAGCACTTTACTTTGGATTGTCTGACATGTTGTTCAGCTGCTCAGTCCTGTCGGACTCTTTGCGACCCCATGGACCAGGGAAGCACACCAGGCTTCCCTGTCCTTCACCATCTCCTGGAGTTTGCTCAAACTCATGTCCATTGAGTCAGTGATGCCATCCAACCATCTCATCCTCTGTCATCTGGCTGTTTGACATATTGGTTGATTACTTTCAGTACTTAGGTCCTTCAGTCATTTTGGAGAATTGTTACTCTTCCATTGTCTCTTCAAATATTATTTCTGAGCTCTCTCTTTCTGAAGCTACTGTGAGGCATGGATTTGGTCCTTTTACCATTAACTGCTGTTTCATATTTTTCATTTCTATACATCTGGATGACTTCCAGGTTTATCTTCCATTTTGGTAATTTTATCTTCTCGGATAACGCTTAACCATTCATTGAGACTTTAAAATTTTCATGACTTCATTTTTTACTTCCAAAAGCTCTTTAAGGCTTTACTTTTTCTGTGCCTTAATTTCAGATGTATTTGATTCCTGCTTTTTAAAGCATTTTAAGCTGAGCGATTCTATAGTCTCGATTTGGTCTTCTGATTTTGGCTTCCCAGGTGTCGCAGTGGTAAAGAATTCATCTGCAACGCAGGAGACCCAGGTTTGATGCCTGGTCAGGAAGATCCCCTGGAGGAGGAAATGGCTACCCACTCCAGTGTTCTTGCCTGGAGAACCCCATGGACAGAGGAGCCTGGCAGGCTACAGTCCATGGGGTTGGAAAGAATTGGACCTGACTGAACACACACACACATGAGCAGTGTTTTGATGACTTAGAGTACTAAGAGGCTGTGGTTCTGTCCTTGTGTGTTTGGTGATGTGGAATCAGGGGCCCGTGATCAGCAGGAGAGGGTGGAGACTGGGGTGCCAGCATATCTCTCCCTCTGTGTTTGGCTCCACAGGGACCCTGGGGAGTGAATCAGCCCAGGAAACACAAATCAGACCCCCAAACCCATCCGGGCACAGGCTGCAGTCACACCTTCCCTGGGGAGACTCAGATGCTCCACCCATCAGATCTGGACAGACGAGGTTCCTTGCTGTCCTCATGCTAATTCTGGAATCTTTTCCTCATCCAGCATTTGGCAGCTCTCGAGGGCTCCAGCCTCTTGTGAAAATGTCATCCAGTCCTGTCCTCGATCTCCAGGTTCCCATGAGGACATGGCCCTTCGGCTTCTGTGTCCGCAAGCTGACTCTCCCTCCCCTGGCTCCAGGGAGCTGCATCTCCAGCTCATGCCCTGGCTGCTTTATTCCAAGTCCCTTTCTCTGTTGGCGGTCCTTATAGAATTCCTTTATTTTCCCATGTCAGCATCATCATTAGTAGCAGCCTCATCGTGGCCAGCATTTATTAAGTCCTTTAATACGTGCCAGCCCGGCCCAAATTTCTTGCTACAAATGAACTCATTTACCTTCATAACAACACCATGAGGCAGGTGCTATAATTATCCCCATTTTACAGATGATCAAATTGGAATTTTCTTTAAAGCAGGGATCCCCAACCTCTAGAATCAAATGCCTGATGATCTGAGGTAGAGCTGATATAATAATAGAAATAAAGTGCACAATAAATGTAATGCACTTGAATCATCCTGAAACCACTCTCCCTGCCCCCGGTCCATGGAAAAATTGTCTTCCACAAAACCAGTCCCTGGTTCAAAAAGGCTGGGGACCCCTGCTTCAAGGAACACATACTCCCTATTGGAAAAAAAAAACATCCTAAAGATTTAAGTAATAATTTTATAGCAGAGGAAAAAGAATCAGATTCATAAAGGAAAATTATTTTCCCAGGTTCTCATAGTTACTTTACACCAGAGTCAGGACCAGCCCCTTAGCCCAAAGGGGATGAAGTTCTACTCTTTTCTTATATTGTAGACAAAACTTGATCAGCAGAGGGAAATCTGAGAGAAGGTTTGTGGCATCCTCTGCATAAAGGTGGGCTTTGTCACCTGGGTCATGGCTTCTCTGATCTTTCTAACCAACCTCAATACTGGGAAGATAGCAAAAGGATTGTATCATCTGATCACAAAATTGTTATAAAGGACTGGCTGTTAAATTTTGTCTTCCATGAAGGGTGTTTCTCACAAACCCAGAGCCATGTATTTATACAGGTAGAACATCTCTAAAGGAGAGGCTGAAAGATGATCTGGACTTCCTCCCTTAATGTGAGTCATTTTGAAAACAAAAATCTCCCTGCTGAAATCAGTCTCTGGATTAGGCTTTGAAATTACATTTCTATTTCTACAGAGACTGATGGTTGAAAATTAAAAGTCACAGAGAAACACGGGCTCCTTCTGTTACCTTTCAGTCCTAAGGTTTTCTTCTCTTTGTTCACAGAGAAGACTGGTTTTGAAAGCCTGATAGGGTGAGTCAGAAAAAGTGGGACGGGGAGACATCCAGGCCTGGGATCTGCCAGGTCTGATAAAGCAGGAAAGACTAGGAAGAGGCTAGAAACAGCAGCCTCTGAACTGAAGAAAGCAAAGAATCAGCCAGAGAAGCCAGGTGACTGCACAGCTCAGGATAAAGCTCCCAGCTCTGTGTGCTGCCCGTGTGTTTCCCGGCCAGTAAGAGTCCAGAGCCCACGAGTGACCTTCCCCTCCCCAGGCAGGAGCACATGCCAGCAACGTCACGAGACATCTCTAACACTCTCCCCTACCTGTGTGAAGACCTGCATCTCTACCACAAACAACTCTTGTCTCATCACCTGTGCTGTTTCCTCCTGACCCAAAACCTCTTGTCCAAACAAACTACCCCAGGCTCTACTTGTGGGCTTCCTGACTTTGCCAGGCTGCTTTCCTTCTGACATGTTTTATTTCACCTTTTCTTTGACACCAAACCATGGATTTCATCTCCTGCGTGTTAGCAGTCATTCTGATAAGCAGTCATTCATTTCCTTCATAAAACCCGGGGTTGACCCATCCCTGGGTCATCCCCCTTCCTATTCTATGCATTAAACATCCAGCTTGCAGCCTGATTCTTGAATGATGGTGGGAAATTAACCTGGGAAACACACAAGGAAGCCTTTGGGGATGAAAATGATCTTCATCTTGAATATGGTGGTGGTTATACAAGTATATGGGCTTTCCCCATGGCTCAGTGGTAAGGAATTTGCCTGCCAACACAGGATATGCAGGAGATGCAGGTCGATCCCTGGGTCACGAAGATCTCCTGGAGGAGGAAATGGCAACCCACCCCAGTATTGTTGCCTAGAAAATCCCATGGACAGAGGAGTCTGGCAGCCTATGGTCCATGGGGTCACAAAGAGTAGGACATGACTGAACGACTGAGCCCAATCAATCAATGCACAAGAATGACAATACACAAGCATTTACAATTATCAAAGTTCATTGAGTGGTGCACTTAAAATGTGTGTAAACTATACCTCAACAAAGGTGACCTTTCCCGGCAAAAACGTCCCACACTGGACAAAGAAGGGCTCAAATCACTGATGTTCTCACATCTTCTCTAAGTCTAATCTGGGAACAAAAGTGGGCTGGACTACAGAGAAGATGCTGAATTTAAAAATGAAGTTTCCAGGAATAAATTTTTGACATGAGAGTCTTTGAATACCTATGATAGTCATGCACTGTGCTAGGACCTGGGTCTAGGGATAAAACTCTGATGTAAGTTTGTAGTGTAACAGGGAAGCCAGAGAAGCAGGAAGGTTCAATTCAGTGGATAAGTGCTAAGAGTAAGAACTAGGGAGGTGAGCAAACCCAAGTGAAGCAAAAAAGATTTTCTGAAGGAAGTTGTGTGTATGGGACTAGGGATCAAGAGGAAACCTCCAGCATCACTAGTCAAAGTGGCAACCAGAAAGTATCAGAGATGTGTGTGTGTGTATGTGTGCATGTGTGTGTGTGTGTGCACACACGCATGCACAGGCATATTCAGTGTCTTGAACTAGACCACAGCTCTGAAGACCCACGACTCTTCACCACCTAGAACCCTGAGTACCACATTTGGGTTGGAAGCTGATTGAGGGGCTGGGAAATTATCAGCTACTATGATGCTGGGCACAGTTTCCTGGTCATTCTGTTCAGGGGCGAAAAAGAGCAGCTGGGTTAGCTGTGGTCCCTTTTTCTCTAGGAGTTCGGTTTAATCTTATTTTGTTTGTTATTTCTGACTCTGTTGGTTACCATCCAAGGAGTTGTCTTCCTTGGTCAGAGACGCAATGCTTTATTGCAGATATAGAGAGTAATTTCTCTTTTGTTGAAACGTCAGAAATGGCTTTCTAATGGCCAGTCTTCATCCAGTTCCTCCGAGACAGTTTGTGTGTCTCTGATGATGCTTGTCCTGAGGCTCTCTTCTCATTCGCTCCTTTCTGCTTTTCTCCCATGACTTCAGTTCCCATCTATACATTCAGAATGCCTGATTTTGCATCTCAGCCAAGATCTCGCTTTCTTAGTTCCATATGACCCAGTTGCCTACTGGGTCATAATAATCTTCTTAGCTCCGCGATGACCCAGTTGTTCACTAGGCCGTAGTAATAGCAAGCGCTTCTGTAGCGCTCACTCTGAGCCAGGCGTCATTCCAAGCACTTTAATGACTAACTCATTCAGTCTCCGCAGCAACACTTTAAGGAAGGTGCCGTCATTGCTAAGCATCCTCCTGGGGGTGCCATCCACAAGCCTCAAACTCAGCGTGTCCACAATGACGTCACAAGCACTTCCCTAAAACCTGCACCTCAGCCTTATCCAGTTCACATTTCAATGACTGACATCATCTTCCCACTGGCTGCTCAACCATGAAACCTGGAAATCTCCCTTGACCTTTTCCATATGCAGTCTATATTCGGTCACTAGCTTTGCTCTGCTACCCAGGTCACACCTAAGGCTTTCTCTTGGGAGTGGATTGTTTAGCTTGGAATCCTGAATCTGCCACTTCATAGTTGCAAATCCTTGTAGAAATTACCTAAACTCTCGGAGAGCTTGTCTATTGGGTCAGTTGGTTATGAATCCATCTGCAATGCAGGAGACAAAGGTTTGATTGCCTGGGTCAGGAAGATCCTCTGGAGAAGGAAATGGAACCGACTCTGGCCTGGAAATCCCCCTGGACAGAGGAGCCTGATGGGCTATAGTCAAAGGGGTCACAAAAGAGTCAGACACAACTTAGCAAATGAACAAACTCTCTGAGCCCCAGTTTCATGGTGAGAATGAAAGACATTAAAACATGGAAAGCATTTAGAATGGTGCTTGGATATAGTAATGAAGTATGTCTTCATCTGTGCCAGTTTCACTAATGAGAACGAGGCAGATGGTGACAGCAGACCTGGGGTTGCATCCTTTTTGTCACTAGCCATCCCTGTGATTTGGTCAGGTTGACTGATTCACTGGTCCACCTTCTTCATCTAACGAGATGATCTGAGGCACCCACAGGGTCCTTGTGAGGAGTAAAGTAGAAACTGGGTGGAAAGCCCCAAACACAGCATCTGGCATATGATAGACAGGCAATAAATGTATTTCTCTGCTCCCCTGAACACGGCTGTTATCTGCACCACCACCCCCCCATTTCCACATCTAAGAGGTAAATAATTAGTTGCCAGAAAAGCTTCTGGAATGGGAAGGAGTGAGGGGCCAAGTCAGCAGATTTGTGAGCTTTGCCATGAACTACAGCGTCCAGAGCCCTGGGCAAGAATTGTGCCTCTGACATTCCCATCTCTTTCATGTTTCATCCTCTCTCTCTCTCTCTTTTTTTTTTTTTTTTCAACGAGCTGAGTATCTGGTTAGCTTGTAAATCACGACCTGTAGTTTAACCGTGCACCATGTCCGATACGCACATTTCTGATAAAGTGTAAGCTCCAGCTCTCCCTCCCACTTCATGGAAAGTGCACTCTGAGTGCCCTTTCCTTTCCTAAGTTAATGGTGTGTCAGTGTGGAGGAAGAAGGGCCCAGAGGGACCCAGAGCTGTCCTCTCCCCACCAGCTAGAGGGCCAGGCATGCCATGGGTCAGCCGCGTCTTGTGTGGGCCCAGTACAAAATGAAGGTGCAGGACTCTTGTTCAAAAGTCAGTAAACATTTCAGGTTGGCAGTAGCAGAGCATGAAACCAAACTCAGGGCCCTTCTGAGCTGGGGCCCTGCGGGACTGCATGGGGCATTATCCATGTGGCAGCCCCGTGGGGATGACCCAACTCTTTTCCATGGGCTCCCTGTGGCCTCCCTTAAATGTGCAGAAATTTCCCCAAACCTTTTCCCTTAGCACTGGCTTCACCTTTTTACCTTCGGCTCAGCTCAGACCTCAGAAGCAAAGCCCCAATGTCAGGTCGTCAGTCACTGCACCCACTCTGTGGCCTCAATTTCTCAGACTCTGCTTCTCCAGTGATCTTTACTCCTTCTCTATATAAACAAAAGATGGGAATGACAAAGATAGGTAGATTTTTGAAAGTCATCATTTAGAGAGTGCTTCTTAGTTCCACACAAAGGGCTTTTGGTGTAATTTTCTGTTTAATCTTTAAAACTCTCTCATCAGTGGTTACTGCTTTAACTCCATCCTAAGGAGTAACTCATGGATTTAGGAAGATCAAAGATTCTGTCCAAGGTCAGACAGTAAGAAAGCTGGAGCTGGGAACAGAACCCAGAATCTCTGATTCCAGAACAAGGGGGGAGCTTTCAGAGTCTGGAGAGATTTGTGATAAAATGGAACTAACAACAGCAACAAAAAGAGAGAGAGAAACAAACTATATTTGTGACAAGAAGACTGAAGACTATTAAGATGTCAGTTTTTCCCAAGTGACTTTATAGTTTTAAGGCAATTCTAAGCAAAATGCTAATAGTTCTGTTGGAATAGCTATCAGGGGAGAATAGAGTTCACTTTCAGCTTTAGCCATGAAAACCCCCAAAGAGAAGCCAACTGGAGGCTGGGAGGAGCAGCCTGGTCTATTTTAAGTCATTTCACAAACTACAGTGATAGGAACGGTGGGGATCTGGCACAGGAATCAATAGGTGGGTCTCTGTAACAGAATCGATTGCCCAGAAATACTTTTATGAAGTATAAGATTTGTGGGCATGAATATGACAATCTCAGAAATAAGTTAGGAAAGATACGGGTGTTCAAATAAGTGATGTAGATTTTTCTAATAGTGAAAAATCTATACTGAGCCCAGCTGCAAAGTGAATGACAGATGACAGAGAAGAAAGCAAAACCCAAAGTCGTTAAAACTAGAAGGAAGTGCAAGTGAGTTTACAGGTCTGTCTGTGTCCAAAAACTTGGCATAATAAAGGCAGAAAAGTTGATGAATTTGGCAACATTAAATCCTTCTTTATGTCAAACATCATGTAATTTAGCAACAATCAATGGAAGTAATTTTTTAACAATTCCAAAAAATGGTTAATATTTTTAATACATAAATAACTCCAAAACCATGAATATTTCAGTAACAAAATAAGAAAAGGCTCTGAAGAGCTAGTTAAAAAGATGTTAATGAGTAAGAAACAACAAAAACTTCAAATCACTTTGCATCAAAGAAATTCAAATTCATGTGAGATTGAGATGTGCCCTTTTTTTTTTTTGCCTTCTAAATTGCCAAAGGTAAGAAAAATAAATGCTAACTTCACTGTAGCAGTGGGTATTCTCAAACACTATGGTTGGAAAATTAAGCTGTAAAGCTGTTTGACTGCATGCAACAAAGGCATTAAAACACCTATGTCATTTTACCTGGTGTTCCCATTTATGGGATTATATCCTAGGGTGGTTAAAATGTAACTAATAAATGAGTCTTATAAAAAGCTATTTGTTGCGATGTTCTATAAAACAACAAAATAGTGGAAAGGACCTAAACACCCAGCCTTAGAAGAGTGGCTGTGTCAGTGAATATGATGCAAATTATGAAAGTCACAAGTTTCATTCATTCATCAAAAATTCTAGTAAGGACTTTCCATGTGTTTGAAATGATTCGAAACCATGGGAACACACCAGTGAACCAAACAATAAAAACCCTTGTCCTTGGGGAGCTTACATTTTCGTAGGGAGAAGAGATTAAAAAATAATATAAACCAAAAACTGGACGATGTAAGTGCTAAGAGGAAAAGTATAGCAGGGTAGGAGATGGGGAGAGACAAAGCATGAGACGGCGGGTTGCATTTCTCAAGTGGAGCATCATAGGTGATCTCACTGGGAAGGGGTTATTTGAACAAACACGACAGCAATGATGCAGCAAGTGTATTGGGCATTTGTAGGGAGAAGACACATTCCTCTGGGGGGAAAGAGCCTGCAAAGGCCCTGAGATGGGAGTTTGTCCGCTACATTCAAGAAGATTAAGGAAGACAACATGACCAGAACAGAGTGAGCAGGGGCTGGGGTAAGGTAGAAGGTGCTAGAATTAGGGGGTAAGGCAGGGGACGAGGGCCAGAGATGAACGACTTTAGAGCAGAGGTTGTTGTTTGTTTTATTGAAGCATAGTAGACTTACAATATTGTGTTAGTTTCAGGTGTACAGAATCATGATTTACTGTTTTTGCAGATAAGACTCCATTGTAGGTTATTACAAGATAACGTGTATCATTCCCTGTGCTTCACAGTATATCGTTGCTGATTATCTATCTTCTATCTAGTAGTGTGTATCTGTTAATCCCCTACCCCAAATGCATCCCTCCCACCTTCCCTGTCCCGTTTGATAACCATGAGTTTGTTTTCTGCAACAGAGTGGATAGGCCTGGAGATAGGATGCTCAGAGAAATGAATCAGAGAAAGACAAATACTGTATGATCTTGCTCACACGTGAAACCTAAAAAATACAACAAATGAAAGTATGTGCAAAACAGTAGACTTGTGTACGTCTCGGGAGAGCTTCTGCTTTCGCTGTGCTGTGCTTAGTCACTCAGTGGTGTCGACGCTTTGCAACCCCATGGACAGAGGAGCCTGCTGGGCTACAGTCAAGAACAGGCAAGAATGCTGGAGTGGGTTGCCATGCCCTCTTCCAGGGGATCTCCCCAACCCAGGGATTGAACCCAGGTCTCCCACGTTGCTGGTGGATCCTTTATCATCTGAGCCACCAGAGAAGCTTTCACTGTAGATGAAAGGAACTCCATCGGCATCTTCAGAGCAGAGCAGTGGTATGGAATGACCGGTGATCTCTAAGGGTCACTCGGGCTGCTCTGGTGTGTTTCAACTCCAGGTGGTAAGAGTGAAGATACTTGTTGGGACACTATTTCCAAGAATCCAAGAAAGAGATGATGGGAAAGTAATGAAAATAGTAAGATATCTGTGGTTAATTTGAAGGCAAAAGCCAACAGCGTTCCCTAAAGGACTGGTTGACAGTTGTAGGTGAGAGACAGGAGTTAAGGTGAACTAAAGGATTTTGGCTCCAGCGTCTGGAAGGACAGCACTTCCACTAACACAGATGGGGAAATCTTGGTCAGGCAAGACCAGCCATCTCTCTTCCATGTGTTCACTTTGAGACTTCTGATAGTCATTCAAGCAGAGATGTGGAGAGGACAGTTAGCTGTGTGGTTATGTGGCTTATAGCAGAAGTCTTGCGGGATTGATGCATTTGGGAGTCATCAGCATGTAATGACATTTAAGTTATAAACCTGGATAAGATCACGGGAGTGTAGATGCAAAAAAGAAGGTGTGCAAAGTGTGATCCCCAGGCACTGCACAGGAAGGGGAAGGGGGCAGGGGAAGCAGGGGAATAATAAAAGAGGCTAAGAGGGAGCGGTCCTTGTGATAAAAGGAGAATAGCACACCCCAAACAGGACAGCGTTTGAGGCTGAGGGGAAAGGGTAAGCTGGAAGCAGCTTGAAATCCACGTGTGATGAGGAATGAACCCTGGATAGGGTGATGAATCAGCAATGTGGAGACCATTAGTGACCTTGACGAGCACAGTGCAGAGGTGCAGAAAGAGCACTTGGAGACAGAAAGCCTGAACTACCCTACCCACTGGCACAGGGACGCTGGCTCCTTGCACTCAAAGCCAACCCTCCACTCTCTCTACCGTGCCATCAACGCCTTCTCCTGGATCACCCCCATCAACATACACATGTTCCACAATTTCTCAGTCTGTGTTTTGTTTTGTTTTTTTAACTACTTAATGGCATCAGAAAATGCTCAGAATCTCTGGTTGAAGGGCATAAATGGCACAAAATAAGATACCAGTGTGGGGCCACGAGCCACCCAAACATGGGCTCAGTCTCTTTTTCTTGAGTTACTAAGCCAGTGGTTCTCAAAGGGGCTCAAATCCAAGTCTCTTAAGCTTCCTGCATTGGGAGGTGGGTTCTTTACCACTAGAGTCACCTGAGAAGCCCCAAATATACATATAT
>NW_011494777.1:4651340-4675572 GCF_000754665.1 Bison bison bison | reverse complement strand
TATATATATATATATATATATATATATATAGGTTATAAATTGGAGAAGGCAATGGCACCCCACTCTAGTACTCTTGCCTGGAAAATCCCATGGACGGAGGAGCCTGGTAGGCTGCAGTCCATGGGGTCGCTAAGAGTCGAGCACGACTGAGTGACTTCACTTTTCCTTTTCACTTTCATGCATTGGAGAAGGAAGTGGCAACCCACTCCAGTATTCTTGCCTGGAGAATCCCAGGAACAGAGGAGCCTGGTGGGCTGCCGTCTATGGGGTCGCACAGAGTCGGACATGACTGAAGCGACTTGGCAGCGGCAGCAGGTTGTAAATAGATACAGGCCATCATTCATATATCCGTGTGTCAAAACAAAAAGGTAAATGATTACCCTTAATTGATAGAATAGTAGATGGCTTTCTTCTTTTCCTTCTTCCACCTCTTCTCCCTTCTCTTTCTTCTTCTCCTTCTTTTTTCTTTTTCCAAATTTTCTGCAGTGGACATATTTCACTTATATGACAAAAATGGATGAAAACTGGAAATAAACAAAAGAAGAAAGAAATAATCATGAATGAGTCAGTGAAGGAAAGGAGAGGAGGACGGAGAGGGGACCAGGGAGCCTCACTGGCCCCTCTGTGGAATGCGGGGGGCGGTGGGTGAGCTGGCTGCAGGCTGCAGACCGTGGTGGGGCGGGGTGGAGGGCCAGGCCTGCTCAGGGTGGAACTTTGTGGAGGTTGCAGCCGTTTGTGGAGGCCAGTCCGCCCCCAGCAATCCATCTCAGGCCCTCTACTACTGCCCAGCGCCTTTCTGGAGCACCATGAGCCTAGGGAGGCAGCCTGCCTTTGTGTGGGAAACCAAGGAAGTGGTGCTACCCACTGGGTCTGTAATTATAAACAAGTGGAAATTTTTGGTGCAACAAAATACAAAATAGTTGAGAACATGTTCTAAATATAAACTACACAATGCCAAACACACACCTAAAGAGAGAGAGGGAAGATAGCAATCCTCTGTGCATGAAAGGGTATTGTTGCCACTTAACTGTGATAAAGTTCCATCTCCAACCAAGGGCTGTATTGTCTCCTCCTATCTCCCTGGTTCAGCCTGGTCTGTCTCAGCGTGGCCTCAACGATTAAGCAAGTCCAAACGTTAAATGCCTCATTAACACCTCTTGCCACCAGGAGCAATTGTGTCTCCAGTGATTTTTCTCACCTTCTGAAGTCCAGTTCATTCTTTTCTATTTTTAAAGAACTAGCCTCTGAAAGCCTTTCCTCTCAAGGACTTTCTTGGTGGTCTAGTGGTTAGGATTTTGCTTTCCAGTGCATGGGGTGCAGGTTCCAACCTGGTTGAGGAACTAAGATCCCACATGCCATGCAGCCAAAAAAAAAGAAGCAGCAGGAGCAATATTGTAATAAATCCATTAAAGGTTTTTTTAAAAAGATTTTTTTTCCTGCATGTTTTCCTTTTCTCTTAATCCTTAAGAAGGTATGTGTTATACTCAGGTTGGCGACCAAATACACTTCTCTCTGTGTTTCCAGAGGAACCCACACCACTCATTTGGGGTTTCCCAGGTGGTTATCGTGGTAAAGAATATGCCTGCCAGTGCAGAAGATGCAAGAGATATGGGTTTGATCCCCGCATTAGGAAGATCCCTTAGAGGAGGAAATGGCAACCCGATCCAGTATTCTTGCCTGGGAAGTTCCATGAACAGAGGATCCTGGCTGGCTAACATTCCATGGAGTTGCAGAGTCGAACATGACCGAGTGTCTGAGCGCATAGCAAAGAGAAGTCACTCATTTTCAAATTAATCTAAATGTGCTTTGTCACAGTGAAGCAAGTGCTGCCATTAGCAGCAGCGCATGTGGAAGGCATACGTCTTATTTTCAGAGCTTTCCTCCTGGAGCCCACTCTGGCCCACCATCACCCCGTGATGTCTGTGAATATTAGATATTACTTGCAGATGGCCCTCTGTAGAGACATGGCCAAATTCCCCAGGCTTTGCTCTCTCCCACGGCAAGAAAAGAGGGATTGTGGGTTGAGGAATACTATTTCACAAAATTTATGCTCATTGACATTTATTGAAATGGCCTCCTTAGTCTTGCAAGCTGAAGCAGTCTTAGAACCACACTGGCTTAATAGATGCTTTTTTAATGATAATATAAAGAAGCAAGAGCTGTTTATACATGGAATTGTGCCAGGTGCTTCAGGAAGATTCACAACAAACAGTAGCTTCTAGAAGCTTATGATGCAAGACAGAGGAAGGGATGGTTATTAGACACATTGTTATTAGGTGGGGAGCAGCACCCTCCCCTCAGTACGGTGGTTTAACAGAGAGAGAATTCTACGGCCTCTCACCTCACAGTCAGAACTGAGGTGCACAAGGATTCTGGCATCACCAGTTCCCGGTTAGTAAAGAGGAAGGAAAAATACAAGATAAGCCATGTACACCTTTATTGCCTCTATGCCGGGGCCTCAAACCCGTCACATGGTGACACCGGCAGGAAGCCTGGGGACTGTGGTCTTTACATGCAAGGTTGATGCCTGGCTGAAACCCGAGAAGGGGAGAAGCACCTCCTGTTTCTGAAATAGGGAAGCAAACACAGTTTCCTGGAGGCTGTGTTAGCTCTGGAGCTGCCATAATAAATTAGCACAAGCTGGGCCACTTCAAGCAGCAGAAGTGTATTCTCCCACAGCTCTGGGGCCAAGGCCCAAAGCAAGGTGCTGGCGGATTTGGTTCCTTCTGGAGGTTGTGAGGAGGACTCTGCTCCAATCTCTCTCCTTCCTTCTGGAGCAATCCCTGCTGATCCTTGTCTTGTAGACACGGACTCCAGCATCCGCCTGCACGTTCTCTCTGTGTCTCAGTATCCAGATCCCCTTCTCCTTCCTCTAAAAAAAGACCAGCTGTTGACTTTAAAAATAGTCACAATGTATAAGTTGAGAGTTATGTTTTATCTTCTGGGTATTTTTAGGATTTCGAGCCCAGGAGGCAGCATCTCAAGTTAACACTGAGAGAACTGTTTCGAGGAGGTGAGGTGAGGAGCCAGGTTATACAGAGGTTTTGCGACAAAGGGCAGGTAGTCTGAATATCAAAAGATGATTGTTAGTTAAACCAGGTATCTCAAGTTAGGGAATTTAGCGCTTTTCTCTTTACACAAAGATGTGAGAGTTTGGGCTCACTGAAATCATTCCTTTGCTGTGCTATCTGGGGCCAGTATCCTCTGTTTTCATGTCCTGAGTTTTCTCAGGGTTCAGGGTGGGGAGTGGCTGCAGTCTGATGGCTGTTAGATGGCAGGTATTCTTTCCTTCCTGAGTCCCCTCAGGGTTCACCAGCTCACCATCCGTGGTGGCTGCAGTCGATGGTGAGTGCGACATCCTTTGTTTACTGATATGGCAAGAAATATTCCATTTCTCACACATGTGCTCAGTTGGTAAGTCATGTCTGACTCTTTGCGACTCCGTGAACTGTAGCCTGCCGGGCTCCTCTCTCCATGGGATTTCCCAGGCAAGAATACTGGAGTAGGGTGCCATTTCATCCTCCAGGGGTCTTCCCGACCAAGGGATGGAACTCTTGTCTCCTGCATTGGTGAGTGTGTTCTCTACCACTGAGCCCCTGGGAAGCCCATGCTCACATACGTGCCCCGCTCTGTTTTGGACTTCCTTCCCATTCAGGTCACCACAGTGCATTAAGCAGAGTCCCCTGTGCCATATAGTCTGCTCTCTGTTTTATAGTATAGCTTAGTTATAGTTTTATCGTATCGAACAGCTCTCTGTTTATAGCAAAATTATCTTTTCATATAGCATCAGTAGTGTATATTTGCCAATCCCATTTCCCCCTTGGTATCCATATATTTGTTTTCTCCGTCTGTGTCTCTATTTCTGCTTTGCACACAGGATCATCTATAAGATTTTTCTAGATTTCACATATATGTATTTAAAAAAAAAAACCCAGTTACCAGGGGTTAGGATTTGAAAATATCTTTTTGGGGAAAGTCCAATTTAACTCATCTCAGAGCCTGTTAGAAGTATCCTGCAGATTATGTCAGTAGTAAATACGAGAAAGGAGCATCACAAAGAAGGAGACTGGCACGGAATTCCTATTGCTATGCACAGCAAAATTGAACCACGGAAACCCTGTGTGCGGTGAACCCAGCAGCAGTTCCCAAAGGCAAGTCGAGATTGAAGAAGAGTGTTAAAATAGGTGGAAAGGTTTTCTTGTCGTTTGTTTCATTTCAGCATCTCAGATTTCACCAATCTTTGTCTGCCGTTTTTGTGTATATTTCACAGCCTTATGAGACAAAATTGATACACAATAAGGAGTGCATATTTCAATGTGCAATATAGTAAGTTTTGACATGTCTGCACACAGGCGTCCCATTGAGGTCTAGTTATCACAGTCAAGTGAGCAGATCCGTCGTGTCAAAAGTCCCCTGGTTGAATCCTGTTATTCCTCCCTCTTGCCATCCCCTCTCCACCCAGGCAACCTCTCGTCTCCTTTCTGTCGCCATAAATTACTTTGCATTTTCTAGAGTTTTGTATATTTGAAATCACACGTTGTGTATTCACTTTTGTCTGACTTCTTTTACTTAGCGCAATTATTTTGAAGTTTACCCATATGGTTGCATTTATTAACAGCTCATTCTTTGAAACTATGGAAGGGTATTTCATTGTATAAATAAACCACAACTTCTTTTTCCATTCATAGGTTGATGAATATCTGGGTTGTTTCTAGTTTTTCTGTATGAGAAATAAAACTGCTAGGAACATTCATAAGAAAGCCTTTGTATGCCTTTGTATGGTCACATGGTTTCATTTCTCTTGAGTGAATACGTTAGGAGTGGAATTGCTGATTCATGTCATTAAATGCATGTTTAGCTTTTTATGAAGTTGCCAAAGTTTTCCAAAATGGTTGCATCAATTTACCTTCCCACCAGCAGTTTAAGAGAAGTTTTAATTCCTCCATATTCTTGCCAACATTTGGAATTTTAATTATAGCCATTCTAACAAGGGTATAATGGTATCTCATTATGGTTTTAATTTGAATTTCCTTAATGACTAATAATGTTCAGAATCTTAGTCTGTGCTTATTTGCTAATTGTATGTGTTTGTTAGCAAAGAGTCTGTTCAAATCTTTTGAAATCTTTTATTGGACTGTTTTATTTCTTCTTATTGAATTTGAAAGTTTATTGTATATTCTGAATATAAGTTCTTTATCAGGTATATAATTCAAATATTTTCCCCAATCTGTAGCATATCTTTTTGTTTTTCTAACAGTGCCATTAAAAGAGAAGAAATTTTACATTCTGCTGAAGTCCAGTGTATTTTTATATTTTAATTTATAGATTGTGCTCTTGGTGTCTCATCTGAAAAATCATTGCTTAACCCAAAGTCACAAAGGTTTCCTCTTATGCTTTTTTCAAGAAAGTTTCACATTTGGGTCTTTGATCCATTTTGAGTTAATTTTTGTATATGATGCAAAGCATGAATTGAAACTTTTAAAAAATGATTGATATCTAGTGTACCTGTATCATTTATAGAAAAAATTCTATATTTTAATACCATGAATTGCCTTAACACTGAAATAATTTAGTTCTTACAACTGTGGGTCAATTTTTGGACTCTATTTTGTTTCGCTGACTTATTTTTCCATCTTCATGATGCATTGTTTTGTTTACAGTAGCTTTACAACAAGTCTTCAAGTCAGGTAGAAGCCTCCACTTTTTTCCCCTAAATTCTTTTGGTTATTGTGTATGTTTTGCATTTCCATGTTGGTTTTAAAATCAGATTGTCAATTTAAAGTAAAAGAACTACTAGTATCTGGATTGAAATTGTATTACATCTGTGGATTAATTTTGAGAGGAATGTCATTTTAATAACAATGAATCTTGTGACTGATTAGCTCAGTATATATCTCTATTAATCTAGGTCTTCTTTAATTTCCTTCAGCTATGTTTTGTAGTCTTCAAAGTACAGGTCTTAGACACTCTTTGATAGATTTAGCTCTAAGTATTTAAATTTGCAATGCTATTGTAAATGGAATTTTTAAAATTCAAATTTCAAACTATTCTTTGATTTTGCAGAGAATATTTTATCTGGCAACTTTGCTGCACTCATTAGTTGTAACTTTTTTGTATATTTCATCAGATATTCTATAGTGACAATTATGTCACCTGCAAGTAACAGTTTTACTTATATCTTTCCAGTCTGAATGCTTTTGTTTGCCCTCATCTTAGCGCATTGGCTAGAACCTCAATGTTGAGTAGAAATCGTGTAGACAGACTTTCTTTTCCTGTTTCTTATTTTTTGGGGGGAAGCATTCAGTCTCTTAATTTTAGATATGCTGGAAGCTATAGGTTTTTCATAGATGCATTTTATCAGATTGAGAAATGTCTCCTCTTAATTTGCTGAGAGTTGTTTTTTGTTTTTCCTCAATCAAGAATGATGTTAGACTTTGTCAAAGGTTTTCTTCTCTACCTTTTGAGATAATCATCTACTTTTCTAACTTTAGTTTGTTAATATTGTGAATCCCATTGTTTTGATTTTTTCTTACTATTAAACCAACCTTGTTTTCCTAGAGTAAAAATACGTGGTCATGATGTATCTTTTTTCATATGTTGTTGGATTCAACTTGATTAATTTAATTTTGCTTAGCATTTTTGCATATATGTTCATGAAAGATGTTGGTCTATAGTTTTATTTATATATTTTTGTACCATCTCTTTACAATTTTGGTGTCAGGCTAATACTGAGCTCATAAAATTTAAAATGTGAATGATTTCTTCCTCTTCAACTTTCTGAGTTTATTTATAATTGATATTGTTTCTTCATGAATTCATCTGGGCTTGCTTGTTTCTTTGTGGGAGGATTTCTATCTACAAATTCAATTCCCTTGGAATATCACATTGAGCTTTGTTAGGTAAAATCAACATGATGTTTAGTGTTGAGACCATGATGCATTGTTTTGTTTACAGTAGCTCTACAGCAAGTCTTCAAGTCAGGTAGAAGCCTCCATTTTTTTTTCCTAAATTGTTTAGGTTATTGTGTATGTTTTGCATTTCCATGTTGGTTTTAAAATCAGAATGTCAATTTAAAGTAAAAAAACTACTAGTATCTGGATTGAAATTGTATTACATCTGTGGATTAATTTTGAGAGCAGAGATGCTGCTGCTGAGGTGAGACGCTCGAGTCAAGAGTCACAGGTTTTCCAGTCTGACTTGTAGGAACAGGCAGTATTCCTGGCCCTGCCTGTGGGCTGGGCCGTGTTCCCTCTCACCCTCTGGAGGGTTATTTCCCTAGATTTTGGTAATTTCATTGCATGTACAAACTGACTACCTGCTGAATACTCAAGGGGACCCCAACAGATTTCTGAAGTCCTCTCTGCATGCAGGTCTCCCCTGCCTGATAGTCTATCCTGAGAACTCTGCCTGCTGGCATCTCCCTGGTTCCCCAGTTGCTCAATTCTGAGTCTGCTGGACTCTGCCTGGTCCCCACTCTCAGCGCACGCTGGGGAGCTCTCTCCAGGCAGCAAGCTGAGAAAAGGGTAGGGCACACCTCATCTGTTTTCCATCACTCAAAGCTCACTGTCTTTCCCTGCCTGAAGTCTAGTATCTTGGAAACCACTGTTTCATATACTCTGTCTCTCTTGTTGCTGCTGTTGTTTAGGTGGAAGGGTAATCTGGGGCCCGTCACGTATCCTGGCCAGAGGCAGGAGCTAGCATTCGCTTTTGATTCTGGGGAGTCACGCAATGTCCTCATGGAGAGGCAGCTGTTGGCTGCACCAGAACCATCATGTCAGAGAAGACTTTCAGGGAGAGGAGCCCCTGATAATCCATAGCAGTAAAAGCTGCAATCAGGTAGACAAAGGTCACACGGAGGGGTACTCATCACAGAAGCAAGAGGTCCTAAGCTCTGGAAGCTTACCATGGTGAAGGGGGCAGTGTCTCAGGAGGGCTAGGTCAGAGAAATGATGGGTTCCTGAGTGCCTAGGAACCTAACAGCAAGCCGTTCCATGCCTGTGCCTCCAAACTAAATGTGCTACTGGCTTGCTAAGTGTGGAGGCATTTCTGGAGGCCAGGAGGGCCCTGCTTATCTTCCACATCCTGTTGTGTTCCATCAATGCTAATGGGGTCTGAGCAGCCGAAGCACCACAGGTTACATCCACCGGGAAATTTTCTCTCTGAGATCTAAGTAGAAACGTAACAGCAGCTTCAACTTTAGGACACACTCATATGGAGGCAGGTGGCAAATAATGGGAAATTACTTTGTTCTGAGTGTGCCCACATGGTGGACTTCCTTTATTTACAAGGTGCCATTCTCACACTGATGTCCATTTTCTACTTTTGTATATTTGGCAACCTTGAAAACCTAGGTGGAAGGAATTTCAGGAGGTGCTTTCTTAGAGCAAAGAAGCACCACGATTCCAACAAGGTAATGATCAACCCAGACTACAGACACTACTGCTTCAGTCGATGTTCGTTTTAGAAAGGCGACTGAGAAGTTACGGATTATTGAATGACTGCATTGTGCCAGGAGAGTGCTAACAAGCACATGTGACCACATAACCTCAAGTCTATGGAGAAGTAAGTGGAGACTTATCTCCAGGCTTCCCTGGTGGTTTGGTGGTTCGGTGGTAAGGAATCCATCTGCCAATGGAAGATTCTCAAGGGAATCTTCCTAACCCAGGAGATGTGGGTTCAATCCCTGGGTCAGGAAGATTCCCTTGAGAAGGAAATGGCAACCTGCTCCATTATTCTAGCCTGGGAGATCACTTGAACAGAGGATCCTGGTGGACTACAGTCCATGGAGTGGCAAAGAGTCAGATATAATTTAGTGACTAAAGAACAAAAAGTAAGTGGAGGCTCAGGGAAGCCATACACCTTGTTAAATGCAGTGAGTCTCTCCTCAGATCTCAAGCTCTTTGCTTATGCTGCCTGAAGAACCCTTAGCTTTGGACAGCTCTGTATTGATGTGTTCTGTGAGGCAGTCCTAACAGAATGCTGTTAGATTCTGGAATCAGATGTGTATAATTTAAAAGGTGAGCTCCACACCCACCCTCAAAATCATTCATCCATTCAACAGATATATAGGGACGGTAATGAACGGGGTGGGGGAAATTAGTCAGATTCTTAGTTTGATAAGTTTGGCAACCTAGTGATGGTGGCAATGTTGCGAGTCAAACCTAACTTTGTCTGTCATCCAGGCTTGAACCTTTGCACCTCTCCCTGCATTCCCAATGCAGTTTAGTACTATGTTGATTCCTGTTAGGCTAAAGAGCTCTTTTGACTCTGGAGGCAGTATATTATGGTAGTTAAGAGTGTGGACTGTGAAATAGGCTGCCTAAATTTAGGTCTCATCTCTGATACTTACTTTCTCTAAGATCATGTGTAAATACCTTTCTTTGCCTCAATCATCTTGTTGATAAAATGGGAATAATAATGAGTCCCTACTTTATAGGGTTTTGTGAGAATTAGATGAGTAGAGCATGCATTTGGTGTTTGGTCCATTCCAAGTACTTAAAGGATAATTATTGTCAGTTTTTCTTCAGGGTCTGTACATAGAACACTTTCATTTTAGAGTTAATAAAAATTGTTTTCCTTTCCTAGGGAAAAAAATTAATGCACATTAAATTAATAATTTTAGAACTAGGAAGAAAAATGGAAAATAACTTTGAAAGTACATAATGTTATTACCCTTTCAAAAACCCTCCAGCCCAATTAGGATAAGTGACCCTGAGGAACTAGAATAACCCAGCTAATAGCAATATAATTACCACTGGAACCCAGGAGATGACAGAGTTTCTCTTTTCTTTAAACTATGATGCTCCTCTGCCTCTGTTAAATTTCATCTTCACACAGTGACTTTGGGGGCTAAGGACAATGGAGAGATTCCTGGTGCCTCTAGTTACTGGCTGGATGACCTTGGACAAGTTACCTAAACCTTCTGAGCTTTGATTTTGTCATTTATGACATGGAGATAATAGTGCTTCCCTCCTTAGGTCTTCATGGTCATAATTTATGATAATATTTGCAATGCAGGAGATCTGGGTTTGATCTCTGGGTCAAGAAGTTCTCCTGGAGAAAGAAATGGCTACCCACTCCAGTATTCTTGCCTGGAAAATCTCATGGACAGAGGAGCCTGGTGGGACACAGTCCATGGGGTCGCCAAGAGTCAGACACAATGGAGTTACTGAACAAAAACAATGGCTAAAAGCAGAGTCTGGTGTCATGTATGCCTGGGCCTGAGTCCCCCGTCCCCTCGTCAGAGATGTGTGACTGCTTGAAGGTAATGACCTTACCTAGACCTCCTCTTAGACCCTTGATCTGTATAGTAGGATTGCATTATCTCTGTCTTAAAGTTGATGTGAATATTCAAGCAAATAATGCTTGTAAAGCACCAGACGCAATGTCTGGTATATAGTCAGTGCCCAGTAAATAACAGATGTAAATATAGTTGTGATTCCTCTCATTTTTATTTTTTTAATCATCTTATTTCTACCATATCAATACCTCTATGTGCTTAAAATATCGTTCTATAAAGCAAAGTCTCATCACTGGTTAATGGAGAGGAGGGACCAGATTCCAACTCTCTGACACACTTTATATTATTATGCTCTTAAAATCCTAACATTTCACTAAATTCATTACTATTTTCTAATTTCTCTGTCCCGAAGTGAAGTCATCTAAAGTCACATAATTATTTAATGGCCCATCTGAAACTGGACTCCAGTTCTTATGATTCTCAGTTTGCTATTCTTTCCACAAAAAAAAAAAAAAAAGAAATGCCCAAATCCTCTTTTCAGAGCCTGGCTATTGAAAGTCACGAAGCATTATCTTATGCCTTTCATATCATCCAGTAGTGTTTTAAGCCTCCTTGCCATGGCAACCATCAAAATATCAAGCCCCTCAAAGCAGAATTGGAAAGGCAACTCCAGCCCAGCTATTGTTCCTGCTGATGGATGGAATAGCGTAGAGCCAAGAATCAGTTACCACTGGTCATCTTCCACTCAAGTGATGTAGCTCACACAGCTGCTGGGCCAGAATTCAGTCTCCTCTAAGATGTCTTTGCCGTGTGGAATGTATCCTGTGATAGGTTCATGCTAAACACACAGCAAGTAAAGACAGGCATGATCGTGGTAGGTTATCCAAGACCACTTCTACTCTTCCTTCTGTTTCCCCTCCCCTCCTTCTTCTCTCTCTTCATTTCTTCCATTCTTCATCTCTTTCTTTGTATGAGAATGATAGCATAGCCTCAAAACCATGGCTTCAGACAAGAAGATAAACTCCGGCCATCATATTCCGAGCCTCTAAGACACCAGACCCTGGACGTAATGAGAAATGTAATAAAAATATATCCAGATCATTTTCTTCTTGTTAGTCTCCTTCTTTATCTTATTTCTCCATTTCTGACATCTTCAGCAAAAAGGTGTGTGTGTATGCAATTTGTGTGTGTGTGTGTGTTGGGGAGAGAGAGAGATGTTTGAAGTTGTATCTGAAACAGACAGGTGATGCTTCAAAGGTGGTTTGCTACTTGCTGACCCTGAGGTGACCAAAACCAGCAGGGGGCAGGGAGAAGGGAGATGGCGGTGACCAGCAGCAAGAAGGCCTAAGGGCCAATGCACTTGCTTTAAAGCAAATTTCAAAATAATTTCCCAGTTTGACATTATGTATCTGGCAGTGCATCTTTTAAAGGAGGTCATTTCTAATGAGTCAGCAGAGGGAGGGGCTATACCTTTTCGGGCTGGGATTGTACGCTGGCACTGTAATTAGCGCCAACTGGAACAGTGTGTGTTGGGGGAGGGGTGCAGGTACCAGGCCGTGGCTTTGTTCTCCCGTCCAGATGTTGCGCCAGCTGCAAGGTCACCAGGGAGCTCGTGGACCCCACCTTCTCTACTTGTCTGATACATAGCTGGAGGCTTCTCTCTTCAGCTGCCCATCTGGCTCCTGGCACCAGGAAGTAAAATTATTATTATTTTTCCAAATGAAAGGCTTTGAATCACAGCTGTTAATTACCAAATGATTATTAAAAACACATATTGCCTACCGAGGTTTGAGAAGACAACTCATGCGTGCTGACTGGCCCCCTTTCAGGGATTCTTCACCTTAAACATTGCACATGTTTCTTTAAAGAGCAAAATGTGATTTTCCTATACATTTAGGCAAATGTGTGTAAGATGGGTGGTGGATAGATTCCAGGGTACTACTTAAAGGAATATGGATGTTTTTCTCCCAGCACAGAATGTTCCAGAATCTCTCATTGCTAATCTTACCCCTTACTTGACTCGAATTACCTTCGTTCAGGGACCTTTCAAACACCTGCAGCCCCTTTGATGGTGTTGACTAAGACCTGGGTATAAGTGATGCCTGAGAGAGAGAGAATGAAAGAAAAGACCCTGCAGAAGGGCACTAATAAATTATGGATCTCGGCTGTCATGCTGCGTTGCTGGAACTCGGCTGAGGGACAGATGGAGGCTGCCTGAGCAGGCAGAGCCTGGGGGCAGGGACAGCAGCCAGCGAGAGTGGACTCTTTACATGTCAGGGGTGAGGACCGGGAATCGTAGCTGGAGGGGAAGAGGGAGCAGGCTGGGGGCTTTGAGCTGTGAGCTGGAGGGAGTTGAGGGGAGGGAGCTCTGGATGAATATGGGGAATCACATGGGCTTTCTGTCTTGAATCCAAGGTCCAGGGGACAATGTGGTCAGATCTATAATTAAGAAGCATCATGTGCTTTCTAAGTTCTCAGCTTGGTGCTGGACATGGTGGTGAAGAGGGTCATTCATGAAGCTTACACACTAGTTAGGAGATCCAACCAGTCCATTCTAAAGGAGATCAGTCCTGCATGTTCTTTGGAAGGAATGATGCTAAAGCTGAAACTCTAGTACTTTGGCTACCTCATGCAAAGAGTTGACTCATTGGAAAAGACTCTGATGCTGGGAGGGATTGGGGGCAGGAGGAGAAGAGGACGACAGAGGATGAGATGGCTGGATGGCATCACCGACTCAATGGACGTGAGTTTGAGTGAACTTGGGAGCTGGTGATGGATAGGGAGGCCTAGCGTGCTGCAATTCATGGGGTCGCAAACAGTCAGACATGACTGAGCAACTGAACTGAACACACTAGTTGACCATAAAGACAACAATGAATGGGGTCGCTCGTAAACAGGGCAGACAGGAAAGAAGTGTTAAATTCACACATTTGACAAACAGGTATTGAATATTCATCACCACATGAGTCAGATACTGTGTCAATGAACAAAACAGGAAAATATGAAGCAAGATCTCTTGTTTCTTAGCTAACATCCTTGCAGAGTGAGATGAAAAATTTGAGGAAGTGAAATATATACAACATTACATGCAGATATATCCAATGGAGAAAAAATCAGAAAACAGAAATGAGTCATCTTGATGGGGGCAAGCCTAATTGTAAGTAGTGTGACCAGGGTAGGTGTCACAAAAGAAAGGGCCTGCAGGAGGGGAGGGACCGAGCCATGCAGACCCCGGGGGAGTGTGTGACGGGCTCAGAAAGCCGTCCCGATGAAGGTGTTGAGGCAGGAGCAAGCCTGGCACGTTCTCCAGGCACTGGATGCTATGACTAGAGTGGAGGGAGTGACGGGGCAGTGGGAGATGGGCACGTGAGGTCAGGCAGGCAAAGGGGAAGCAGTGTACATACAGGAGCTTGAAAGCTGTTACGGAGACTGGGCTTTGCTAACAGTGAGGTGAGAACTCACTGGATGGTGTTGATCTGAAGAGAGAGAGGATGGGACTGCCACTCTCAGGAGGTGACTCTGGCCCCCGGTTGGTTCTAAACTTTGGTGCGTCAGGACCACACGCAGGGCCTGTGAAGATGCGTGTTGCTGAGCCCAAGTCCCAGATGCAGAGCGTCTGGGGTGGGGACTGAGACCTTGTATCACTACCAAGTTCTGTAATGGTGCTGCTGCCTCTGATCTCCCGGGCACAGGTCAAGGACTCTGGGAGAAACAGCAGAGAGAAACGAAGTGTTGGGAAGAGGTGGACCGACCTTAGGCCCTGCAGAACAGGTAGGATTTGGACAGTGGAAGGCAGAATCAGTCAGGAAAAGAGGAATTCCAGGAGCAAACTCAGAGCAGTGTGTTTTTTCTTTTCCATTTTATTTTCTGCTAAAAGATGGAGAGCAGTTTATAAAGTGTGGAATGCGACCTTATTTTTTTTAATTGAAGTTTAGTTGATTTACAATATTGTTTTAGCTTCAGTATATAGCAGACTGATTCAGTTTTATATATATATTTTATATGTTATATATATATATTATATATATATATTCCATTATAGGCTATTACAAAACACTGAATATTGCTTGCTGTGTTGTACAGTAACTTATCTATTTTATGCATGCTGGTCTATATGTGTTAATTCCATACTCCTAATTTATCCTTCCCTCTTCCTTTCCTCTTTGGTAACCATGTGTTTGTTTTCTTTGCATATAGATTTATTTATATTATTTTCTAGATCCCACATATAACTGGTATATATTTGTCTTTCTCTGACTTACTTCACTTAGTATGGTATTCTCCATGAATGCTACTTAAAATGGCAATATTTCATTCTTTTTATGCCTGAGTAATATTCCATTGTATATATGTAGGCATATGGGGCTTCCCAGGTGGCTCAGTAGTAAAGAATCTGCATGCAATTCAGGAGATGTGGGTTTAATCCCTGGGTTGGGAAGATCCTCTGGAAAGGAAATGGCAACCCATTTTCCAGTGTTCTTGCCTGGGAAATTCCATGGACAGAGAAGCCCAGTAGGGTTATAGTCCATGGGGTCACAAAGAGTCAGACACAACTTAGCAATTAAACAACAGCAAATATGTATGCATATGTACATAATGTTACTGCCCTGAGTTTTTCATCTGCTTGAAGGGGTCATGGTGAAAATAAACGTGTTAATCCATGTAAGGCACCTGGGATGAGCTGAGTGGTCAGCACGTGTTAGCTGTTAAAGCCACGACAGAGGATGAACACTTGGTAAATACCGCTGGGGTCAATGCAGGCAAGACGGGGTGCTTGAGGTGACACCCCGTCACCCACGAAGATGGGACATTTAGACAACATCCCAATATCCCCATGGGATATTTATGAAAACAAGTTCATTTACAAAAATTGGCATTGCTATTCACATACTATAAAATGTACCCTTTTATTTGTCTTTACAACAAAGTGTTGGTTTCTGCCATACATCAACATGAATCAGCTGTAGGTGCATATGTTCTCTCCCCCCTGAACCTCCCTCCTACCCCATGCCACACCCCTAGGTTGTCATAGAGCACCAGGTTTGAGCTCCCTGCATCATATAGCAACCCCCAACTGGCTATCTAGTTTACATGTGGTGATGTATGTTTCAATGAAACTCTCTCAATTCGTCCCAACCTCTCCTCCCCTCACTGTGTCTACAGGTCTGTTCTCTATATCTGCATCTCCATTCAGTACCATCTTTCCAGATTCCACATATATGTGCTAATATACGAAATTTGTCTTTCTCTTTGACTCAGTTCGAATAAGGTAGATGAATCTAGAGCCTATTATACAGAGTAAAATGCACCCTTTTTTAAAATTTATTTTTTTATTGAAGGATAATTGTTTTACAGAATTTTGTTGTTTTCTGTCAAACTTCAACATGAATCATCCGTAGGTATACATATACCCCCTCCCATCTCCTGCTTCATCCCTAGATCGGTATAGAGCCCTCTAGATTGACATAGAGCCCCTGTCTGAGCTTCCTGAGCCATACAGCCAATTCCCATTGTCTGTTTGGTAGATTTGGTAATGTAAGTTTCCATGTTACATATGGTAACGTACGTTTCCATGTTACTCTTTCCATTCATCTCACCCTTTCCTCCCCTCTCCCCATGTCCATAAGTCTATTTTCTATCTCTGTTTCTCCAATGCTGCTCTGTAAATAAATTCTTCAGTACCATTTTTCTAGATTCTGTATACATTAAAATACGATATTTATCTTTCTAAAATATACCCTTTTAAAGTATACAGTTCAGTGGGTTTTCGTATATTCATGAAATTGTGCAATCATAGCCACTGTCTCCAGAACCTGTTTTAATCACTCCCAAAAGAAAACCTGTATCTGTTAGCCATCACTCTCCCTCCCTGTCCTCCAAGTCCCTAGCAATCAGGAACTACTACTTTATTTCTATGTGTGTGCTCAGTCATTCAGTTGTGTACAACTCTTTGCAACCCACACACTATAGCCAGCAAGGCTCCTCTGTCCACGGAATTGTCTAGGCAAGAATATTGGAGTGGGTAGCCATTCCCTTCTCCTGGAGATCATCCTAACCCAGGGATCAAACCCAAGTCAACTGGGTCTCCTGCATTGACAGGTGGCTTCTTTACCAATAGCGCCACCTAAGAAACCCCTTATTTCTCTTGGATTTGCTTATTCTGAACATTTAATGTACGTGGGACTATTCTATATGTGGCTTTTAGTGTGACTTCTCTCATTTAGCCTAATGTTTCCAAGACTGATCTGTGTTGTAGCATGAATCAGTGCTTCCTTCTCTCTCGTGTCTGAATAATATTCAATTGTCTGAATATACCACATTTTATTTATCCATTAATTAATCAATAGAAAATTGTAATATTTCCCCTCTTTGGTTATCATTAATAATGCTGCTATAAAAAAAGACAGTAACTAAGCCCATACCTTAAACAAAAAATGAACTCAAAATACATCAGAAGTCTAAAAGTATACAATTATAGAACTTTCAAAAGTAAACATGGGAGAACACATTTGTAATCTAGGTTTAATCAGAGAGTTCTTATTCACCCAGAGCATGATCCATAAAAACCTCTTATCTACAGTCACTATAGCACAATCTAGGGGGGGTTTTTTGTTTGGTTGTAGGGGAAGGATTCCGAGTTTTCCAGTTTTATGATTTTCTTTTACCCTATAGCTTCCCTGGTGTCTCAGACGGTAAAGAATCCACCTACTATGTGGAGACCTAGGTTTGATCCTTGGGTTGGGAAGATCCCCTGGAGAAGGGAATGGCAACCCTCTCCAGTATTCTTGCCTAGAGAATTCCATGGACAGAGGAGCCTGGTGGGCTACAGTCCATGAGGTTGCAAGAGTCAGACAGGACTGAGTGACTAACAGTTTACCCTACAGCACCCTAAATTTGCCTTCTTATTTTTCTTTTCCTTTACACAATTCTTTTGCCAAGAGCATATCTATCTTCCTTTTTGACCTTTTTTTCTCCCTTAGAGGCTTTGTATTTTGCAAGTCCCCTTTAAATTTCTCCTACCCCTTTTAAGTGTTTTCTCCTCTTTTAAATCACACCTGCCACTTTAAACAGTACCTCCTCCATTGAATCATATCAACTTAAAAAATCTCTTCTCTGTAGATTATGCCCTGATCTGTCCAAACACTTTCTCAGTATTTTCAGATTTAGGATAGATTCAATATTTTTGGTGCTCATTGCAAGTAAATAAAAGTAATGAGGCTATGAACATTCATATACAAGTTTTTTGTGGACATGTATTATCATTTTGGGCTTCCCTGGTGGCTCAGTGGGTAAAGAATCCACCTGCCAATGCAGGAAACGTAGGTTTGATCCCTGGGTAGAGAAGATCCCCAGGAGGAGGGTGTGACAACCCACTCCAGTATTCTTGCCTGGAGAATCCTGTGGACAGAGGAGCCTGGCAGGCTATAGTCCATAGGGTCACAAAGAGTTGGACGTGATTGAGTGACTAAGCATGCACATTACCATTTCTCTTGGGTATATACCCAGCATTGGAATTGCTGGGTCAACTGGTAGTGGTGTGTTTAACACTTGGGAGAACTACCAAATTGTTTTCCAGTCTGGTCTCACCATTTTCCCTTCCCTCCAGACAAGGATGAAGGCTCCAAGTTCTCATCCTCACCAGCGATTGTCAGAGCCTGTCTTTTGATTATAGCCATCCCAGATGCTGTGCAGTGATAACCATGGTTGGGATTTCTATTTCCCTGATGGCTAATGAATTGAGGCATCTTTTCGTGTGCTTATTGGCTGTTTGCATATTTTCAGCACATTTGTTGTTAACATGATACATTTGAGGTGGGGATGATAGATCTGAATATGCCCAAGGGGTAACATATGTCTTATAAAGTGGGCATGTATGTGAGCGGATGAGACTGGACTTTGAGTTTTGTGATAATCATCACATGGGTGGTTATTGAAGTTGTGCAGAGATTTGAGTTCTAGGAGGAGAAGAGCAAGGAATCCCTGAGCCTTGGGAAACATCCATCCTTAGTGGGAGAGTTAAATGGGAGAAAGGGAAGAAGAAGAAAAATGATCAATAGCCAGGTATGGACCTAGGGTACCTCCTGAAAAGCAAAATTTAAATTTAAGGAATTCTGTTAGGATCAGTGAAATATCTGAGGTCAGTGGTTTCTCTCCGAAATAGAACAGTCCCCAGGAAGATTCTTTCCTGTTCCAGAACAAAGCCAGTAAGATTTCATCAGGTTTTGTTATTAAAAAAAAACTATTTTTATTCTCCTTAGGGTATTATTACCCAGTGCTTCTGACATCAGACTGCTAGACCGCTTTTATTAAAACCAGTGAAATACCTTAGAGATTCAGAATGTAGAGTTATTTTCCCTTATAATTTCTCAGGCCAGGAAAATAGTCATAGTTTAATGGGAGACCTGATTGTTGGTTCTAAAATTTTTCAGGGTCCACAGCCTTAACCACCCCCCGATTTGTTCTTTTTGTACCTTCATGTCCAATTTCTTGACCCTAATTTTGCTCTATTTAGAGAACTCCAAAGAAAATCATGAGCATTGTGTATCTTTCTCGACTTTATACTTATCTGGTTTCTTTAGATCAAAGGTATGTAGATCAGCTCCCATTTTCATGTTGCTTAAAATAACTCAGTCTGGTTGGGCAGGTCAGTGTTTGGTTTTGATGCCAATCTTCCATTTGTGTCTGAGATCAGAGCGTTTCCTTGTATATGATGCTATCTAATCAACTCCAAATTTCTCTAAAAGGGCTCTTAGCAGTTCCTGCTTATCCCTCTTATTTCAGTGCATTTTATGCAGCTTCAGACACAACTGACACTCACCCAGGTCCATTAATGGAAAATAAAGGTCATGGCTGGGGCACCGATCATCACCTCTCCAGACTTCTGTTCAGGCTTGTGTCTGCGTATGTCAATCTTTTCCATTTTCTTCCTGATTTAGTAGAAGCAATCATAACAGAATTGGCTCTGAATGTAGGCTACCATACTTCTTTGATGAAATTCACCAGCAGGCAGGCAGCTGAACCTCATGACTGAATTCACCCAAATGCATTTTCAGAGGCGAGGAGCCAGCCCAACACAGGCTCAGCGATGGAGAATCTTTCTCTGGAGAATACTCCTTGGGCTGTGTCTGCTGGTGATGGTTGGTAGCTGCTCGGTACCTCGGTGATCCCTCTGCACAATCCCCCCAACCCCCACCCCAGCTGTGCTGCTCTCTGCACATATGCTTGTCCATCTGATGTCCTACTGTGTGTGATATAACAAGTCAGGAAGAGGCATGCATTTTCAAATTCTACTATCTCAGCAACGTCTTAATTGGGTGACTTTGGGCATATTTTATGTGCACGCTCCAGGCCTCCGTTTATTCTTCGGTAAAGTGAAGATAATTAAGGAACCTGTTTCATAGGGCTGTCGTGAGAATTAATGAGATAAGCTGTAGCAAGTTCTCAGTACAATAGGAAGTGCAAAATCCAGCTTGTGTCTTGTTAGTTATTAGCCCCATTTGTTACGTATTCGCCCAATGGTCTGAGCCGGAAACTTGGGTCTTTACGAATATCTGCTTCTCTCCTCCTTCTCTGTCCCACCGGCCTCCTCCTTCTGGTCATCCTGTCATAGTCGGTCTCCACTGCCACCTCTCTTCCCCGCTGCCCTGCAGTACCCCAGGCCCTCACCATCTCCAGGGCTCTGCTGGTCACCCTCCACTGGTTCCTCTCTCCACTGTCATCAGACACGTCGAACTGAACACTTTCTCTCTGTGAGATTTCCTTGGGGCAAATTTTGAGGCAATATATCAGTTGTAATTTTAATAAAATCCCTCTCTCCCACTTCTGATTTTCTTGCATCTTTTTGTCACATGAAGTCTCATAATCTCCAGCCTGGGGCTATATTCTTCAGTCCTGTTTGCACCAATAGGTTTGTGTATTATTTTTCTCTCTTTTTAATTATTTGAATTATGAAAGTATGATAACATATTTACAGGAGATTTGTAAAGTATAGAACAAAGTTACATATAGTTCAACTGTATATTACAATTATACTTTATAGATAAAATTAAGATTTTTAGTTGAAGTTTCAATATCAATCTCTCAAATAATAGTAGAATGAATAGACAGAAAAGTATTACTAGAATGACATAGTAGATCTGAAAATTACTATGAACCAATTTGACATAACTAAGATTTATACAAATTTTCACACAACAGCAGGAAACAAATTCTATTCAAGTTCCCATAGACTATAAACACTGGAGACACTGGAACACATCCAGGGATATAGAACAGGGTGCAAAAATTTTATGGTCTAAAAGTACTGAAATCATACAACCTCTATTCTCTTATTGCTGTGGAATTATGTTACAATCAATATCAAAAGCTATTTGGGAAAAACCCACATATTTTCAAGCGAAATGTGACATTTGCCAAGAGAGGTTTGTGCATTCTTAGAAGAATAGGACTATTTGTGGATGATACCTATTTGTGTGGGCATTTTTCATTTTTCAGGTACATGGTCCAGGCCTGTAGAGAGTATGTGTTTTTCCATATGCATTTTTACTGTTTCAAATATTATTTTAATTGTACTCCTGCATACAACAAGAACCATGCTATCATAATTGCATACTTATCATTACATGATAACGAATCACATGTCAGTTTCACAAAGAACATCTAAAGATTAAAAAGCTGATTTGTTATAGAAAGCAGAGTAGGAGAAAATAATGAGCTATAATTTTCATTTTTATTAAAGAGCTATCCCTCTGAGAAGAATCAAATCAATTAATAATATTCACAACTATTACATCCTGCAAATAATATATACCTGGGAAAGTTACAAAGTCTCATGTGCTTTAGTCATTTATTATGTGTTTTGGTTTCTTTTTTGATTGATTCTGTTAATATAATATAATGTTTTACATTAACACCATTACAGTGATAATCACTTATTTATTTATAGAATTAGCATGATAAATCTAAATTTTAACTAAATAGTAAAGCCTTGATTTAATGAAAAATGACAGATACATTATTCTTTTACAAAGAAATTTTGCTGTTTCCCCATCTCCATAAAGTGAAAGGGTTAGTTGCTCAGTTGTGTCTGACTTTTTGCGATCCCGTGGACTGTAGCCTGCCAGGCTCCTCTGTCCTTGAAATCCTCCAGGCAATAATATTGGAGTTTGTAGTCATTCTCTTCTCCAGGAGATCTTCCCGACCCAGGGATTGAACCTGGGTCTCCTGCATTGCAGGCAGATTCTCTACCATTTGAACCACCAGGGAGGCCCATCTCCATGAGTTAAACCCAAATCCCCATAGCATGGTACCCAAGATGAACCTACTAATCCAACTTCCTCCTTCCTTGCTCCACTAACCAGGACCTTGCCCTCTAGTTTGCTTTCCTGTTTTTTTTCTTTTCTCTTCACCCATTTAACCTCATCATATTTTTCCATGCCTTTAAAAGTCCTCTTTTAATAGCTGCTTAATAATCTATCATATCATTAGGCCATAATTTATATACCATCCTCCTATTGTTGATCATTAAGATAATTCCAATGATCTAATATTATGAATAATGTTATAAAGAGCATCATTGTTCATTAATTTTTTTGTCTACAGTAATAGATAATTTTTTGGAGCAATTTATTGATGACCTGAAAACGGGCTTAAAGTAGCAGTTAGCAGCGACTCCCATGCAGTATAGACAGCAGACAGCAAAGCACCCTCATGGGGAAGTGGCGGAGCCGGGGGCAGGGGGCAAGGGAAGATGAGGACAACCTGTTAGTCACTGATTTCCCATCTGTCATTCTGCATCTCGTCCCCCAGCTCAGAAGCTGACTTGTCCTCTGCAGATTCTTCACCATCTGAGCCACCAGGGCAGCCCTGTTACCAGTCACTCTGGAAATAATCCTGGGTTTGGAGTGGGTGAATGACCATCATAATGCAGCTGGAGCATTTGAGAAAGTCCACCTAAGGGCCGGGTACCTTCCCCTTTCTTCTCTGACTTTGATTGACACCTTTCTACTTTAGTGAGTCCTTCCTTCCTTCTTCCTGCCTCCCTGCCTTCCATTCTTTCAGCAAACATACACTGTGGGCCAGGTATGTGTTTCCTAGTGTGTTAGAGGGACCCAGAGGTGAATGAGACTCGGCCCCATCCTAAAGGAGTGACCCTCATCATTCGTCATTCACAGGACACAGAGTCAAGAATTTGATGCCTGTCCCTAATTGCACTGCTCATGTCAGTGACTCCCTGCTCTTCCTTGAGCTTGTATTGCCCTATTTTCTCTCAATTTAGGGTAGAGACATTGTTAACACCCAGACTCCTCCCCTTACACTACCTTAAGATATACGAACATGCACAAGTTATATTTCTCTAACATGCTCTCAGCTTCCAGATGAAAACTACTTCGTTACTGCCACTACTAGCATCATTATTAATAATCTATTAATAATCCAATAAAATATGCATATGACCAGCAGCACAGTATTCCCTGAGCCACTCCTCACAACAGTTATTATTTTATCTCTTTTTATTATTTCCCCACCATCACCCAGGGGCTGCTCAGAAAATTAAAATCCAATAATAAGAATGAAGAATAATTAAAATAACACCAAGAACAATAGAAATGAGATGACAAATACTGAGAGAGCTAAGAAAATTCAACCAAGGGGCTAAGTTCCCTGTGAAAGGTGCCAATAAGATTGGCCAGGAATATGTGACAAAATCCTCCCAGAGAGCTTGAAAATTCTCTGCTTCTTACTCAATGGCCTTTTTGCCACCGAGGTCTCAAGAGGTGCTAGGATGTATAACACTTATTTAGCTGATCCTGCCAAAAATGTGCTGCAAAGGCGAAAAAAAAGATCAAGCAAAGGAAGGACAACTCTTTCATTATGAGAGCCACACTGAAGAATATTTCCCCTCTGGCTAGACACTGGCGAGACTCCCAGGCTCTCTCCCAGCTGTCCAGTTCCTGCTAATGCTTTGCAGGGCTTATGGGGAATTTTACACTGTATTTCCCACCATGTTCTGTGCACCCTTACTGAATCTGATCTCAGTTTCTCCATCTGAGAAATGGATGCAATTACCAGGCATACAACTCATGAGAAAAGTTGGGTAAAATGAATGTTTCTAAACGAAACATACTATAGCAACACAGCAGTCATTTTGATGAAGCACTTGGGTATTGAAAGTCTGAGGGGATGGCAATTTACTGCCTGAAACAAAATCAGGAGGAAAAAAAATAAACAGAATAGTCAAGTTCTGTTTTGTGTATCCTGTGGCAAGGTGTTTGGCTTTGAACACCTTTAAAGTTTTACATTTAATTGACCCTCAGTCATGGCTATGTTCACCTGATGCTTGGCAGTTTCTTTGAGGGCTTTTGTGTTCTGTAACACAGGTGTTCCTTCCGTTAATTTTATGACAAAGATGAACATTGCCAGGCCATGCACATGTTGGTGAAAGAGCGCTGGAGTGGTGGGAGTCAGAGACCTTGGCCACACCCCAGGTTTTCCATTCTGGACAAATATCCTTGGGTACGGTTGGGTCAGTCTGTGTAAACAATCAGAGCAGTCATTGTTGTTGTTTAGTCCCTAAGTTGTGTCCGACTCTTTGCCACTCCGGGGACTGTAGCCCGCCAGTGTCCTCTGTCCACGGGATTATCCAGGCAAGAATACTGGATTTGGTTGCCATTTCCTTCTCCAGGGGATCTTCCTGACTTAGGGATTGAACCCATGTCTCCTGCATTGCAGGCATATTCTCTTCCACTGAGCCACCAGGGAAACCCCAAAGCAGTAGAATCCTCCACAAATTTCATTTCCTTGTGTCTCGGTTTTGTAACATACCAAAAAAAAAAAAAAAAAGTAGGGCTTTGGATAAGCTGTTCCTCTCAACACTGATTTAATTCCCACTATATTGAAAAGCAGAGACTACTTTGCCAACAAAGGTTCGTCTAGTCAAGGCTATGGTTTTTCCTGTGGTCATGTATGGATGTGAGAGTTGGACTGTGAAGA
>NW_011494777.1:4637754-4651240 GCF_000754665.1 Bison bison bison | reverse complement strand
GTGAAGAAGGCTGAGTGCCGAAGAATTGATGCTTTTGAACTGTGGTGTTGGAGAAGACTCTTGAGAGTCCCTTGGACTGCAAGGAGATCCAACCAGTCCATTCTGAAGGAGATCAGCCCTGGGATTTCTTTGGAAGGAATGATGCTAAAGCTGAAACTCCAGTCCTTTGGCCACCTCATGTGAAGAGTTGACTCATTGGAAAAGACTGTGATGCTGGGAGGGATTGGGGGCAGGAGGAGAAGGGGATGACAGAGGATGAGATGGCTGGATGGCATCACTGACTCGATGGACGTGAGTCTCAGTGAACTCCAGGAGTTGGTGATGGACAGGGAGGCCTGGCGTGCTGTGATTCATGGTGTCGCAAAGAGTCAGACACGACTGAGCGACTGATCTGATCTGATCTGATCTGATTTCGAAAGGGAGAAATGGGTCTAGGAAAGATGCCTTGCCCTCAGTCAGATGCCTCAATTGGATGCTGGAAATATACAGCCCTGTGCAGCCAGTCCTAGATTCCAGAGCTATTTCCACAAGGCAGAAGCCCCTTAGTATCCAACAGGCCGTGGAGATAGTTACGCCTCTTCTCTACCTATTCACACACCTTTATCTGTCCTCCACCCGTCTGCCAGGTCTATTCCACTGCCCACACATTCCGAAGTCCTCAGCAGATGCATTTGGTTAGGCAGCTCTGGAAGTGGCATGGTCTGCCCAAGACAAAATCTGCTCTGCTTAGGAAGCATTGAAGCTCCTGGGAGGGTCCAGGCGGCCCACTGCCTGCTCTGGCTCCTCCTAACATCAGTCAGTCCAGTGCTGGCTGCTCCTGAGAAATGGATCTCACTTTTTGTTCCATCTCATTTGACACTTTATCAGCTGGAGATGACAGGAAGCCAGGGATCTGTCAGCTCCCAAGATACGTAACATATCTGCCGAAAACTGCTTACTCCCTGGCAAGGCAGCCCAGGACGCAACAAAGACGAGAGAAAGAGGTAGATGATCAGCTTAACTCAAGTTCATTAAAGTCCTGCAAAAATCCCCCTGGCTTCTCTTTGGGCAGCACAGGGGAGGAGAAAAGAGGGAGGAGAGGATCGCCATCCCTGCTTCTGTCCTGGAAGCAAGCTTGTCCATCTCAGCTGAGAATTCAGTGTTCACCCATCATACCCTCATGTATTATTGAGACATGGCTTTACTTTATAAATAAGCCATTATTTCTGTGCAGGCACCACTGCCATGGCAAGAACCCTGCATATAATAACTGTCCTTGGGGAGCTTAAAATTATACCTGCTCCTTCAAATGCATGAGAGTGCTCTACCTTTAGAATTTAGAAAGTTGACATCCTATGAATGTCAAGCTGTCGGGCTAGTGGTGTCAAGGGGAGGAGGGCAGGAATGGACACTCCCTGGGTTCTGATGTATTGATATCTGGCACTAAATAAGGTATCCTCTTAAATATGGCAGCACACATAAGAGGGGGCCGTTGGTCACGTGAGATGAGCCCCATCCACTTTGTGCAACGAGGGCTAAGAAAAGGCAGTTGGGAGGATTCTAGGGGAATGGAAGGGGAGGGGCATATCACAGAAGCACAGGAGCTGGACTTGGGGGGTCTCACCCCTTTGTCTTAGGACCTACTCTAGGCTGACCACAAACAGCCCTCATGGAGGAGAATCTCTGTTCTGAAGTTCAGTTAGCCTGCTTGCTCTGCTCCACGTCTCAGTAGAAGAAAACCCATTCATGTTATTTGTTTTACTGCCCCTCTGTTTTTATCTGGTATAAACTGTGTTGACTTTTTCAGCGTTTTCTTATTTGTTATTTCATTTGCCCTCCAGAACTCAGAAAAGAGCATCAGACATCATTTTCCTTCTCCCTTCCTGATCCGGGGGAAGATGAATGGATCTGGTTTTATAATGTCTATGCTCTCTGCTCCCTTTCCCCTTTTTCTTTCTCTTTTATGTGCCTCCTCCCCCTCCCTTCCTTTGGCTTCCGCAAATATCTTCCGCTTAGAATCGGATGCTTGGTTGCTGCCCTCGAGTGAGGCAGGGAGGTGTGGGGGGAGTTCCCATTCTTCTCAAACTCTGTCAGAAATATGAATGCCCAGTACAAGGTTGACACCCCAGGGCCCGGGGTTGTATCTGCCACATTTTCTCTTTCTTGTTCAATTCAGTTTCAGGAGTTATATGGTTTATTTTTTGAAATGAAAATTAATTTCTGGACAAGAAGAAATATGCCTGTGCAGGGGCCAAATTTGTGTTTTCTCACCGCATGGCTGTAATTCCACTATAGCTCAAATCGACTCATCCTCAGGGCTTTTCCCCCTCTCCGTGGTCCTGAGGCTGCAGGGGTGGCCTGGAGCAGGGGGTTTCATATAGCAGTGGTGCAAGGGGTTGGCGATGGGTGGGCTGGGTTAGCCATCATTCCCAGATCACTCCCCTCAAATTCTTTCTCTGGGTGGACATGTCCAATCTGTACAAACACAGACGGAGCTGGGGCTCAGGTCTCCGGTGCAGTGAGGAGGTTGGGGGAGGTTGGCGGCGATGGAGGTTCCCTTTGTCCTGTTTGTTGCAAGCATTTCCCTCCTGTGCTTTGAGATGTCAGCAACAAGAAGGCTTTGACACATTTCTCGTGGTCCCTGCACATTGCCCATGACCACCCTGCCTTCCAAAAGCCTGTGTTCACCTGCTAAGAACGGTCACTGTGAATTAATATCAAGGTAAGAACTTGTGAAATAGGGCAGAACCAACAAGAAATTTTCCAGAGTAATGAAAGTGAAGTGACTTTTATGTTGTATTCAATATTGTGACTTCTAGAGGAATTTCCAGGAAAACCATGGCCTTTCTTCATACCCCAACTCCCACAGCTAATTCTAAACTGCTTATATATATGTGTGTGTGTGTGTGTGTACACACACACACACACACACACACACACACACATATATGTAGCTGTACCACTGTTTGGTATAATTAGATATATGGTCCTCAGGTGGACATCTAGTCTTGCCTATAAGCCATGTATCACCCCCCAAAGAAGCCTCTTTGATTCTGACACCTACAAAGTGAATACAAACTATTTATTCACATTGTAGCTAGCCTTCCTCCAAAATCCCCATAATATGCTGGGTCTGAATGATTTGTGTATGGAGAGAGGGTTGTTTAGACATACTTTATACATTGGAAAGTCAACCCGGGAGGTGTAGACAACTCTCATTAAGTGAGCCAAGGCTCAAAATGAGATTACATGTTCTTTCAGATTGAACTGGGGACTGAGGGATGTGGGCTCTGATCTCTCCAGTGCTGTCATAGGTCCCCAGTGGCTATTTCTCTTTTTTCCATCTGCCAAGTGAGGTGAGGTACCAGTCCCTTTCCACACACCCTGCTCACAGCGACATCTTAAAGATGATTGAGTTTCAGTGACTCCCAGGCAGAAAAAACTTTCTCACAGCCCTACTCCATCACTGTAATTATTATTATTTTAATGAATCAAATTATGGTTGGATGGCTTTTGAGAAGTCAAAACAGTGTACTTTTTTGGAGTGGAATAAACATTAAGGATGGGTTTTGGAATCAAGCAGTTTAAGATTTGAATCCCAAACTTACCACTTACTACATTGATGGGCAAGTTACTCAGCCTCTGGGAGCTTTATTTTCCCACCTGAAAAGTGGGGGTAACAGTGCCATCTATGGAAAGTTATAAGGATAAGTAACCACCTTTATTACATCAGTACTCTTTCAGCACTGAGAGAAAGAATTCCATGTTTGAGTTCTTTGTAACTAAGGAAGCTCTTACCACCACACACTGGTTGCAGTTCGCCTGTGCCCCTTCTCCTGTCACTTCTGATGCCTGCAGAAGCTTCCGGAATCCAGTGTGCTCAGAGCCATGTAACCGAGAAACGTCCTATGCTGAACCCTGTTGTGTGCCTCCCGGTCCAGGGCAGGAAGCCCCTGCTTGTCACTCAAGGGCTCTGCTCCTGGTCAGAGTCCCCATGATTGTCCCCAGGAGAGGAGCCTGACAGGGTAACAGTAGGTCTCAGGTGGGAAAATGCAGCTGCCCAGGGATGCCTGAGGTTCTGGTTTCTCGTCACTCCTCAATACAGACAGACACCCAGCACCAGCTGAAGGTGAAGACTCTGCAAAAAACCCCAGTGAAGGGCTCAGGTGTACGGGAAACACCAGGAATGAGGAGAGAGCTAAATGCCCAGCCCTGAGACCCAGGAGTGCGATTATCTGACAGTTTGGCTTAATGGAAAAATCGATGGTTTAGGAGGTGCTTCTGGGTTTGAAGCCTCCTTCTGGCAGGCTCCTGAGCACGGTGCTGAGTCAGCGGCTTTCTTCACAGACTCCCAGTTTTCTTCTTGACTAGATCAGACTAATAGTTCCCTCACGGGGCTATAGGGTGAGTGTTCAAACCCCAGCCCAGCCAGTGAGCACCTCCAGATCTCTGGGAAAGCTGCTTACAGCTGTCTGCCTCTGTTTCCACATCTGTGAAACGAGGACACTATTTCTTGCCTGTCTCGCAGGGCATGGTAGGGAATCAACTGTATGATGAACCCAGGAACCCTAGGGTGCCCAGCACCTGAACTCATGAACAGTCCACAAATACACTGCCTATAAGTAGCAATTATGGATGCTATTATATTATTGATTTTAGCTTATTATACACAAGACTAGATAACTGCATTCTGCTGCTCAGTAGTGTCCAAGCACCCCATGGACTGTAGCCTACCAGTCTCCTCTGTCCGTGGGCTTTCCCAAACAAAAATACTGGACTAAGTTGCCATTTCCTCCTCCAGGAGATCTTCCCGACGAAGGGATTGAACTGCGTCTCCCACATCTCCCACATTAGCAAGCAAATTCTTTACCACTGTGCCACCTGGGAAGCCCAGACTGGATAATACTTACCTACAAATTGGACTAGACTAGGACAGCAGTTGAACCAAGTGTGTGCTTTTAAATGGCTCATACTAGGTAAAAGTCCCAGAAAATTTTTATTTTCTGAATTTTTTTTCTTGACTCTGGAGTTTCCTTCCTTAAATTCATGATTCTCAATCTCCCTCTCTCTCTCTGTCCTCCATGCAGTAAAACAGAGCTGCAGGCGGTCAATTTCGAGTCAGTGGGCTGTGGAAAGCAGTTAGAATAATAGTTTATTGACCCTGAATGTGGCAGCTGGAACTGAGGGCAGGCTAGTCTTGGGCACAGTGTAATTGTCACGAGGGAAGTTTGATCATCTTTGATCATGTCAGCAACCTTTAAGAAACAGGATGTTTGCAGAGGAACGTGGTGAGCACAGCCAGAGACCAGGGAGACAGCCTCCCCAGAGAAGGAGGGGCTTGGGTGGAGTGTAGGCAGGTGGGCCACAGAGGTGACGGCTTGCTCTCTGCACCTGAGCATTGACCTTGCCTCCCCGGCTTTGGGTGTCTGAGCGCTGAGCAATGACTGGAGCTCTGAGTTCCACTGGTGATGCTTAACGCCAGTTTCAATGTGTCAGAGCCACAGAAAGACTCTCTGCTTTTCAGATCATCTTTTGCAACTGGGATTGTTCCTGAATACTGACTGGCCTGCTTCCTTCACTGAGATGATCACAAACCTTTTAATGGAAACATAATTAGGAAGTAAACTATAGTTAAGCTAATTTAATATTTTAATATTACAAACAAACTTTTTGCAAGCATAATTTCAAATAAGGGAGAGAGTTGAAGAAACTCAAAGAGTCAGGAGAGCATGAGTTAGTGAATGAGTAAACAATGATTTACATTTTGCCTAATTTGTGAGCTGCATAATCAAAGAAGAAAACAAGACTCCATAGTCACCGAATAACATACACTTAATAAAGAAACTCAAAATGTATTAGTTCTGGGTAAAATGGGTTGTGGCCTTTAGAAAATATTTCTAAATAATATGTTACCTCGTTCTCTAAGTGACATTTTTACTTCATTGGTTGTGCTTATATTTATTCCCTTTGTGATCCTTGAGTTCAACTACCTATATTGAAAAAAAAAAAAAACACACCATGTTAGTATATTTTTTCCTTTTTAAAAGAAAGCACCAGTACAACTAAAGAGGACATGAGTCTTTCTTGGTATCTGCCATATGCATTGTGGCTGAAGCAACAAGCTGCATTACATAGAAACTGGGATTGTAGCTAAAGAGCTCCCGATATTAGATAAAAGGCACTTATGTCAGTTTCAAGATGTTATGAGCTCTGAGTGAAATATATGAGAGGAGGAGCATGAATTATTTCTTTTCATTTAATATCTTTTCACTAAGAGCAGGGGAAGTCCTGGTGAACAAGCTGGTCAGGTAAAAACCAATGTAAGGAGAACTGACTGCTCTGGGAGAAAGAGAAAAGGGGCTGTGTATTCAAGTAGAATAGAATCTAGTTGAAGGGTGAGAAGATAGAAATGAAATAATAGTTTGTTTTTCATAGCAACAATCCAGCAAGTGCACAAATTAAATTTGTGGGAGCTGACTGCCTAAGTGCTGACTCTCTCTAAAGAAACGTGTGAAGAAGCATCTCTGAAGGTTGACACAAGAGGCTGATGGATTCAACTTCACTTTTTTCAACTGTTTATGCATTTATATGAACCATCTGAGGTCTTTATGCTTGATTGTTCAGTCAATTATTGCAAGAAGGGATTTCAGAAAAACCATCTCTGTCTTTTTTCCCCCCCGCCCTGCTCATGAAGTATGCAATTGTTTCCACAAGAGCTGAGACATGGTGCTAACCTCACAGGCACATGCGGAAGACTTATCAAGGTTTTTTTTTTATGAACTTTTTCCTTACTGTGTGTTTCACTGACTACTGTTAACATTGTTTTTTTCACATTTTAAAACTAATGATTCTTGGTTAGGATAGATCCATGTCTGATGTCTGATAATTATTTAAGAAACAATTTTGCAGAGTTAGAAGAGAAGTAAAGATAAAATGTGTTATGAGATTCACATTTACAAAATTTCCTTTTAAAAATCAACACTCTATTTTCTAGAAACCAGAGATGGCAAGTTTCTGAAGAAACTGTGAAACAAAATAAAACCTAACAAAACTTAAGAATGGGACCTTCTTAGTACTCTTCCTCAGAAGGGTAATTTGCTAATTTGCTATGTGGATTTTCTCTCTCTTTTTAAAACTGTATTTAGTTATTTTTGGCTGTGCTGGGCTTCACTGCTGCTTGGGCCACTATCTAGTTGCTGTGCATGGACTTCTCATTGCTGTGGTTTCTCTCGTTTCAGAACTTGAACTCTAGGTCACATGGGCTCAGTAGTTGAGAGCAGAGGCTCAATAGTTGTGGTGAATGGGCTTGGTTGCCCCATGGCATGTGGAATCGTCCCAGAGCAGGGATTAGACCTGTGTCCCCTGCATCAGCAGGCAGATTCTCAACCACAGGGCCACCAGGGAAGTCCAGTGTGGATCTTCAGTGCATTCAGGGTCATGGATTCAATGAAACTTAGTCACCAAAGGCAGTGTCCCTACTAAATGCTTGGCCAGAAGAAAGGTACGTCTGGCAGAGGACATCCCACTTCCCAGATGTACTGATATTTGCAAGTCTTTGACCCATTGCAAGCCATTGGCCCTTTACATCCATATCTCAAGAAGAACAGGCAAGAAGCAATGAGGTTGGGAAGCTGTGTGAAACAGTAGAAACAACTGTTCTTATTTTTCCAAAAATGTGTACACTCTTCAGCATGAACCAGATAAACCAGAAATTTATCTACAGTTTGTTTAACCCTGGGCAGTGCTGTTACATCGAGGACAATCTCCAGTTCTTAGACACCATCATATCTGCTCATTTCTGGCACCCCAACCAAATACAGTTTTGTTGATCATTTCTATTTTCCTCAAGGTTTCTTGTGACTTCAATCATCTCCCTGCATTTGATTGGCTCTTAGGATGAAACCTCAATGTCGTTTTATACTGGGAGCTCTTGATGTTCCAAACTTAGCCCATTTTGGGGAAGCAAGTCCTATTCTGCCTCCTATTTTTGGAGACAACTGATTTTCTTTGTCACCTGAACCAAGCCTCTTTACCTTTCCTGATTTTCCCAACTGTGAATTAGAGGTAATTATTCCTAACCTGAAGGAGTCGTCGAGAGGATCAATTTGTTAATGTTTGTAAAGTACTTTGGATACATAAAGTGCTAAGTATTATTAAATTCCATACAAATAAATTGAAATCTAGACTCTAAAGGGACTAAATAATTGACTTTATTCTTGTGAGTTTATAATATTCCAACAAATGTACAAAATGTGGGTATTTTTTCTATCTTACATTTGTACGGATATTATTATTGTTTGTAATACAGAGCATGCAAAGCAACCCCTCCTTCCTACTCAAGTTAATAAAAACGTAAAAGAAATGACTGTCATTATAAGCAAAGTGAGTGTCCCAGGGGAAATATCCCCCAATTTCAAACGTTGCTGGCAATTTCCTCTTCCAGCCGTCTACAGAAAACCTGCCCCGAAAAGGTAAGAGGAACCAAGAAGGCAATTAAGGAATTGAATATGGATTAGACAAGCAATGTTAAAAACTCAAGAATCTCCTAATTATGGTGCTTTCTAGACTCTGAGACAGTTGGGGTAAATAAGCAAACTTAAGGTGCTTGCCCTCAAGTCCAGTTTCTTCAGGACCTGGGTACAGATTAGGGCACTGGCTGCACTTTGTTCAGCCCCAGGGATGCTCAGCCCTGGGTGATCACATGTCCCTCTGACATCACCACACTGCACTGTGTCATCCCTGCCTGTGTCACATCAGAGTTGCTGGAGATTCCATAAATATTAGGCCACCAGGGCCACGGGCTTGCATGTGTGCTCATCTCTGGGGTAAACGCAAGCACTGCCCGCTGACACAGTCCCTTGATGAGGATAGCTGAAGCCAGAAGCAGTCTCCACCAGTTATAAAGGGGTGATGCTCTTTTTTTTAGGGGCTTTTTTGAGTTTTAGTTGTGGCATGTAGGATCTTTCCATGTGGGGCACAACTCAGTTGCCCTGGGGCATGTGGGATCTTAGTTCCTTGACCAGGGATCAAACCCATGTCCCCTGCATGGGAAGTGCAGAATCCTAACTACTGGACCACCAGGGATGTCCATGGGGTGACTCTCTTTAAACAAACCCTGGCCCACAAAGCAGTGACTTCCGCTGGGGTTGTGATGACTTGCTGATGGGTGGGGCCTCCAGAGACCACTCTGTGGCCTTAGAGCCTTGGGTGAGAACGATGACTTCTCCCATCTCTGGGGCTGTTTCCTGGAGCTGTCCTGTGGGGTGTGTAGGATTCCGCAAGAGGACGGAGCATCTGGGTCCTGCCTGCAGTGGGGGCTGGGAGGCCCATCGAGACCTGGGTGAGGGACTCTTTCCCTCAGTCTCCTCCTCTTTCAAGCCGAGAGGGTTACTGAAGCTACTACCCACCTTCTAGGATGAGGACAACGTGGAACAATAACTGTGAAGGCATCGGAAAGCATACACGCCCTGTGCAAATATGATGGATCCCATGGGAAGCACCCTTTCTCCTGTGAGCAGAGTCATCTCCCTGGCTTAACAATGCCTCGGGCTTCAACACTCCATCCACCGCTGCTGTGGTTCACGCCTGGGGAACCTCACATCCCGACAGATAATAAGTGAAGTTTTAGCACTGAAATAAATCCTTCTCATAGGGCATAAGAAACCCCGTTGTTTTTTTTTCTCTTTTAATTTCACCAAAGGAAGAATTTCAGGGGAATAACTTCCTTCTCTTATGGGTGCCTCTTTTTCTGCTTTTAGCCTGGGCTGCTGGGTGGCCCAGGGCAGCGGACAGGGCACTGAAAGGGGACCCAAGTGTTCCAGCCCCTGGGCCCATGTCATCACTCATCTGAGGACATTTCATTTGCCCTCTCCAGGCATCTTTATATCCTCCTGCTCCCATGGATAACTAGAAGGATAAAGTAAGTGGGTATGATGGAGAACAGGCAAACATCTTCCCTCCAAAGGTGACTTTCAGGGTTGGAGAGATGTAATTTATTTCTCTGTGGCAACCATCGGGGACGTCGTCCAGAGCTGGTTGGTACACTTCCTGCCTGGGACTGGGGCACAGGCTGCTCTTATCCAGGCCTGAAAAAGTGACACATTGCCCAACTGGGCACTCTGTGTTGGTTTGTGTAGCCGAATTGGTGCGGTGGAAATTTCACGGACGGGAAAGGAGGAGACCACAGAGGAAAAAAAGACAGCTGCTCAGGAACTCCTTTCTTCATGATGCACCCAGGGTCCAAGTTGGCCTTTCTCGATCCTTGCGACATCACTTTCCCCATCAAGATAAACATGAAGTGTGTTGTCAGTCTCCGCTGTACAATTTGCAGTTTCAGGCTCTGCTCAGATGAATAGAACTGTGAGTTTGCAGAGACATTAATAAGCCTATGCATTTAAATAACCTTTATCTTCCAAGGAGCTCAGAGCATTATAAATGATGGGACGTTGCTTTTATTTTTTTATTTTTTCCCCTGCTTCAGACACTTAGCATTCTTATAAAACCTGAAATTTCAGTATCATCCTTCACGAGTCTAGTGTACCATCAAGAAAAAAAGAGTGATAACAATGATGTCAACAAATTATTATAACAAAGACTCAGTGATACATACAGAGAAGAGGCAGAAGGCTAGAGATTAAATCTCGACTAAGTCATGGATGTGCTACAGTACTTTTAGCCAAGTCACCTCATCTTAGACACTCAGTTTTATTACCTGGAAAATTGGGATTAAAATATTTTCATCTGTAGGGTTGTGGTAAGGAAAATGATAAGATAACCTATTTCATTGCAAAGCATTACACAAATAGAAGATGATTGCTCTAAACATTTCTTAGGATCCGCTGCTCCCCTTAGGCACAGTTTCCTATTTATGTAAATACGCTGGAGGGAAACTAAGGCACAGATGGAAAATAGACTTTTTCCTACTGCAGTCTATAAACTCACAACTCCCAAATCTATTAATGCAGCCACAACTCCCATGAGCTTAAAACTCTGTCGCCAAGATGCCGGCTGTGACTTAGAGCCCCCACTGCCACATCTCTTCTGAGTTCCCCTACAAACCATGCCTCCTTCTGGGTTCCTTCTTGCAGTTCCTGTCACAAACACCTGGGCCAGGAACTGAAGCCCCATCTTGGCCCCGCTTCTGTAGAGCAGAGGCCGAGTCCAGGCTTCAGACTGTACCTCCTAGGCCTTCCTCCCATCACTCTCTTCCTTATTGTTCCTACTATGACATCTCAGCAGAGCCCCTCCTGTGTTTCTACTAAATGCAGTAGCTTTTGCAGTAGGGCTTTCTGCCTCTTCCTCCCTCCCAAAACCACTTTCCACGATCTTGCCAGAGCTATGTAAACAAAGTGCAAAACAAACCATGTCGAGTCCCAGTGTAACCCCTCTCCCCTCCAGAGGTCCCTAGACCATAGAATAAGCTCAAGTTTTGCTTCAGGATGAAGAGGGCACTTCATCACATGGTGTCTCAAACACAGACACTGCCATGCCTGCCTCCCACTGGAACTTCCAGCAACACCAAGTCCATCCTAAAAGCCCCGTGCACCTGTCCTGCCAGTGCCCCTGATGCTCTGTCCTCCTCGCCCAGGATCTCGCCCCCCCAACACCCCATCTGGCAAGCCCCTCATCGTCCTGTGCTCAGGCGCGCCTGCTCCAGGACCAGCCACCCATCACCTCTGTGTCACAGGGCATCTGTCACTTCTCATGGTGACTTTAGTTACACACGACACAGCTTTCTTAGCAGAATCCACTGATGAGGGTTAAGGGGTTTAAACGCTACTGTTTATGCAAGATTAAGGTTTGTTGTTGTTTATTCACTCAGTCATGTCTGACTATTTGTGAACAAGATTGTCACCTTCCCTGGAGCCTTGCTCACTGCCGTACAAGTTACTGTAACATTTGCAGGATTCCCGGTTTTGCCCCCTGTCTTCCTCACTCTCTGCTTGGTACCTCACCTCCCTACCTGCTCGAGGCAGAGGCCCAGCGGCCTGTTACCCTCCCTTTCCTACACTCCTGTCATCTGCTGTTAGTCCCTCAGGCGTGTCTGCCTCTTTGTGACCCCATGGACTGCAGCCTGCCAGGCTCCTCTGTCCATGGGACTCTCCAGGCAAGAATACTGGAGTGGGTTGCCATTTCCTTGTCCAGGGGATCTTTCCAACCCAGGGATTGAACCTGTGTCTCTTGCCTGGCAGGTGGATTCTTTACCATTGAGTCACCTGGGAAGCCCCCAAGATTAAGGCAGCAAGGAACAAATACGTTCAATGCAACAGTAGAGCTGTGCGTGTTTGGTCATGCAGTCATTGGACCAGCTCTGTTAAGGGCCTATGTGTGCCAGGTCCTGGATTAGATTCTAGGTCACGCAGTATAGCCAGTGCTCTGGGTGGATGTCTGAGGTGTGGACCATGTAGTGTATACACATGGATTCAGGCATCTGCCTCATTCCCGAAACCTCTGAACGTGAAAAGTGTTAGGTGCTTAGTCATATCCGCCTCTTTGTAACCCCATGGACTGTAGCCCTCCAGGCTCCTCTGTCCATGGGATTCTCCAGGCAAGAATACTGGAGTGGGTTGCCATTCCCTTCTCCAGGGGATCTTCTCAATCCAGGTATAGAACCTGTGTCTCCTACACTGTAGGCAAATTCTTTACCATCTGAGCCACCAGGGAAGCCCCGCATCCCTAGAACCTCTGCTGCTAAGTCACTTCAGTCGTGTCCGACTCTGTGCGACCCCATAGACGGCAGCCTACCAGGCTCCCCCGTCCCTGGGATTCTCCAGGCAAGAACAATGGAGTGGGTTGCCATTTCCTTCTCCAATGCGTGAAAGTGAAGTCGCTCAGTTGTGTCCGACTCTAGCGACCCCATGGACTGCAGCCTACCAGGCTCCTCTGCCCATGGGATTTTCTAGGCAGAAGTACTGGAGTGGGGCGCCATTGCCTTCGTTCTGAAAATAAGGGACCAGAGCCGCAGAGAGTGGTTCCTACCAGCAGGGGTCACTGCAGCCAACCAGACACCCAGACAGCCATCATCCGGAGGCTGGAGCTCTGCCTTGAATTAATAACATTCTAAACGTTTTCTATTTATACGTGAACATTCACATTTCTTTGCCTTTTGGGACCAGACTGGATCTATTCATTCTCCTTAATGGCTTTGTAAACACTGTGGCTTCTGTGACCCGCTCCCCTCCTCCCCCCTCGCTCCCTGGCTGTGGACCGCCTCTTACTACACCCAGTGAAGAGTGATTTGATTTTGATTGTATTCATTTCCTATACGGAGAGAGGCTGTAAGTGAATCGTACATCGGTTCAAATGACTTTCTGTTTTGAGAGTGTTCCCACGGGGGTGCGATTCTTTTAATTTATTTAATCTGATGTGCTTTTTCAGAATCCCTTGCTCTTCTGCAGAACAGATGGGAGGGGATTGCGGGGTAGACTCTAGCTCTCTCTCTGCTCCCTGGGGAGACCCAGGTCCTCTGTACAAAGCCCAGGGGCTGCGTGGGGCTGTGTGCTGCCAA
>NW_011494777.1:4591690-4637562 GCF_000754665.1 Bison bison bison | reverse complement strand
CACTTAGATCCCGGAATCCTAAACCCTCTTTGGTCAACTGGGGAAGCATCACTGGGCCCTGGGGAGGGTGTAATACACGCTGCCGACTTCATCCGCAGTGAAGTCCGTTGTGAATTTATTCATCATCAAGAGCCACTATCATCAGGAACGGGGCTTGCGAGTCACGTGAACCTGAGTTTAAACCCCAGTCTGGCTACTTCTTGAGGTGAGTTTGGGCAAAATGAAACCACAGTTCCTAGAGTTTAAGGACAGGGAAGCCTGATGTGCTGCCGTCCATGCGGTCACAGAGCGTCGAACAGGACTGAGTGACTGAACAACAAACAGAGGAATAGCAGGAATACCTCCCTCCCAGGATTGCCCTGAAGAGTAGCTGCACAGAACTTGCTGAGTGCTCAGCCCTGTATCTGCACAGAGCAAGCACCCACTGAGCCTGGCAGTTTTATTATTATTAATTGTTGTTGTTCAGTTGCTCAGTTGGGTCCGACTCTTTGTGACCCTGTGCACTGCAGCACATCAGGCTTCCCTGTCCTTCACTTCCAAACTCCCAGAGTTTGCTCAGATTCATGTCCATCGAGTCGGTGATGCTATCTAACCCTCTTGTCCTATGCCACCGCCTTCTCCTCCTGCTCTCAATCTTTCCCCAGCATCAGGGTATTTCCAGTGACTTGGCTCTTTGCATCAGGTGGCCAGAGTATCGGAGCTTCAGCTTCAGCATCAGTCCTTCCAATGGCTATTCAGCATTGATTTCCCTTAAGATTGGCTGGTTCAATCCCCTTGCTGTCCAAGGGACTCTCAAGAGTCTTCTTCAGCACCACAGTTTGAAAGCATCAATTCTTTGGTGTTCAGCTTTCCTTATGGCCCAACTCTCATATCCGTACTTGACTACTGGATAGAGAACTAACACTAAGGGAAGGCTTACTTTCCCTTTTTCCAGTGGAAGGAATTTGGCCTGTTGGATGTGGGTCCCACCTCGACACCTTAGGCCCTAAGATCCAGATCTGACCCTCCACTCACATTGCTGGGTTGTCACTGGTTTGGGTGCAGGGCCACTGGACTTCCTCCTGTTGCTGTCTAAATCTCCTGCCGTGTTTAGGCAGCATCTTTCATAGTTCCACGATGCCCAGCAAAGGAAGGCAGGGCGCTTGCTCCTTGGTCTGTTTATTTAAGGTCCCACTTAGAAGACCCCAGGTGACAAGCCATTAGGCGCCTGCTTACATGTGACAGAGAAGAAACAGCAATTACCGTAATGTTCCTGTTTCTCTCTAAAGCTGTCTTTTAGAATACCTGCCTGACATTTCCTTTTGAGAGACATCATCTTCTTGTCTTCTATTCGTGAAGCTAGGTGTTGCCAAGTCATTCAGGCTGGACGGGGCACAGTCTACACCCATCTGTGTGGAGAGGCCCTGAGTCTCCCCGGTTAGGCAGCGTCTACTGAGAGAGACCCTAGGACATTACACAAAGCCCCAGGCGTGTTGCCACACACTCGTGTATTTTTACTGTCTTTATTTTTGCAGTCAGGAAAAATGTTACTCTGGAAACAAGATTATCACCTTCCCTGGAGCCTTGCTCACTGCCATACAAGTTACTGTAACAATTGCAGGATTCCCAGTTTTGCCCCCTGTCTTCCTCACTCTCTGCTCAGTACCTCATCTCCCTACCTGCTCAAGGCAGAGGTCCAGTGGCCTGTTACCCTCCCTTCCCTACAGTCCTGTCATCTAATATTAGTCCCTTAGTCATTTCTGACTCTTTGCGACCCCATGGACTGTAGCCCTCCAGGCTCTGTCTGCCCATGGAATTCTCCAGGCAAGAATACTGGAGTGGGTTGACATTTCCTTTTCCAGGGGATCTTGTCAACCAGAGTCTCCTGCATGACAGGCAGATTCCTTACCATCTGAGCCACCAGAGAAGCCCACCTGCCATCTAGGTCATCACCAAATCCTGTTGATTTCACCTCCAGAATTCATCTGGGACTCCCAAATGTTTACTCTCTCCACCATGGCCCACACCTCCATCATCCGTAGCAGCCACTGACCTACATTTCACCCCAGCCTCATTCAGACTCTCTCCTCGCTGGAGCCGGAGTCTGGGTGGGATTTTGAAAGCATGAATTACTCCACTCCCATTCACCCTTTGGTGAATTTCCACTCCACTTTGAATCGTATGCTTGCTTAATGAATGGGAAACCAGCATTTATTTTATTTTTCTGGATGTTTTACAACTCAGTTGACCTCAGGGAACTGCAAACCAGACCACCATGAGATATCGCTCACTCCACATCTATTATAATGACTAATAATTTTAAAGGCTGACCACAATAACCAGGTGTTGGTCTACATCTGGAGTGACTGGCATGAATGTATAGTGATGGTGGACATGCAAAATAAAATTATACATTTGTACAAAGACTTGTGCCCAGTTGCTAACAACAGCTTTAATTATATTAGCCAAATTTGGGAGCAATCTGCGTCCATCACTGGGTAAATGGATACAAGAAGTGAACTGAAAGTTGCTCACTCTTTGCTACCTCATGGACTATACAGTCCATGGGATTCTCCAAGCCAGAATACTGGAGTGGGTAGCCTATCCCTTCTCCAGGGGATCTTTCCAAGCCAGGAATCAAACCAGGGTCTCCTGCATTGCAGGCAGATTCTTTACCAACTGAGCTATCAGGGAAGCCCAAGTGGATACATAATGACAGTAAATCTGTATATGGAATTGACTTATCAATAAATTGGAATAAACTATTGATACAGGCAACAATAGGGCTGGATCTCAAATCATTATGCTGAGCGAAAGAAGGCAGATGCTGAAGAGCACAGATGCTACAGTCCTTTAAGTCCATTCTATGGACTCCTAGGAAAAGCAAAAGTAACCTATAGTGAAAAAAGTGAGCTGGTGGTTTCCTGGGGCTGACTGGGGAGTGGGGATCAACTGCAAAGGATATGATGTAACCTTCTGGGGTGATGAAAACCGTCTGTATCTTGACTTGGGTGATGGTTATATAGCTGTACACATACATTCATCAAACTCATAGAGACATACAGCGAAATGAATACTTTCTATTGCTTGTGTGTATATGTGTGTGTGTGTGTGTATATATATAGTATCATATATACATGGTATGTATGTATATATGCATTTATCTATGACATCCTGATTAAGTTGGTTTACAAATCTCCACCGGGCACATCAGGGAATGTCAGTCTTCAATGGTCATATGTAGAGGTTTCCCTCTTGGCTGAGGAGAAGTTCCAGTCTCCTGGGAGTGGAGACCGGCGGTGAAGCAGAGGAGAGATGGATTGTTTTTTCCTTGATGACATTTTCAGTTTGTCATGGCAAAGTGAAGCTGGAAGCTCTAGGCATCAAGATATAGATGGACTACATTTAGGGTTGCCATGAAAAATACAGGATGACCACCCAGATTGCAGTCTGTGGTAGATGACAGTTTTAGCAAAATAAGTATGCCTTGTTTAAAAAAGAAGTATGTCTTGTGTAGTATTTGGGACACACTTATGGTAAAAACAAAACAAAACAAAAATCGTCATTTGTCTGAAATTCGCATGTTACTGAGTGTCCTGTATTTTCATTTGCTAAAGCTTGCAACTCTTCCAGCATACCATGTCACCACCAGAAGGCTTGAATGCACACGTGGGAAGATTTTCTCTGCAGCATATTTTGCATTGTATGACGCTCTTCACAAGGAAAATTGGAATCGATGCTATATGGTGAAAATAATGTGGATTTTGTAGTGACTCAGATCTGATTCTAATCCCAACTTTGCTTCCTAAATCACTCTGAGAGTTAGGCCAAGTTGTTAAACATCTCTGCAAAGTGAGGATAGTAACATCCAGCTCACAGCTCCGTTCTAGGAATGCCAGGAAAGGACCAGGTATTTGTCATCCCTCGTCTGGGGAACTGCTTCTTTTCCCGCTGCTGCTCTGTTTGGCCAGTAGAGGGCAGTGTGTCAACTTCCAGAAACCATAACATTGTGGTGAAAGGAGGCGCTCTTTGCTGACAATGACCCTGATTCTGAAAGGGGCTCTGGGCATCTTGGTTACTGCATCAGCATCCCTCACACTCACTGGTGTTCGTGGACAGGCGAGGATTAGAGCGGTGGTGTTAAGAATCAGGCTGAAATGTCATTTCCACAGTCCACTGATGCTTCTGAAAGGAAAGGAAGGGTGTGTAGGATTGAAGAGGAATAAAGAGGGGTCTTGATCCACTCTGGAGAAATGGGAGGGGTCTCCTCCTGTTAAAGGTTTGCTCAATTAGGGGATCATTTTACCTCAGGAAGGAAAAGGAAGAAAAAAGTGCAAGGAGGGTAGTGAAAACTGCTTACTCCCCTGACTTTCCCTGACAGCAATGCATAGACCTGTGGGCACTTGGGGAAATTTATGGCCAGTGAGTTCCCAGCCATTAAAAGGAAATGCTTCTTTATCTGCTCTGCAGTTGATTGCTGTGGGAGGTCACTGAAGCAGAACTAGGGGCTCTGTTTAGAAAGGGGATCCAGCAATTCTACGAGCCATAAAATTTTGGCTGGTTAGGCAGCTTGGAGCAGGGCATCCAGTGCCACCTGGGAACCCAAAGTGATGGCTTCTGCCTTCAGTAGGGGGGGGTGGGGCTGACCTTGGGCCACTTCTCCTGGCCCAGTATAGTCCTGGGCAGCTCTTGGCACTGGGAACATCATTTCTCTCTTTGACCCTTCAGTCCTAGGCCTCCTAGAGAGTTCCTCTGGCTGCTGATTTATAGGTTACCTTATCATCTACTCCTTCACTTTTCCAACAACTTTATAGCTAGCTCTCATGTGAAATTCCTTCTGTTGGAGGACTGCCATGCATGCCCTTTGCCTGTCTGGCCCCTGACAGATGCACCTGGACATGCCATTTCCCCCAGAATATTTCTGCCATCTTTAGCAGGATGGATGGGTGAGGCAGAATCTGTGCAGCTGAATGTGTGTGCATCTGTGCTTAGCCGCTTCAGCTGTGTCCAACTCTTTGAGACCCTGTGGATTGTATCCCACCAGGCTACTCTTCATGGGGATTCTCCGGACAAGAATACTGGAGGGGGTTGCCATGCCCTCCTCCAGGGGATCTTGCCCGCCCAGGGATCAAACACGTGTCTCTTGTGTTTCCTGAATTGGCAGCTGGGTTCTTTACCACTAGGGCCACGTGGGAAGCCCCATGCAGCTGCATAGTCAAGGCAAATTTGGACAGAAGATGATTTGGGAACTGACTCTCTTCCTGCTCTTCTAGCATCCATCCGCAGGGGTGGACCAATTAGTTCTACAGACAGTGCCGTATGACTGAAGACACTCCCGTTAACTCAGGGGACATGACAGTCATGCCAGGACTTAAAGTTCTTCCAGATTGCACTGTGTGACTTAAAGTTAAATCTTCGGTTGGCTAGTGTTGTTATCCTTGATGTTTTGTTTTCTTAAAAGGAAGTTATCCCTAAGGTATTCATGCAAAATCAGGATTCAGGGAAGTTTAATTCTCTCACAGAGAAACTTAACCAAGGCAAAGGCAACAGAACAAAGATTAGCAAAAATGCACCCAGTTGAAATAAGAGAGTTCCCTGGTGGCTCAGATGGTAAAGAATCTGCCTGCAACACAGGAGACCAGGGTTTAATCTCTGGGTTGGAAAGATCCCCTGGAGAAGGGAACAGCTAACCACTCTAGTGTTCTTGCCTGGAGGATTCCATAAACAGAGGAGCCTGGTGGGCTCCAATCCATGGAGTCACAAAGAGTCAGACACAACTGGGTAACTAACCCACACAGGAGGAAATAAACCCACCTCAAAATAAAAGGCAGAGAACATTTTAAAAACACAGTTATGAAAAATGTATTCTGTGGATAAAATCTGGGTTAAGGACTTAAGGTTTAGTATTATTCTGCTAGCTTCAAATTTTATACAGACCTTCATTGAATAGTCTATGGGATTAAATGGGTCATGTTTCAAAGAGCTCTCAGTGATCAGTGGATATTGCAGTTTTCTGCTGAGAGCAAGTGCCCTGACTTAAGCAACAAGCAGAAAAGTCCAAGATGGTAATTAAGTCCACTACAGACTACTTTATATAGCTTCACATTGTTCTAGTTGGTGGTTCATTTAAATGTGTAGCTACAAATGGTACCGTTTTTAAACTTTCGTCTTTGATCCCAAATCCAACTTCTATTTTTTCCCCCACTATTTGTCGCTCTTGTTGTTCTGTGGCTAAGTCGTGTTTGACTGTTTGTGACCCCGTGGACTACAGCAAACCAGGTTCCTCTGTCCTCCACTGTCTCCCAGAATTTGCTCAAATTCCCGTCCATTGAGTTGGTGATGCCATCCAACCATCTCATCCTCTACTTCCTTTTAGCAAACTCTGATGATTTGGCCACATTAATACACAAATGTTTCATTCTGGACATTGGTGGGAAATTGAATGCTATTTACATTTGAAAAAAAAAAAAACTGAGTCATACTTCACATTTTCTACAAAATACTTTCTTTGAAGCAACATCCTCAGAAAGCCTTGAGGAAGGAGGGAGAGAGACAGACAAAGACAGAGAGATTTTTTTTTTTTAATAGAAGATTATTATCCCCAAACTTACCAGTTTGGCACACTCAGAGCTGTTTGAATGATATAGTCTTAAAACATTTATCTACCTAGATGGGTCCTAACAGAAGCAGTGACTGCAGGAACATGAGCAGATCACCCACCTCCACTGACATGAGGAGGCAGCCTTAAGCACTCCAGGCGTTTTTATCTCTGAAAAGTTTGGTTTAGTATAATCCAAAGAGGAAGCACCGGGCTGCACCTCTGTAGCTATTGTTTGGAACAGATTCTTTGAAAACCTTCACACCTCTGTGATTCCACAGAGGACATGGCAGCCATAATGAGCAGGTTCAGAGCTGAGCAAGGGAAAGCTTGAAAGCACACCATCTTACTATGCTCTTTTCCCCAGCACTGTTCATTGCCATATTTATAAGCCCACTACAAAATGCTTCAGGCTTTTTAGAGAATGAGAAAATAGCTCCATGTTCATGATTTCAAGTGACGTATTCCTGGGGCTGCAAAACCCATGCTGGAGAGGCTAAGCTTGCCTGGCATTCTGGAACCCGAGAGCAAATAGAAGATGGTATTCAATTTATGCAGCCCGGCAGATCTTACTCAAGTCAGAATTGGAACATGGACATTTTCATTGGCTTAACAACTGGTCTTTCATCACTCTCTTCTCCTAGCTCTTATCTCTTTCTCTTTTTATTTCTAACTCATTTGTTTGCAGGATGAGTTTATAACAACAGTTCTGTTTGCATATAGTAACAAATTCATAACTATATAAGGCAAATTTGCAAGCGATTAGAAAGAAGGCCGTTTTTCCATAGGAGGCTAGTTGCCTGAAAGTGTTTAAGACCTTTCTCATGATGTTAATATTTGTGCTTATCAGGGCTTATTTTCATAGCTGCTACCAAAATGTCCAGGGAAGCATATACTTTACCCAGGTCACTCATTTACCTTCTTGAAATTGATAAGCTCGGAAGGAAGAATCCATTGTAACTTTGATCCCAAATGGATTTCCCTCTCCAGGAAGGAATCCAAGTTTCATTTTATGTTTCGTGTTTTTTAAGGTATTCTTCATAGGAGGGAGAGGGTGATGTCAGAGTGTTAATGAAAAAACTAAATAACTCTCTGAACATGAACCCATCATCTGAAAAACAGAAGCTAATTTTGAATTATTAAAGGAGGCTGGATCACAACTCACCACTGAGAAGCAGAGGGAGGGAAAATGGTGTTTGGGAAGTCCAATTATTTCTAAACCAGAGACAGTCTTATTAAGTTGGGCAGAAAATTAATTAGGCTAATTAGAAATCCACATTGGAATTCAGCAAGGAGTTATGAGAGGCTGCATGACAACATGGGGTGTGGGGGAGAGGTAGAAGGTATGGGGAGAGGGAGATGGGTTTTTCAAGGAGCAATTGGAGGGTGAGTCACACTCAGTGCAGTTGATCATTGGGTCACTTCAGAGGAAAGCAATCACGTTTTTATGGACTTTCTGTTCCCAGTTGCAGGTCTTCACTGAATGTTAAAAATGATATCTAGTGTATGTTATAAGAGGGAAAAAAACCTAAGATTTATTCTGAGGCTTCAGTGGGATTTTATATTTATTTTGGTATTTCTGATATGCTGGTTCATCAGCATGGAGCATTGTTAAAAAGTGCTGGGTGGGTGGTTTTTCTATCTTCACGGATTTATGGAGTTCTTAAAACATCTGTTCCGTCCTGATTCCCATGCCCAGGACAAAGACGTTAGTCCCGGGAAGTGTAGATGGCAGGGCTGTGTTGCTGCACTGACGTTGGGAGAAGCTGATGGAGATCACTCTGATGAGAGGCAGTGGTGATGGGCTGGGAAGGAAGGGCCAGAATTTCTACTCTGGGAAAAGACTCGAGGAAACGGGGCCCTGAGACATGGCTTGACGCTGCAGACACCGGGACTCTCGAGTGAGGCAGGAGGGGCTCCAGGGTGAGGAGGGTACAGGAAGGTGAGTGGACTGGGGAACCCTGTTCCCCAGAAGTCATAGCCCGAGAACACCGGGCTGTGTCGGTAACAGAACAGAGCTCTGTTGGTGACCTCTGTATCTCTCCAAAGGTCCTGTTATGGTGACTCCGTTTTCAGTGGGGCCCTGGGAGAGGAGGAGTTGTCTCGCTCCTAGGGAGTGATTCCTACTGCTCTTGTTGTTTTCTGGGGTTTTAAGGTACAACCCAGACCAGTTCAGCAGAATGGAGAGACTCAACAAAGAAGAGACTGTTTCCATCTGGGGGTAGCATTACCGTGGAACCGCTGATGAAAAGAGAGGCTGCCGTGGATCAGAGACTCCTTGAAAGAAGCAAGAAGGATGGGACCAAATGGACAGTTTTAACACCTCTTGTGTGTCAGAAGTTGTCTCTGCAGGCTAGTCCAATGTACGAGGTGCTGTTAGTCACATTATGTTGTTGTTTAGTCCCTAAGTCATAAACGGCTTTTGTGACCCCATGTCCTGTAGCCCACCAGGCTCCTCTGCCCATGGGATTTCCCAGGAAAGAATATTGGAGTGGGTTGCCATTTCCTCCTCCAGGGGATCTTTCTGACCCAGGGATGGAAACTGTGTCTCCTACTTGGCAAGTAGATTCTTCACCACTGAGCCACCTGGGAAACCCATGTGTCACATTATACAGGGGAAGTAACTGGTATTTTGGAAATCGAGGTCTTATGGGATCCACACCTAATAAGAAGAGGAAGCTGAAATTCAAACCAGGGGGTTCTATGGATTGAATGTTTGTATCTCCCCAAATCGATAGTTTGAAGCCCTACTCCCCTGCCACGTGGTGGTTTTTGAGATGGGGCTGTAAGGAGGTGATTAGGGTTTGATATGGTTAAGAGGATGGAGCCCTCCTGATGAGATGAGCACCCTTATCAGTAGGGGAACAGAAGGAAAGAGATTTCTCTCTCTCTCCACATCAGGGAGGAAGAGCCAGGTGAGGACACAGTGAGAAGACAGCTGCAAGCAAGCCAGGAAGAGGGCTCAACCAGACCCCGACCCTGCCGGCAGCCTAAACTCACACTCCAGCCTCCAGAACTTGAGAAAACACATTCCTGCCATTCAAGCCCCACCAGTTTCCTTTGTTAGAGTAGTGGGCGCTGCTGTTGCTGCTAAGTCGCTTCAGTCATGTCCGACGCTGTGCAGCCCCATAGATGGCAGCCCATGAGGCTCCACCGTCCCTGGGATTCTCCAGGCAAGAACACTGGAGTGGGTTGCTATTTCCTTCTCCAATGCATGAGAGTGAAAACTGAAAGTGAAGTCGCTAAGTCGTGTCCAACTCTTCGTGGCCCCATGGACTGCAGCCTACCAGGCTCCTCTGTCCATGGGATTTTGCAGGCAAGAGTACTGGAGTGGGTTGCCATCGCTAATCCATATCTAACCATTGTCAACATTGAGGCTGCAAAGAGTGATGAGCTTGACTTGGGATCTTATGAATCGTGGTTCAGGAGATGCAGATTTGGGTAAAACCAAAAGAGTATACTGGGGAAGAGAAAGTGTCAGGCAGAGGCTGTTAAAGTTGCCCAGAGAGAATTGTGATGGACAAAACTCAGTCCTTCAGGACTCATGAGATGCTTTAGGGCTGGGCCCGGTAAGCACTCTGTGTTTCTGGCAGGTGTCCTGGATGCCTCTGTCAGGACAGTAAGGGGTCAGAAGGTCAGAGTCCACCCAGGCTGAGATGTGTATAAGTCATACTTTCTCAATGGCCTCCGCTCTGTTCCAGAGAGCTCTCTTAGCCACACCACCTCCATTTGTATTTTCCTTTCATATATGGCAGGTTTGTCTTCCTCAAAGTCCTTGACCTTCAGCAGCACTGCAGTGCCTCCAGGAGCTCCCTCAATAGTAGCTGGACACTGGACATCCTTTGCCTCCATTTTATAGCAGTGGGTGAGGAAGCCCAAGGATGATGGTATGACAGTAATATGTCCTACTGACCTGGAGGAGGACATTACTTTCACCTTTCTCGGTGGGGTGAGGCGGGTGGTAAAAACGATCTTAATCGCTGGATTTAAGACACTGGGGCACAGGTTCAAAACGAGGCCAAGGGGTCCGAATTCCGCGTGTCCTTCATCATTGTAGCTCAGAGACACAGGCAGAAGGGCAGCGTGGCCTCCCTGTCGGCCGGGGCCAAGTCAGAGCTGCATGCTGGACAATGGCAACCTGAATTTGTGGGGCTGACATTGGGCAGTCAGCCCACAGTCCCCTGGGCCGCCAGGTGCCCTGGCCCCCCAGCCTCTCCTTGGCCCAGACCCCCTCTGAGGTCGTCCTCTGCAGTCACTAGGTTTGCCTGTCAAGCTGCTCTAGTAACGAGACAGGAGTCAATTATTTCTCCCCAATAGACTGCTCCCCTGTCTATTCCCAGCCTCCCAGGTGACCCCATTATGATAATGGCCTGGCCTGGCTGCTCTCAGAACAGGTCTGCTGGAGAAGTGAGAGCCTCCTTGAAACGTGTGTTACAGAGAGGCTGGCAGTGATGGCTCTGTCCCTGCTGGCTCTGGCCAGGAGCCTTCTGCCTCCCCACTGTCACCGCTGAGCGATGCCATGTGCTTATTCAACCACACGCTGCTGGCATTCGGGGACACCCACCATGCCATCCCCTCCAACAACGGGCTCGATCTGCTGACACTCGGGGAGCTGGGTGGGCTCAGACTGCAAAATGTGCTGCTCTCACTCCGGCCTCCCCAGCTGAACTCAGTCTTTGGAGCAGGTGCCCAAGTTTATGACTTCAGGTGTATGAGGGTGTCCCTCCTTCCAGACCTCGATGAACACACCTTTCTATAAAATCTAGGCAGCCTGACTGCAAAGCTTTAGGATAAAAAAAATTAGCAAGTCAGACAGTCATCCGGATATTTGATTTAACATCAAGCATCTTAGTCTTTCCAAATATTTGAGTATGTTAATATTGTGATAGCGCAACCAAAGAAACATTGTGAGAGGGTGATTGAGTGCTTCAATAATCTCAAATAACTTTCAAACAGTCTCATTCTCAACCTCTGGCAAGCTCTCCGCCCTTGGTATGCACGCACGTCACTGACTCAATGCAAGTAGCTGAAAAGTAGTGATAGAATATTTGGCCAAGACTAAAGCTAAATTTTGGGATACTTCAAAACACAGAGATTAAATGTATGTCACATGCAATAAGCTATTCAGTTAAGGGGATTATACTATTCGAGCAATTTATAGCCCTCAACAAATTACTTTGTGTTCTGGGGGTGATAAAATCCATACAGATGTCTGAATCCAGAAGAACATATTACACACCCCAGGTTCTTCTTCCTAGGCTCGTGTTGCCTTTCTTGGGATCTATAGGCAAATCTTTTTTTTTTTGATCCCTTCACAATTTCCTTTTCTCCTCCATTCTGCAAGCTGCTTTATATAGTGCATGTCCCTGTAGTTCTGGGATAATTTATTATTTAATTATGTAACCATTATATAATTCTTCAGCTTCAGCCTTCAGTGTTTCTATTGTTGTTAATGTAACTGCTATGGAGACATGTAAGTTTTATTTATTGTTTCTACCACAGAGCTATAATTATGTAACTCTGCAATTCTGCAACTATTATTTCTATTTGTTTAATTACATAACTATAAGGATATTAAACCCCTAAAACATTTGGTGATAGATTTATGCAGAAGATGCTAGGAGACAGCAATAATAATGATGTATCAGAGCAATAATAAAACTAAATAATAGTATTAATATTAATATTAATGGCAATAACAGTAATAAGCCGCAAGATTACCATTTGCTTTTCCTTCATGCTGTCTTTGGTCCCTTTAATGGGTTCCTTCCCAAATCTCTGTGGTTAATTAGCTATAGAGCATTTGGTTCTCAGCAGTGGGTGCAACCTCATTTCCAGACTTTACCTGGCAAGGCTGTGCATTATAGAACACCAGATGGAATGGATCTGTTCTGTCCTTTATATAGGGCTGGGAGTGGGCAGTTTCTTTCTTCCCCTCGTCACCTGGGGACCTTCCATAGTTAGGATGCCCTGTGCTGAGACATGTCGGTGCTGAAGGATCCTACGAACCTGAGATGTGTCTGGCGTGCAGGTGTATGCCCTGGAGGAGCTGTTCTAGTGAGAGAAGCATGGGCTTTGGAAAGAGACAGATCTGGATTGCATTCTGGCTCTACCACTAGCTAGGTGACCTTGAGTAAGGTTGCCTGACTCCTTTGGACCACAGTTTCCTCATAGTTAGATCATCATTGGTGGACATCATATCTACATGACTGTGAGACTTTCATGAGGATGAAACGCAATAATGACTGCAGATGATGAGGGCTTCTGTGGGTGCCTGTGGGCACTACTGTTCTGGACCTACACTCAGATGAGAGTCGGAGGGACAGCAGGGCTTGAATTTGTTACTTCCTATGAATTACCTCGTTCTAACCTTCTCAGCTCAACTCCCTCCCTCCCAGATCCTAAAAGTAATCATAATAGTTAAAGAGCTAGTAAGTTGCCAGCAATCAACACATACCAGCTTCCTTACCCGCATAAGCCGGTCAACCATCATGACCTCTCTAAAAGGTAAGTACGATTACTATCACTTCGTTGAGGAAATTGAGACACAGGGAGGTGAACAGCTGACCAGAGTCCTCCCTGCTTGTTGGTGGTGGTGCCCGGCCGAGCCCCACCGTGCCTGTCTTCATGGCAAGTGTTCATACACTACACCACACACATGTAGCATCTGCGTCTAGAAGCAGCAAAACAAGCGCCTCCTCCTCTGAACACCCGTGCCTCCTTCCCTTCTTGCCCTATTCCAGTCCATTCCCCTGCAGAAGAGCCTATAAATCACCCTAAAGTGTAAATCAGACGCCACTGTTGCTCCTTTTCAGCCCTCCAATGGCTTTCCGTTGCTCTAAAAACGTAACCCCTTGTCAGGGTACATCTGAGCATCTTCATGATGTGACCCCTGCTTTCCTCTCCAAAGGCACCTCCTCCCGCTCTCCATCGCTTGCCAGGCCCTGGACACTTCCAGGCTGTGCCAGCCAAGCCCCACCCCTGTCTCTCTCAGGTCACTGCACTCCGTTTCCTATGCCTAGAATGCTTTGTACCTTCTCATCCTCTATGTCTCAGCTTATATATAATCTCTTCTAAGAAATTTCTCTCAAGGCTTCCGTGGTGGTCCAGTGGTTAAGAACCCACCTGCCAACTGGTTCTGGAAGATTGTGCCCCATGAAAGGAGAAGCCAACGTCATGAGAAGCCCAAGTACTACAACTAGACAGCAGCCCCCCACTCGCTGCAACCAGAGAAAGCCTGCACGCAGCGACGAAGACTGAGGGCCATCAGAAATAAAAGTTAGTTAATAGAAAGAAATTTCTCCCCAAAGCTTTACCTAAACTACTCTCAGCCCGACATCCTATCCATTAGTAAGCATCTTGTTTCGTGTGTAAAGTGTACTGCCCCTCCATCGGTTGTATTTTTCTGATCGTCTGTGTTCTGCAGGGTGTCTTCCACCAGGACATAGCTTCGTGAGACCAGGCACTGTGTCCAGTTTGTTCAATGTCTGACCCTGGCACAGGGCTCAGGATCTGGACCTCGGTGAACATTCGCTTATGGAAGGAAGGACACTTGGCCTGCGTGTGGCCATAGGTGTCCGTGGGCTTTAGACAGTTCATGCGAAATGGGGAGAGAGGAGGTTGTATTCTCATGTGCAGTATTGATTAACACTCGAGACGTGCCACAGCGCCCGGCTCCAAAAGCGTAGACGTGGATGGGAGTATGTTGGAGCCGGGAGCTGGGGATGCCCACACAGTCAGCCAGGGAGGAGTGTTGGGGAGAAGGCAGCAGAGTCAGAGGCTGAGGGGAGAGTGCCCCTTGCTCTGTAAAAGTGAAGGGAATCAGGTTTGCTGTTCTAAACTGACATCTGATTGAATCTCTGGGGTTCAGACCAGCTGCATTCCCAGGGGTCGTCACAGACCCCACCTTATGCCAAGAATATCTCTTGTTTGTACAGTCGCCACCAAAAAACTCCAACCAACCTCTGTTATTCTGCCTGTTATTATTTTATTGAAGCATTTTCCTTCCTTGGGTTATATATCTCTGTGTAATCTTAAAAAATGTGTATCGTTATTTATAGTAATGCGTTCTTTCTCCTTTCCACTATTTTCCTTTTCAATCAGACACTTTTTACTCTTACCCATCACATTTCAGTCACAGCCACATGAATAACAGGGAGCATAAATATTCAGACCTGGCCTCCTTGTCCCCTTCCTAATTCCCATTTTTCTTCTTACTTCACCTTCATGAGGATATTCCTCTCCATCTGTCCCGATGTCTTTGTTACCATAACTTTATCTTCTTCAAAAGTCATTGTTTTATTTTTCTGTTATTCACTGATGTGACGGAGATGGAATCGCTTAATTGTTTATGGCATCTCTCTGTATGTTTTCTTTTACATCCAGACCTATAGGTAAGGAAATAAATGTCACATAAAGGTTAATAATTCAAGCTCCAGAGTCAGTGTGTTGAGCTCCTAATCTCAGGTCAAGGGCAAGCTACATGACATTTTGAACCTCGGTTCCTTCTTCTCCAAAGTCTTACCTCACTCACAAAGGCTGTGAGAGTTACACAAGGCGATCTACGCAAGGTGCTCAGTGATTTTTCCGAACATCCTTAGCAGTAGTGGTATTTGTAATAAGGAAAGCGTGTGTGGTCCTAATAGCACCAGTAGACAGTAAGTCCTGTTTCCCAACCGGTGGAGCCCAGACTCCAGGGCAGTGTGGGCTGGATAAATGATATGACCTAGATATTTTTAAATTATTACTTTTCATTGGAGTACAGCTGGTTTGCAATATTGTGTCAATTTCAGGCATACAGCAACGTGATTCAGTTTATATATATATATATTCTTTACCTGGGAAGCCAGTGTGTAAATATGGGTTTCCCTGATAGCTTCGTGGGTAAAAAATCTGCCTGCCAATGCAGAAGACGCAGGAGACATGGGTTCGATCCCTGGGTTGGGAAGATCTCCTGCAGAAGGAAATGGCAACCCTTTCCAGTCTTCTTGCCTAGGAAATTCCAGGGACAGAGGAGCCTGACGGGCTACATACAGTCCATGGGGTTGCAAAGAGTCAGACACAACTGAGAAACTGAGCATAAACATAATATTTATGCATCTATATTTCAGATTATTTTTCATTGCTGCTGCTGCTGCTAAGTCGCTTCAGTCATGTCCAACTCTGTGCGACCCTGTAGACAGCAGCCCACCAGGCTCCACCGCCCCTGGGATTCTCCAGGCAAGAACACTGGAGTGGGTTGCCATTTCCTTCTCCAATGCATGAAAGTGAAAAGTGAAAGTGAAATCGCTCAGTCGTGTCTGACTCTTAGCGACCCCATGGACTGCAGCCTACCAGGCTCCTCCATCCATGGGATTTTCCAGGCAAGAGTACTGGAGTGGGGTGCCATTGCCTTCTCCATATTTTTCATTATAGGTTATTAAAAGTTATTGAGTGTAGTTTCCTGTGCTATTCAGTAAATACATGTTTGTTTTTTATGTAGTAGTTTGTATCTGCTAATCCCATAATTAGCATGATTAATCCCATAATGGTATCTGCTCATTATCCCTCCCTCCTTCCCCCTTTGGTAACCATGAGCTTATTCTCTGTGTCTGCGAGTCTGTTTGTGTTCTGGATTCCACGTACAAGTGGTATCGTACGGTATTTGTCATTCTCTGTTGGACTTACTTCACTTTACTATGATAATCTCTAGGTCCATCCATGTGGCTGCAAATGGTAACATTTCTTCTTTTGTTACGAGTGAGTAGTATTCAGTATGGGATGTCTTCATAAACCAGTTGTCTGTCGATGGGCACTTGGGTTGTTTCCATGTCTTGGCTATAGTAGAGAAGTATGCAGTTGCTGTTTATATTTAATAACAACCTCATTTAAATGCTGCTGATTTCTTTAAATAAAAGGAAACTTGAGTAGGGGAGGTAAAGGGTCCTGATATCTGAACAGGTTGTTAACCATTGGCACGAGCTACCGAATCTCATTCCGTGTGAGTGTTACATGTCACAGGCTCCAGGAGAGTCTGTCAGAGCCACAGCAATTCAGTGTAGCGGCTTCTGTCCTATAGCTGGTGTTCTTATCTCGCAGAGATTCTCCTCGATTCAAAATTTCACACTCAGATCTGGATCCCCTACACTTTTTTTCCACTCTATCAGTTATTATTTTATTCTCCAATGATTCGGCTTTTTAATTTTTTTAAGGCAAAATGTCTTCTACTGAAGCTATTCTTTCAATCAGGAAGAAAAGCACTCAAACCCTTTTCAAGCTTCACACCTCTACGAAAATGCCAGCTAAGAAACCAGCATAAAAACAAGAGGAGAAAGGACACAAGAAGAAAGGAAAGAGAAAGAAATGAAAGAACAAAGAAGACAAATAAGTGTCCATCAGCAGCTAGCTTCTGGTATCTGTAAAGTATTTACTGTTTCCTTTTTTATGGGAAGTCAAAATAGGTTAAGTTCATTAATGGTAGCCATGTGGAACATGCTGTCCTGTCTGGAGAAGCTCTGCATGACCCCACTTATGGAGCAAACTTATTAACCTTTTTTTTTTTTTTTTTTTACAAATGAGGCACAGAAATTCAGACCACTGGTGTGAAGAGCTCACGGTGACAGCCAGTGACTCGAGGCAAGGTCTTGGGTTCCAAACACTGTGCTCTTCTCATTTGTGCACGAGAGGAGGCAGGAGAGGAGAGCATCCGTCATATCTCTGCCCTTTGGATTCTGAGCTGCCTGAGAACTAGACTAAGTCTGGTGATAAATGCCCTGCAGCCCCAGACAGACTAGCAACGCCATCGTAGGGCCCCTGCTGGTCGGCATTGCTCCCCGGACTGTGAGAGGGTCACTGGATCCAGGGGCACCTGTCCAGCCAGAGCACTGGTACTCAGTACCTCTCCTAGACAGTCCAATCAGTTAGGGCTCTCCTGTCCTCAGGTAAGAGTGAGAGGGAGGGAGCTGGGCAGGGGAGCAGGGCATGAAGAAGTGTGGCTCCAACTCAAGTTTCCTCTTGGAAACAGGAAGCTGAGGCAAGGTACAGAGAGTCCATGTTACTCTTCTGTTTGCTTCTTTCTTTTTTTTTTTAAGATTTTTTTTTGACATGGTCCATTTTTTAAGTCTTTATTGAATTTGTTACAATATTGCTTCTATTTTTTTATGTTTTGGTTTTTTGACCATGAGACATGTGGGATCTTAGTTCTCTGAGCAGAGATCAAACCTGCAACCCCTGCAATGGAAGGCAAAGTCTTAACCACTGGACCACCAGGGCAGTCCTTGCTCATTTAGTTTCCATTAAATCCTTTACCCAGATCGCCAGGCAGCATGATTCACATCCCCAGTCACCTGGATTGCTCCTCCCCTGAAAGGGGAGCTCGGGTGGCCAGACGAGCAGGCTCAGATTTTTCTTTCATCCTCCATCTGTACATGAGTTTGAGCAAACTCTGGGAGATGATGAGGGACGGGCAAGTCTGAAGTGCTGCAGTCCATGGGGTTGCAAAGAGTTGGACACCACTGAGCGACTGAATACATCTGCACAGAAGGTGCAAAAGGGCATTATGGTCAAAGGGAGGAGGAGCGGGTGTGACTCCAGACCCAGACTCACTTTACAGAGCTGACGTGGTCCGCACAGTGGGAACTCTCTCATCAGCAGCAAAAATATCCAAGTCCCAAAGGATAGAACAAGAGGTCTTGGGGTTCCATAGACAGGGTGACTTTCTTTGCCTGAGTTCTTAGGCAAGTCTGGTTGGAATTAGGTGTTTACTTTGAGGACTCCAGGGTTAGGATTACTTCTGAGCCCTGGCTTCATAAGTCATGAGATTTTCCTAATAAGAAATAAGTCTGCTAAGTTAAATCAATAGCCTGTGGGTGGAAATAATAGCTTTTGCAGGCAGAAATCCCCAGCTTCTGAGTTGGCAGAAACCCCAGTCGGAGCTTCTTGAAGTATCCTCTGCACTGTCTCTGTTCCAGGGCTTTGTCTTTGATCCCTGGAAGGACTGGGGATACTGGCCCTTCACAACTTTGCTTTCAACTTCCTGGGTGGGGTGGTGAATGTCACTGCCTGTAGCTGCATCTCTGAGTCAGAAAGGCCCACCATTAAGGGAATCGTGTCTCTGTGTCCCCAGAGCCAAAGCCCAGAATATTTTTGTTCTTTGTTCTTTCTGCTGCTGCTGTGCATGGCACACTGGTTTTTGTAGATGCTTAGATCTGGGTTGATACTCCATTTCACAATCATTGTAGCCATGGCGACTGGAATGCTGAAGCCCTCTAAACATGTGCCCATCTCTCTGAACAATCCGCAAATGCTGAACCCCACCAGCTGTAAAACTCACAGAACAAACCTGGCAATAAAAATATGTTGTGTCTTGGTACAAGTCATCATGGAAATTCTCGAAACGCTGCCTCCATCTGACTGTCAAGTTTTTATAAAGTGTGTTACTCTTGGTCCTGCTGGCAGTCAAAGGCAGCTTGGCCTCCCTGTGATTCTGCAAGCCTGCTGCTGTGCATCAGGGTTTCCAGGCTTGTGCTCCGAGCAATATTGCTTAAATAGGTGACATGGTGGGAATGAAGATGCCAGCATTTCTAGATCCCTGGCTGACAGCCAGCAGGAAACAGGACTCAGCCTTTCAGTACCTAGGCAATAACTCTCCCAGTCACCCGCAGAAGACTGAATGGTCTTTCCTCATTGGAACCTGGAGGTAACATTACAGCTGGCTGACACCCACGTTTCAGCCTTGTGAGGTCCTACACAGACCACCTAGCTAATTCATAAGGGCTCCTGATCCCTCAAAACCGTGAATGCTTACATTTATGGTCATTAGTAATGGTCATTAGTCCTGCAACAAAAGAAGACTCACACAGACATTTATAGCAAACACCAGGGCATCAGAGAGGGAGGAACAGTTCATTCTATCTGTAAGGGGTGGAATATTATAGAGTGGAGGGGCTATTTCAGATGAGACTTAACGGAAGAGTAGAGATTTGCAGATAGACGAAAGGGAGAGAGGTTTGTGGCTGTGACACCCTCCAAGGCATGTTTGCAGAGTAACTGGTGCGCTGGTGTGACTAAAGGGGATGCCTATGCTCGCCCTCTTGAGTCCCAATACAGCCATTCCACAGTTATACTCTTGACCTTCCCTATGTCAAGAAATACAGTTACCCCCGTCCGTGTTTCCCATGTCAGTGATGCCCCACATACGTCACTGCCCAGAATTTTCTCTATCACTGTTTTCTTTTTTTCTTTTAAGACCAGAAATGCATGATTAACACCTGCAGCAAATAGTTGGGAGGGCTCCTTGACCTTGACCCCTGGCTGTGTCTCTCCTGTCTGACGACCCTCCTGTCTGACGACCCTCATCCTTGCATGGCTAATGTGTGACTTCAGACTCATAATATTAGCATCCCGAAGTCACACATCGTCCTGTCAAAGAAAAGGTCTTTATCCAAGAGTGCTGGGAAACCTGATTATGTCCCAGCCGTGAGTGTTCCACTCTTCACTTCGGGTGACTGAGCAGTGCGTGCTCTTCCTTTATTATAAGGTCTGGGCCCTCATGCTTCATTCTGTCAGCCAGGACTGCTGGCCTCCCCGTGCAATCCCCACACGTGTTTTAAAGCCTGAATTCAAGAGTGTTAAGGACCTCCGATGCCTGACATTTTCTGTCCTGCCATTTTTAAGCAAAAGAGTCAATAGCCTTGGTGTCATTGACTTTGCCTCCTTCCGCTTTTCCAAAATTGCTCTGAAACCTTCCACCAAGCTTGGTGGATTCTTCATAAATGTCAGTGGGAAAGCCCATCTGTTCCAAGAGCTTCCCTTATCTCAATAGCTTTTATTGAGCTTCCTACCCCTCGGGCTCTGATTTTGGCCCCTTGCAACCTCAATTTCTTCTTCCAAGCAACATCCTAAGGATATGCGGTCTTCATTTCTTCCTCCTCCCCTTGGGGATGTCCATTCTTAGCACTCACGGTAGCCTTTGACTTCTCACACAACTGAACACACTTTCTTATGGTGGCTCAGACAGTAAAGAACCCACCTGCAATGCAGGAGACCTAGGTTTAATCCCTGGGTTTCGAAGATCCCCTAGAAAAAGAAATGGCAACCCACTCCAGTATTCTTGCCTGGAGAATCCCATGGACACAGGAGCCTGGCAGTCTATGGAGTCACAAAACTCAGACACAACCGAGCAACTAACACACTTTCTTAAGGAGCTAGATAAGTCATTTTTGAGAGTTGCCTAACCATCTTTCTTTATGGCAGAATGATGTATGTTTCCCCACCTTCTGCAAAGAACAGTCTTCTCTATTTGAATCATCCCAGCCAGGCCAATAGAATCTCTGGTTGCCACAGCTGTGTCCCTGGCATGGGAAGTAAATGAAGAGGTCATATTTTTGGCTCCAGATACAATTTTCCATCTCTGATTTAGGTAACTATGTGGCTGCCAAGAATTGTGGCGTTTTTTTTTTTTTTTCCCCTATTACTTGCCATTAAGGGACATTCCTCAGAGCTGTTCTCCTTGTGGTTTCCAGGAATGTATTAAACTTCAGGTGAAAAAATTTGACCTCAGCATTCAGGAGAAGCATCTCATTAATGATCTGAGTGCTGCTGTGGGCTCCTTCCTTCCTAAGATGCCCGTGGCTTTTTGGGCAGACTCAGATACCAAACCTGCTGGGATAAATCCCATAGTGTCTCATGAGAAAAGGATATGTATGTTCCCTTCCCTTCTATCTCCCTTCCCTGCACAGATTCCTAGGGCTCAGCCATGCACATCTCACATGGAGGAGCTTGTTTTCATGGGCATTGGAAAAACCACTCTGAAGATGAATGCTCCCCCAGGTTACAGTCAGTCTTACCATTGCTTTTGTTCAACATCCCTTGACAGGAGCTCAGCACAGGGTCCGCTCAGGGGAGGGCTACACCCCCAGCTAATCTGTGACTTACCAAACACAGTCAGCCACGTCTTAGAAAAATATGTGGAAACACTGTGCATGGGGCCCATCCCCTGAAAATATTAGCTAGGGAGCACGACTGCTCAGCTGCGGTTGGCACCATTATCTATAAGCTGCCTTGGTTTGTAGTTTAATATTAGGTCACTTTTTGCTATGTACAGCACTTTCTTAATAAAAATGGTACCATGTTTTCTCCCTGGAGGTGGGCTTCTTTGCCAGGCAAAGATGAGATGAAATTTTGGTGATTTTTAGATAATAGAAACCCATATAACTGAAGATCTTGTCACTTTAGTTTTCCTTACTTGATAAATCCCCAAAGGGAAACATTTGACCCATGACCTCCTACCTCCCTCCATTTAAAGGGTGTGTCTTCCAGATACTAGCTTCGATCATCTCTTCCATCCAAAAGGAATGGTCACTGGGGAACTCCAGGCACATGACATATGTTGCAATGGCCCTGTCTACCTTGGGCGCACCATGGAAAGAGCTGCATGTACTTGGCCTGTCTCCTCTAGAAGACTTCAGTGTAGAATATGCAGGGATATAAGAAACCCAGTCAGCATGATGCCAACGGCCAAATGAAGGCTTCTGTGCCAAAGAAGCAATGGTGATGTGACATGGATATGTCCCAGTGCAAGCTGTGAGGGGAGGCGTGTGTAACAAGGAAGTGACTATTTGGGACGGAGTGTTGGTTAGGACGGAGTGAGTGCTTTGACAAAGATAACCTGAACTGCTCACCATTTCCAGCCAGCATCCTGCGCCAAGACTCACGCTGAAAGCTCTTTCCTGAAATAATGCCGATATTCATTTTTCTACCCCTTCTCTCCCCTCTCCTACCATCAAGGTAATGGTAGGTAACTTGAGGCTGTTTGGAACGATAGTCTGGGGTTAACCTCATTTTTAGCTGCAGGGCTGTGTCACTTTGTTTAATTGAGAAGTCTTAATGGGCCTTGGGGGGCACAAAGATTTAGACTTATTTCTCATTGTTCTTCCTCTAGAAGCAATTTCAAATCTCTGCAACTCCAAGTTTCTGGTACTTTTTTAAAATTTTTTTCTGCTTCTTTTTTGTCTGCAAACCAGCTCATTCTTTCTTGAAATACTTTGCCAAACACAGCAAGAGAAAATCAACATATGCTAGCATTCTGGCTCTTTCCAAGCACTTTTCCAAGATGCACAGAGTCAGTAGGCACCGGGTCTGCCTTCCACGCTAGCAAGGGTGACCGTTTTACCAAATGTTTCACTGCAGCAGAGCAGGGATTTCCAGCTTGTTTGATCTGTCTCCTTGCTGTCTACTGCAAAATTGCTAAGCTCCTGTCGGAGAATTTAGATATATTATGGCACCATGTACTTCAAGGCCTGAGTTTCTGTCTTGTTTCAGGTAATGCTAGCAGCTGCAAGAATTGAATCCCCACATTTTCATGGCATAACCAAATGAATATTATTTTTGCGTACAAGTCCCAGTGCAGGTGTTCTGGGTCATGGAAACCTGGCTCTCCTCTACTTGGTAAAGCAGGGATCCAGGTTCCTTCTGTCCTGTTACCTTTATGTTCCAGGGCTTCCAAGTCTTCAGCCTCTAGCCAACAGGGGAGGAAAGGGCGGTGGCCTTGGTGAACCAGCCTTGGAAATGTAACTTATTACTTGTTCTCAGGCTCCACTTCCCTAGAACTCAGTGAATGGCTGGGCCAAAGTGTGAGCAGGCTGGCAAGTGTGGTCCCTGTCTGGGTAGCCACTTACCAATGACAGTAGTACCCTGTGAAGGCACAGCACACAGCTTGGTGCTAGGAAGCTGTTTCTGCCATATATGGGGAAAACACTGTGGACTTAAAAAATATTCACAACCTGAAATTTGAGAGTTACATTTTATTTGGTGGGAATCTTTAGGACTTCAAGCCTGGGAGACAACAGCTCAGGTGACTCCAAGAGAACTGCTCCAAGGAGGCGATGGGAGGAGCCAGGTGACTTAGAACTTTGTAACAAAGGGCAGGTAGTCTGAATTCAAAAGATCATTGCTAATTAAAGAAAACCAGATATCTCAAGTTAAGGAAGTTAGCACTTTTCTATGTATGGGAAGATGCAAGAGTCTGGGCTCCCTGAAATCTTTCCTTTGACATGCACCTCACCTATGTGGAGCCAGCATCCTGTGCTTTCACATCCTGAGCTTCCTGAGGGCTCACCGTGGGGAGTGGCTGCAGTCTGGGGGCTGCTAGATGGCAGGTATTTCTTTTCATCCCTGAGTTCCCTCAGCATTCACCAGCTCACCATCCGTGGTGGCTGATGACTGTGATGTCCTTTGTTTACTGAAAAGGCAGGAAATATTCCATTTCTCAAGTTTCAGAAGAAATTATTGAGTTCTACTACAGAAGGAAAATGAATATTCAAGAATACTTACACATATTGTGTGTACATATGGATACTATATATGGATACTGTATATAAGTATATAAATATGACATTGACATTATGTATATATATATATGGAATGTAACAGTTTCACCAGTACCTCTCTCTGCAGGCCTGGGTCACTCAACTTGGTCTGGGAAGAGGCAATGTCAAGGAGAATAACTAGGCTCTATGAAAAAAAATGCACACCTTAACACACACCATACCACACTGTGTAAAGTGAAGATCTTTTTGTGAACAATAGGATTCCAATTCATCTTTATGATTCAAGGGCTCTTCCTTTTTGATTTTGAAATATATAAGCATGAATTTCCATGCCCGATTCTTTGAGAGTAGATGTTTCACCATATGGAGTCCTGGTGTTAGTCCGAACTGAAGCATCTGCAACAGATTCTTCTCTCCTGTAAAACAGTAATATTCTTAGGAGGAGTTTGAAGCACATGCCTGCTCTGCACAGTGTGCTCTGAGTCTGTGCATTTGCTTCAAAATATGGTATCCAAAAACCAGAGAATTTCACTCTCATTTTTATAAAAACAGCTCCCCAGTATTGCTTGCCATGCTGTTAACTCACTCTAATTTCCTGGCAAATTGATATTGCTCAGAAATTGCAGGTGCTCCCAAGTTTCTGGTTGCTTCAGGAATTTCTACATTGTATTAATGTAATAACAAAGTTTTTCTCCAGTAAGTGACTGTGAATGTCCCAGCTTGCACTTCCATTAATAGAAACACCACAGTTTTTACATTAATCATAAAGGGAATTGATAATTGCCTATGGGAGTTCTACCTATGAGCAAAAATGTTTGACCCAATTATGTCGGCATGGTGTGGGATGAATATATTGAATCATGATACATCTATCATTGGTGGATTTCAGGGGAAGAGAGGAACTATCCCAGGGGGATACGCCATGAGTGAGCAAGTGTTAAAAAAATTTAAAAACTGATAATACTGTCATTACATCACCTGTCACAGCTCAGAAGTTTAATCCCACTCAATGCAGGAGATGAAAAGGTAAACCAGTATGTTCAGTAACATTAAGCACCTGTCATTCAAATCCTAGAATCCAGATGGATTTGTAGAAAAGCAAGATACACCTTCCACAAGGAGCTGAAACCGTTATTCCTGGCTTGTGACTAGCTTTCTAGGAGGTTAAGTGGAAGCTAATGCAGCTGCCTCCATGCACTTAAGGTTTGCAAAAAGATAAGCTGCCAGTCTTAGCTCAAAAGCCATCAAACACATTCTTTTCTACTTGAAGTTTAAGGTTTGATTTAGAGTTGATAAAATTGAGCAAGAAACTTAAGAGTGGCTGATCGGACTTAATTCCACATTAAAGTCCCTTTTCACACATGTAACTCCTCAAAGGCTGAGGGGTTTTTTTGTTTGTTTGTTTGCAGTGAATTAGAGTAGAAGGCAATTATAGAGTAGAAGAAAGAGCATTTTAGTAGCAGTCAGGACTGCTGCTTCTATCACAAAGTACAAAATTCCCTAATTGAACCACACATATTTTCTTTTGTCCTAAACTGAGGAAGAAAGCAGTTTTATTATTGAATAGTGTGTTAGTCGCTAAGTCATGTCTGACTCTTTGTGATCCCACCCATAGACTATGGGCCACCAGGCTCCTCTCTCCATGGAATTCTCCAGGCAAGAATACTGGAGTGGGTTGCCATTCCCTTCTCCAGGGGATCTTCATGACCCAGGGATTCAACCTGGATCTCCTGCATTGCAGGCAGATTCTTTACCATTTGAACCATCAGGGAAACCCTGTCTTAAATCAGAATGTGATCATATCATAGGCAGTCCGTTAAGAGAGTATAAAAATGGAAAGTAATTGCACCCCCTTACATAGCTAAGGAGATACAGCCCCTTACACACACATTCTCAAGGGGAACAATAACTAGTCCCCTAGTGAGAGGACTCAGAAGTACCTTTTGTGGCACAAAGCTGTGAGCCACATATTTTAAAAAGCTCTGTGCTTAGCTGCTCAGTCATGTCTGACTCTTTGCAACCCCATGGACTGTAGCCCGCCGGGTTCCTCTGTCCATGGGGATTCTCCAGACAAGAATACTGGAGTGGGTTGCTCTAGTGTATCATAATGGTAAAACTTGCATCTTGATCATAAAGACGTTTAAGTCTCATTTTATCTTCCTCTTCAATACCGGCTCCCCTTTCTATTTCCCAGAACTGACATGAGTACCTCACGTTCTCCAGTTAACTGTGGTGGTAGGGAGAATTCACAGATGCCCCCCAGATTCTCACCCTGGTGTCCATGCCCACGGAAACCTCTATGAGGGAGGGCAGGAACGTGAATGAGATGAGATCACCTGTCGTTGCCCCCTCGGCTAGGTTCTACTCTATGGCAATGAAGTCAGGTTAGGTTTATAAAGTTTCTGTCATAACAGACAAGGGAGCGATGGAGTCAGACAGGTGTGTCCCTCTTGGTCTGTAGGAAAGGGGCAGCACTGTTGTGAACTGCCGATGAAGACCGTGTGCTAAAGGCTCCCGCAGTCAGCCTCTAGAAGCTGGGAGTGGAACCAGCTAACAGGTAGCAAGAAGGCAGGTCCCTCAGCCCAATAGCACAGCCCCAGCCGTCAGCTGGAGGAGAAATAGTTGTCTCAGATGAGATCACAGGCATGAGCACACAACACCATGTGTACATCCTGGGCAGACTCTGAGCAGTAGACTCAGCGACCTCTGGCCCATGAAAATGTGAGACAATAAATGTTCTGTTGTTTTAAGCTGCTAAATCTGTGATAGTTTATTATGCAGCAAAAGAAAACTAATATACCTCTATGCAATATTTCAAAAGAATGTTCAACTCATTCTCCTCTTTCATTTTATATTCATTCACTCTTACAAAAGATGCTTATTAAGTAGCTGCAAAATGGCCGATGGCCTGCTAGGTACCAGTGATATGACACAGTCCCTGACCTTGAAGTTCTGCAGGTTATGATGGAAGCTAAAGAAGAAAATAAATACAGAAACAAATTCTGTTAAGACTGGATCACATGTGCTCTAAGAATAGCTCACTCATACCTGGTACAGCCAGAGCACAAAGAGGAAATAAATAAGTCTACTTGTGAGATAGGGGAGATAGGAGGAGTGATTCTATTATAAATGCAACTTGAGTAAATTGTTAGAGAAGAGTGGGTGTTCTTCAGTGAAAAGGGGAGAGAAGGGCATTTTGAACAGAGATGCTATATGACTAATCATGAGACGTTTTTCTGGGCCCTTTATGTGGGTAAGTGGGTGAAAAAGGGCTGCGGTGGAGGAGGCAGAAAAGACGATTGTAGAGAGTAGTGTGCATAGAAATCCCCATCTTAGAGACTTGCTCCTTGAAGTGTGGTCCAAGGAGCATCAGCACGGGCATCACTGGGAACTTGTTAGCAAGTGTGACATCTCGGGTCCCGCCTCAATCTACCGAATCAGAACGCACACTTTAACCACCTTCTCAGGTGATCCATGGGCACTTTCATGTTTCAGAGCACAGTGATGCTGCTGAATGTGGATATTATCCTTTACAAAAAGGTAAGATATTGACATACTTCAGTGCAGGTAGTAACACAGTCAGATCTGTCTCTGAAAAAGCACTGAAAGAAAGGAGAAGGACTGACTGGAGGAGAATGATAACAGAAAGAAGAGAAACCAGTTAGAACATTATTCCTGAGTGCAGGCACACAAAAACAGCAGGAGCGGTGGACACAGAACAGAGTAGAGAAACAAGACAGATTCTAAGGAGGCAGATGATGTAGAATCTGGACAGACTTAGATATGCTAACTGTGAAATATTGAGCTGTTTAGAAAGAACCTCTGGTGTCTGGTCATCATAACTATGTGGATGGTCATTTTCAAATGCTGAAACTATAGGAGGAATGATGAGTTTCATCCCGGAGACACTGTGTTTGAGATGCCTGAGGCTGAGGTGAAAAATATGCTAGGAAGAAGATGGATGCATCCGAGGTCACCAGGAACATCCAGGTCATTCATTTGGAAGCCAAGGACGTGTAGGGTACATCTGAATTCCTGAGAGCGAGTGAGTGCTACCCTGCTGATATTTCCTGTTCAGTGGTTTCTTCTAAATATTTTTAAAGACTTCTAGACTCAATATTTCTCTTGGTACTTGATATCCCTTCTTCTACCTTATTAAAAGAATACTTCTGAAAGCACAAGTGTATACCCAATATTAAAAGGTTTGAAATGGGATAAGAACATCACTTAAGATTCTGATGTAAGAGATTTCTGACTTCTCAGTTAGGAAGTCAGGCTGACATGGAGGAAAATCCACCCACCCCTGAATTTCCATAATCCTTCTTGTTCATGGATAATTGCAAAGAAATAAGTAATAACCATAAGAGACCAGTTAAAAGACTTGGCAAAGCCTCATTATAATTACAAGATGAATATCATTACACCCAAGATACAAGGGAGGAAATACAATTTTTAAAATAGTTACACTACAGAATTCAGAAGACAACTTTAGAGAGTAAGTTATATATAATTTTCATATAGTCAAAAAATTCTGTGAAAAGAGTGATAAAATAGAAGATGATGTAATAGCAGATTGAGTTACAAGAGTGTTCCATTATATCAAGAGATATTTAAGGAAACTAAAATTCAAGAGAAGGAGGATAGGACAGAAATAGCTCTCTAAAATGTAATCAGTGATGCAGAGAACATACTTGAGAATTTTTTTTTCCAAATTAGAAAATATAGAACAAAGACATGAAAGAATTAAAGTAGAAAGAAAAACAATTCCTACCTAAGGAGAATTTGTGTCCTCTGAGAACATAGCTTACCAATTGAGAACAACATACATATGATAAATAAACATTTATAAATACAGGGAAATTGAAATTAAAATATATTTAATTTACAGGAAAAAAAAAATGGCAAACACTAGGTGAAATAAATTTGGAAAGCTCAGCAGTGGCCACAGGACTGGAAAAGGTCAGTTTTCATTCCAATCCCAAAGAAAGGCAATGCCAAAGAATGCTCAAATTACCCACACAACTGCACTCATCTCACACACTAGTAAAGTAATGCTCAAAATTCTCCGAGCCAGGCTTCAGCAATACATGAACTGTGAACTTCCAGATGTTCAAGGTGGTTTTAGAAAAGGCAGGGGAACCAGAGATCAAATTGCCAACATCCGCTGGATCATGGAAAAAGCAAGAGAGTTCCAGAAAAACATCTATTTCTGCTTTATTGACTATGCCAAAGCCTTTGACTGTGTGCATCACAATAAACTGTGGAAAATTCTGAAAGAGATGGGAATATCAGACCACCTGACCTGCCTCTTGAGAAACCTATATGCAGGTCAGGAAGCAACGGTTAGAACTGGACATGGAACAATAGACTGGTTCCAAATAGGAAAAGGAGTACGTCAAGGCTGTATACTGTCACCCTGCTTATTTAACTTATGTGCAGAGTACATCATGAGAAACGCTGGGCTGGAGGAAGCACAAGCTGGAATCAAGATTGCCGGGAAAAATATCAATAACCTGAGATATGCAGATGTACACCACCCTTATGGCAGAAAGTGAAGAGGAACTATAAAGCTTCTTGATGAAAGTGAAAGAAGAAAGTGAAAAAGTTGGCTTAAAGCTCAACATTCAGAAAATGAAGATCATGGCATCTGGTTCCATCACTTCATGGGAAATAGATGGGGAAACAGTGGAAACAGTGGCAGACTTTATTTTTTTGGGCTCCAAAATCACTGCAGATGGTGACTGCAGCCATGAAATTAAAAGACGCTTACTCCTTGGAAGGAAGGTTATGACCAACCTAGATAGCATACTGAAAAGCAGAGACGTTACTTTGCCAACAAGGTCCATCTAGTCAAGGCTATGGTTTTTCCTGTGGTCATGTATGAATGTGAGAGTTGGACTGTGAAGAAAGCTGAGTGCCGAAGAATTGATCCTTTTGAACTGTGGTGTTGGAGAAGACTCTTGAGAGTCCCTTGGACTGCAAGGAGATCCAACCAGTCAATCCTAAAGGAGATCAGTCCTGGGTGTTCTTTCGAAGGAGTGATGCTAAAGCTGAAACTCCAGGACTTTGGCCACTTCATGCGAAGAGTTGACTCATTGGAAAAGACTCATGCTGGGAGGGATTGGGGGCAGGAGGAGAAGGGGAAGACAGAGGATGAGATGGCTGGATGGCATCACTGACTCGATGGACATGAGTTTGAGTGAACATCGGGAGTTGGTGATGGACAGGGAGGTCTGGCATGCTGTGATTCACGGGGTCACAAGGAGTCAGACACAACTGAGCGACTGAACTGAACTGAACTGAGGTGAAATAAAAAGGTCCATATAGTCAAAGCTATTGTTTTTCCAGTAGTCATGTATGGATGCGTGTTGGATCATAAAGAAGGCTGAACACCAAAGAATTGATGCTTTTGAACTGTGGTGTTGGAGAAGACTCTTGAAAGTCCCTTGGACTGCAAGGAGATCAAACCAGTCAATCCTAAAGAAATCAATCCTGAATATTCATTAGATAGATGATACTGAAGGTAATGCTCCAATACTTTGGCCATGTGATTCGAAAAGTGACTCATTAGAAAAGACCCTGATGCTGGGAAAGATTGAAGGCAAGAGGAGAAGGGGATGACAGAAGATGAGATGGTTGGATGACATCACTGACTCAATGAACATGAGTTTGAGCAAACTCCAGGAGTTGATGATGGACAGGGAAGCCTGGTGTGCTTCAGTCCATGGGGTCACAAAGAGTTGGACATGACTGAGCAACCAAACAACAGCAACGACAATGACAAGGTGAAATAAATGAAAAAAGAACATAGGGATCAGTATGAGCCTGGTCTAAATTTTAAATTATATGTTAATTTATAATTGTTAAATGCTTGACACTACAGCAAGTGCTAAACGATTCTGTTGAACTAATTAATAAAATATTGGGAAAAAAAAAAAAAGCTCCACAAACATCAAAAAGTTGATAGTGAGGCTTCCAGAATTTTGCTTCTGGCTATAAAAGATTAACTGGTCCCAGAATTCCCTCCTGCTATAACAAAAACTAGAAAATGAAGCATAACATATAAATGAGTGTTTTTCAGACACTGGACAACAGCCAGTGGGGATGGTGATCCCTGAGAACATGAAAGCCGTCGAGGTGAACCCCAGGATCCCCTTTGATTTCAGCCTAGAAGCTTTTTCTGGAAGCACATCAGTCTTGCGGAGTTGAGTAGAGATCAGAGTTCAGTGAGGTTGAGGAACTTAGGAGGAGGAATGTATGTGAAGAAAGAGCTGCAGAAATTGAGAAAGGGGTCCCCATGATTTTGTTGGTGAATGCTAGGGTGCTTGTGCAAAATAGGGAACCTGTACAGAGACAGGGAAAAAAAACTGTCAGGGATTGCACAGTGGTCTAATCCCTGAACTTGGAAAAGGGCTGGGAGGTACCCAAGTTCTGACCAGCTAGCGACGTTGTTAGACATGAGGGTCATTCAGGGAAGACAGCAGAAGAATCTCAGTACAGAAAAGAAACAGCAAAGTTTTTGGTTATTTAAATCAATAAACCTCAAGTTTTTATTTCTTTAAATAAAGAGTTTTCTTTTAAAAAGTCAATAAAATTGATAAGCCCCAAGCAGACTGATCAATAAAAAACAGAAAAGACAATTACCAAAACAGAGAGAAAATGGGGGTATTACTACAGCTTCCACAGACATCAAATGGGTGATAAGGGTGTATAATAAAATCTGTATGCCGATAAATTTGACAACCAAGATGAAACAGAAAATTCTTTGAAAAACAAGCATGTTTTATATATATAATAACAAGATATTACAATATATATAATACATGTATAGTAAGGAAATTAAAAGCATAGTTTGAAATGATCCCACAAATGAAATTCAAGGCCTGTATGGTGTTCCTGGTTAAACATATAAAATAATTAATGAAGAAATAATACCAGACCTATGGAAACAATTTCAGGAAATAGAGAAGTAAGAAATACTTCTCAATTTTATGACACTGGCATTACATTGATATCAGAATCAAAGAAATACAAGATTTAAAAAATTATAAAGCAAAATCACATGTAATCATTGACACAAAAATCTTTGACAACATAATGAACTGAATTCAGAAATACATGAAAGTGATAATTCATTAAGACCGTGGATTTTATCCTAGGAACACAAGGTTGACTTAATATTTGAAAATCAACCAATATAACTGTCTATAGTAACAAAATAAAAGGGAAAAGACTCAATAGATATAGAAAACCCATCTCGTAAAAGTCAATATCTATGCATGAGAAATCTCTCAGCAAACTAAGATGAGAAGATAACTTTCTCAACCCGACAATGGGCAGCTGCAGAAAATCTATAGCTATTGTGTGGTGGTGGTTTAGTCACTAAGTCATGTCTGACTCTTGTGACCCCAAGGACTGTAGCCCCCCAGGCTCCTCTGCCCATAGGATTTCCCAGGGAAGAATACTGGAATGAGTTGTCACTTCTTCCTCCAAGCTATCACATTTAGTGCAAAAAGATTGTTTTTCCCTAAGACTGAAACAAGGAAAGAATGTCTGTTCTCACTACTATTTATTATTGAACTGGATGTCCAAGCTAGTACCATAATGTAAGAAAAAGAATAAAATTTATACAGATTGGAAGGAAAGACTTTAAATTGTCTGAATTCATAGATGACATGATTGTAAACTTAGAAAATCTGAAGAAATGAAAAAAATGCTAGTATAAATCAGTGGTTTGAGCAAGGCTGGTTGATACAGGATTGATATACAGAAACCAAATTTATTTCTGTATGCTAGTAATGAATTGGAAAATTCAATTTGAAGAGTCCCATTTACAATAGCATCAAAAGTATGAAATATTTAAAACTGATTTTTTCCCCAGTTTTATTGAGATATAATTGACATGTAACATTTTGTAAGTTTAAGGTGTACAATGTTAGGATTTGAAACACATATGTATGGAGAAATGTTTACCATGATAAGGTTAGTTGACATATCCTTCACCTCACATATTGCTCTTTTGTTCTTGTCATGGTGAGACCATTAAAGCTCCACCTTTATAGCAACCTTCAAGTATACGATACAGTATTGTTAACTGTAGTTGTGATGCTGTGCATTCCGCCTGCAGAACTTTTTCATCTTACAGATGAACGCTTACACCCTTTGACCAACATCCCCTCATTTACTCCAACTTTGAGGCCATGGAAATTATCATTCCGTTCTCTGTTGCTATGAGGTCTAGGTCGTTCAATTCCACATATAAGTGAGGTCATATTTGGCTTTCTCTCTCTGACTTATTTAACATAATGGCCTCAAGGTCCATCCACGTTGTCTCAAATGGCAAGATTTCCTTCTTTCTCAGGGCTGAGTAATATTCCATTAGATAAATAGACAGATAGAGATAGATAGACAGACATCACATCTTCTTCATCCTCTCACTCCTTGATGGACGCTTAGGTTCCTTCCATATCTTGGCTATTATGAATAATATTGCAATGAATATCAGAGTCCAGATATCTCTTCAAGTATGTATACATACATGAAGTATCTCCTTCATGTATGTATCTCAAAGTGAGATTACGTGATCATATGGTAGTTCTATTTTTAATTTTTTGAGGAACATACTGTTTTCCACAGTGGCTGCACCAAGTTCTGTTTCTACTTGCAATGCATGAGACTTTCCTTTTCTCCGTAGCCTCTCCATCATTCTATCTCTTGTTTTTGATAACAGACATTCCAACAAGTGTGAGTCTGTATCTCATGGTGGTTTTGATTTACATTTCCTTGATGATTAGTGATACTTAGCACCTTTTTGAGTACTTCTTGGCCATTTGTATGTCTTCCTTGGGGAATTTCTACTTTAAAAAATCTCATTTACAATAGCATCAAAATGAACTTTAAATATTTAGATGTGGATTTTTTAAAAAATAGGTATTTTTATGTATACATGCTTGTTCACTTCAAACCACAAAACACTGCTGGGAGAAATTAAAGAAAATCTGAATAAAAGAGAAGAGATGTACCATACATGTGAATTGGAGGACAGCACACTTACCACGTCCATACTCAATACTTCCCAAATTTTATATATGTGTTTAACACACATATATATAGGTTCAACAAAATTCCAGTCAAAATCACTGCATGATTGTTTGTTGAAATTGATAAGCTGATTTGGAATAGCTATATACATATAATCAAACAATTTTTAACAAGAGTGCCATGAAAATTAACTTGGGAGGGTGTGAGTTTGCCTTTTGAATGTGTAGTACTAAAAAAAGAAACTGGATAAAATATGGGGGGGAAAATCCATTCTTACTTCATATCTTGTACAAAACTCAGCTCAAAATGGGCCATAGATCTAAACGTAAAAATGAAGACTATAAAATTTCTAGAAAAAAGTTGGAGGAAAGCTTTATGACCTTGGGTTAGGTAAGTGGTCCTTAGATCTTCCACATAAAGTACAAACCGAAAGATAAAAATTAATATATTGAACTTGATTAAAATTGTGATATTTTACACTTTGAAAGCTTAAGAATATAGCAAAGAAAGCTACAAAATAGAGGAAAATATTATTGATGCATATATCTTAAAAATGACTTATATTCATAATTTACAAACCAATCTTACAATTTAATATGAAGTGGTCAGACAGCATAACATGTTTCTTTTTTTAATGACGGAAAGTTTAAAAATATTCTTCACAAAAGAAGATTGATGAAATGTCAGTAATCAAATGAACAGATGCTCAACATCAAGGAAGCCATCAAGCAAATGCAAATTAAAACAAGGAATGTCACTTCCCACCTTCTCAATCGGATACAATTTAAAAAGCTGAAAAAGAAAGTGTAAATAGGCTGTAGGAACAAGAGGAGCTCTTTTATATTGCTGGTAGGAATGTAAAATTCCTATCCTTTTGGAAAACATGTTGATAGTTTCTTACAGAAGTAAATATACTTATGTTATATAACCTATCAATCCCTAGATATTTACCTAAGATAAATGAAAATTGTCCACACAAAATCTTGCAATCAAGTGTTCATAGCAGTTTCATTCACGATAGCCTCAAACTGGTAATAATCTAAATGTCCATCAAAAAGTGAATGGGTAAGACGTTTGTGTTATAGCCATGTGTTGGAATTCTGTTGAGTACTGAAATACTGATACACAGAACAGAATGAATGAATCTTAAAGCACCATGCTGAACCAGAGAAGCTAGACACAAAGAAGAACATTATTATTGGATTTCAATTCCATGATATTCTGGAAATGACAGAACCAAACTCTAGTAAGAGAAAATCTGGCATCAGGGTCAGGGCATAGGGCGTGTTTCGTGAATACACTGTAAAGGGACATGAGCTAATTTGCAGGGGGGTGAGTCTGGAAATGCTCTAAGTCTGATTTTGGTGGTAGTTATATGATTGTATATAATTATCTAAAGTCATTGAACTGTGTGCTTTTATTTATTTTTTTTCCAACTACAATTTTATTTTATTTTTAAACTTTACAAAATTGTATTAGTTTTGCCAAATATCAAAATGAATCCACCACAGGTATACATGTGTTCCCCATCCCGAACCCTCCTCCCTCCTCCCTCCCCATACCATGCCTCTGGGTCGTCCCAGTGTGTGCTTTTAAATGGTTGCATTTTATCATATGCAAAATATGCCTTAACAAAGTTGATAGGAATGAGTTTACAAATGGTTTTAAATTTCTCTTTTAGACCTTTCTATATTTTCCAAATTCTTTCATTGAATTCATATATTTAAATTGTCGTCACAATACACTAATTGAAATAGTAGTTATAGCCACTTTTATTGCCCTTGTAGTAAACCTTGTGGATAGAGAAAAAGTGGGAGCAGTGACAGATTTTATTTTCTTGGTCTCCAAAAACACTGCAGACAGTGACTGCAGCCATGAAATTAAAGACTCTTGTTCCTTGGAAGAAAACTTATGACAAATCTAGACAGCATATGAAAAAGCAGAAACATCAATTGCAAGCAAAATCCATATAGTCAAAGATATTCCAGTACTTATGAGAGTTGGACCATAAAGAAGGTTGAGCAGTGAAGAATTGATGCTTTCAAATTGTGGTGCTGGAGAAGACTCTTGAGAGTCCCTTGGACAGCAAGGAGATCAAACCAGTCAATCCTAAAGGAAATCAACCCTGAATATTCATTGGAAGGACTGATGCTGAAACTGAAGCTCCAATATTTTGGCCACCTAATGCAAAGAGCTGACTCATTGGAAAAGACCCTGATGTTGGGAAAGATTGAGGGCAGGAGGAGAAGGGGGCGGCAGAGGATGAGATGGTTAGATAGCCTCACTGATTCAATGGACAGGAGTTTGAGCAAATACTGGGAGATGGTGAAGGACAGGGACGCCTGGTGTGCTGTAATGAGGTCACAATGGGTTGGACACAATTTAGGGATGGAACAAGGTACTCTTTACAAGCAACCTAGTCAACACTACCAAATATAATCAGGATCTGCGACGACTACAGTACTTAATCTTCCTGACTTGGTGTATACATATGTAGATTTTCTTCTGCTGAAGATACTGGATTCATCATGTAAAACAACATAAACACAAAATAGTAAAGGATGATCAACCAGTGCATTGGAATTAAGATTTATAGTTTTCTTTATCAGTCTTGGCTGGAGCTGGTCTGTACAACCCTCTCATCTTGTTATATAAGAGCATGGACCATGGCAGGTGGGGGGCCAGGCGAGCCCACTACACACAGAATGAAACCACCTGAGCCATGGTGAAGTCTAAGTCATATCAGAAGCAAAAATCAAGATTATATGAATTTCAGCATATTAAACATAGTGTGCAATGAAACAGAGGTTAAAAAAAGATCAGAAATCATCTCAACAATGAAAGAGTCAATTCTTCCAGATACCCAGAAAAGCTAATTGTACAACTGAGCCTTTGGCAGCTAAAGCTAACAAAGAAATTATGTAGTATTACTTAATTATCCTTTTCCACTGAAAGAAAGCATGACAATTTTCTGATAGAAAATGTGTTTCTGGAGCAGAGCTCGACAGAATTTATTATGGGGAAGATGAACTTTTGGTAATGAGGTAAATGGTGTCTTCAAGAGAATTTTTAAAAAGTCAAAAACTCTGCTCATAGACACTGTCCTTATGCCCAAGAGGGCAGAGGAGGTGACACTAAGATGGAGACCTGGTTGAAAATGGCCAGTTTGGGAAACAAGGTTAAGGCATCACTTTCTGGTCATCTAACTTAAAACAGTAGTCAGAGTGCTAGAAGGGAATAAAGGGGAAAAAGCAGTTGATATGAAGAGATACAACTGAAGCAATTTAACACACATGCATGCACTTGCCTACTGTATAGGACTTCCCTGGTGACTCTGCAGTAAAGAATCTGCCAATGCAAGAGAGGCGGTTTCAATCCCTGGGTCAGGGAGATCTCCTGGAGAAGGAAATAGCAACCCATTCCAGTACTGTGTTAGTCATTCCGTCATGTCTGACTGTTTGTGACCCCATGGACTGGAAGTAGTGTGCCAAGTTCCTCTGTCCAGGGTGTTTCCCAGGTAAGAATTCTGGAGTGGGTTGCCATTCCCTTCTTCATGGGATCTTTCCAGCCCAGGGATTGAACCTGCCTCTCTTGCACTGGCAGGCGGATTCTTTACTGCCTAAGCCAACAGGGAAGCCCAGTATTCTTGCCTGGGAAATTCCATGGACAGAGGAGCCATGGGATTGCAGAGAGTGTCAGGACTCAGCGACTGAAGAACAACAAATGCCTATTAAACAGCCTTCCTCAGATATTAGACGTATCAGGAGAGTCTCTGGCTGATACTGAAACTGACAATTTCCTATTGCATCCTCTAACAAGGTCCTGCAGTGCGGGCATCCCACATTGCCGGGCTGGCCATATGTTTCCCGTAGCAGATGGAGAGGGAGATATCGTTCGGTTATGAAAGGTGAGGAGCCAGACAGAAGGCTATCTCACTTTAGAACAGGTGGGGACAGCAGGGCTTCTTTCAGGTAAAGCCAGCATTTCCTTCAGGGAAGAGATTTCTGTCTTCTAAAGTAGTTAAGTATGTGCTTGGTTAAGACCTCAGAGTTTTACACAACCTGGAAAAAATGCCTTTATGCCTGAAAATATTTAAGACAAGTCTTACAGCTGACCTCCTTGTTCATCAGTGACTTGAGCGCTAACCCTGTGGTATGTCTGTTTTTTAGACAGGCCACATCTTGATGTATTTGCCAACACAAGAAAGCTACAAGGTGAGCTGAAAGCTTCACCTGTGCCTTGGGTGTGGGGATGTTTTAACATATTTGTGTTCATAAATGCCTTGCAAATGTAGTGTTTGCAACTGTGGCAAAAAGTGATGCTGAGACACCCAGGTTGGATGCTCCTCCAGACCAATCATTATTAAAGTCCATCAGACACTGGAGCAAGGCACACTTTAGTTCAGCATGATTTGATGTCCCAGATGACATCTGAACACCTGCAAGAAACCAGGGAGATCAAGAAATGGTAACGGGCACTGGGGATTTTGAAAAAATAAGGAAAGCACTCTTAAAGAGCTCGGAAAGTACAAAGATGCAATTGATCTTTTAGATTTACCATGTTATTTAAATATGAAAGGATAATGTGAGACTATGTTAAGGTACAGCTCTGACTGGTAACATTTAAATTAGAGATAGCACCTGCAGGAGACTATTCCATCATGGCACTGGCTAGAAAGAGAGGTTAGACACAGGTCTAGAGAGGCATGCAGCCAGTCTGTTGGCCAGAGACTATTCCTGTCCACTGAGCTTAAAGGTCAGTTTAAAGAACACCACAAATAGAAGCTTCACTGTCACATGCTTTTCTTTATAAAGTGACGGAATGGCCAAATATAATTATATAAACTCTGGGTTTCTGTAGACATCCATGCGTATGCCCTTCTATGCACAATAATATTACTAAATCTGCACTCACTAATGTCTTTGAGAGCTAAAACCAAACCTCTAATTAACTACAGAAACTTCATTTGTTAAGGTAGAGAGATTATTTTTCAAAGATCCTAAGATGAAATTGCTCTCAACCAATTCTAATTTCCAGTAGTCTGTTGACTCTATGAGTTTTACTTAGGGTCTCCCCAGCACCAGGAGAAAGCCATACTGTGTTATACTTTTTTTTAGTTAATTGCTCATTCTGTTAATATTTTAATGTTTAATTCTGTAAATGTTTTCATGTCCATATGCCTGAATGAAATTGATTTTTAACATTTTTATTAGGTTTTGGTATTAATGTAATACCGGATTTATGAAACAAATTTGGAAGTTTTAGTTTTCCTGTAGCCTGGACTATTTCAAATATCATTGGAATTTAAAGGTTAGGTAAACCTCAACTGTGAACCCATCTGGTCCTGATTCCTATTAAACATAGCAGGTGTTTAATTTCATCAGTTCAGGATTTCTGCTTCTGAGGTGAACATTTCATAAATTTGCATTTCACTAGGATGTACATTTTGTCCTTGTTGCTGTTGAGTATCATGTAGTATCTTAACATACTGAGCTTGTTTGGATTCCGAGCTTTTTTCTTCTTCTTTCTATTTCCTCACTCTTCATTGTGCCTGTATTTGCTTTTTTTCTGTTTTCTTCTTAATCAGGCTCGCAAAGGACTTTTCAATGAACTAGCTTTGGATTTTTTCTCTTCTGTTTTTATTTGCCTGTTTGTTTTTCATTAATTCTTGATTGCATCCATGTTAATCCCTTCTTCCTAGGTCTGTTTGCTTATTTTGTGGTTCTTTTCTAATTTCTTAAAATGAGTATCTAGTTCATCCATTTTTCATCTCTTCATTAATATTAAAGATGATTAAGGATACTTTGCTTTTTTTCCCTGTTGTTCCATAGACTTGATGTGAGATATTTTAACTTATTTTATTTAATTACTTAAAATTCCCTTTTCTGACCCAAAGATGATCTGAGGTATGTTCCTTATTTTCTAAGTAAAGGTTTCCCATCATGTTTTTATTATTTATTTCTAATTTAAGGAATGTTAGTAAGAGAATGATGCCTGCAAAATTTTTAATATTTAAAATTTCTTGAAGTGTCCCTGTAATCCAGTGCAAGATCGTCTTTTTAAACGATGCCTTGTTTGTATACAAATTAATACTATCTAATTATAGCATATAAGAATGTAAGATTACACCTGAGGTCAATTTCATTGACTATATTCTTCAATTCTTCTATTTTCTTATCACTTTTTGTCTATAAAATATGCCAAATTCTAAGGAAGTTGTGTTATTGTTTCCTATTATACCTATTTTTATCAAATGTTTCTTGCATTATGGATAACTTTGTCTTATACAATTGACTATATACTGTAATAGATAAGTAATAGATAAAAGATAGATTCACACCTATTACATCTTCTTTACTTTTATATAATTCTTATATTGGTTCTTAAATAACCTGAATAATTGGCACCAGGTTTCAGAAAATTGGACAACTGTAGGACTGAACGTAATTTTTTTGACGGTTGACAGAGTGGATTAATTTTTTTGTATATATTTAAGACAAACCTTTAATCTGAGCTTAAATTTTTTTTAAGATTGCATCTGTTGCATCTGAATGACTATCAGTCCTGTCTCCACCTTTGGAGTTTTAGATGTTCCGTTCTACTTTTTAACAGGTATAATCTTCTTTGCTGACACAAGATTTGTTTCCTATTATTTGAAAAACCACATGAAATATAACCTCCTCACTAGGTTGACTCTTGTCTAGTAAAATGCATCTTTCCCTCCCAATCCTCCTCGACTAGACATGATGCTTGGAACACTTCTCTTCCTCCCCCCGCCTCATCACACCTCAAATCTTAGCTATTTGCTTGCTTCTCCCACTTTCTTTCCACTGAACCTGAAATTCTAGGTTTTGATGCAGCATTCTGGACAATTTTTGTCTTTGTGTGTGTGTAGTGGCGGGGTACCTGCCTTCTGTGCCGAGGATGGGTTTACACACACTGCAGGGTGAGCTTGGCCCATCGCTCTGGGAGCAAGCAGAGAGGCACCGATCTCTTTCTCCTGTTCTGCTCTCGCCTTTGTCCTGCAGCCTCTGTTGTGCCTCATTCCTTGTTTGCTCCGAGCTGCTCTCGGCACTTCCTTCAGACGGGCCTCATGCATGAAGCAGTCCCTGAGTTACTGCCCAGTCTCACCATCTTTCTTTTGTTCTGACAGGTGAATGACGCCTTGAAGGAGCACAGGATTCTAACATTGTCGTCATTTGCTCTCAGTCATCTGCAGGGTCACATCCTAGGCTTCTCCTCCCTGTATTGCCCATGAGTTCAAAGACAGTCTGATTTTCTCCCTGTATAAGCCACTTTCTGTGTAGGAATTTATACAATTATATATTTACATAGAATTCAAAAATTTTGCAAAGCATTGCAAAAAAAAAAGCAATATTCTGAGCCATGTATTTTCTTAACAATCCAGCCAGGAATAGAGAAAACGCATTCAGGATCCAGACTCAGGTCTACTCACAACTCCTCCAAAGTTTCTTCAATTATTGGCTCAGATTTTGTCTCTGTCTTCTCAGTTTTTTCTATACGAAACAAGTTTTATTTGTGCACTAAACTCCTGTGTCTGTCCTCAAGGTTGTCATATTTTCATCTGTGCTTTGAGATATACTTTGCCCCTGGCAACTAATTTGAGTCTCAACAGTGGTATTTTCTCTTTCTGTTCAACAATAGAATTTTTTGGTTAAGAAATTATGCATTTTAAAGAAATTCAGATATAATTGTGTGCAGTACTTGAATTCTCCTCTGTGTATATATTATGTTATAGATAATATGTATCTATATTTAATTCACTTTGTCATCTCTAGCAACTTTGTTTCACCAAACACGTGATTCTCTTACTGCTGGTGCTGCTTGAATAGATTATTTTTCTCTGTCAATAGATTAGGATTCATGTCTTGTTGAGAAATTACTAGTTAGGTGCTGTGGGGTGAAGCAGTCTTTCCTCCTGGGGGTCACTTTCTCTTCCTTCCTGGACTCGGGAACCAGAAGGACACAGCCCACGTGTTCAGCTACTCCTAGGCTCCCCAAGGACCTGGGAGAACCAGGTCATTCAAACCAGGCGGATGTTGAGATTTGATCTCCCACCTAGAATTTCAGAGTTGGCTGTGGGTTACCCTTGCTCCAGAGGCCCAACACTTTCTGGCTGGTCTGCAGGTAATTTCTAGTTCTTTTCCTGCTCACAGGAGAGCACGTTCTATAGACATTCTCTTCATAGCGATTACAGCAGAGGTGCTTGCATGAGCCTGCCTTTTGGACGCAGACTTATGGCTTTGGAGACACAGATCAAAGTTCAAAATAAGAAGAAAAGAGAAGTATTCAGGTCACCACTTTTCCAGGTCTGCTTGAATTACTCAGAAGTATCTTGGGAGAGGTCTTTATCGAACTGAGAATGCAAGCAGCAGCAACCACTACTGATTAGTGGCGGCCCTTTACAGTTTCCCAAACACATGTGATCCTTGAACTCACCCTGTGCTGTGGGTGAGAAAGCAGGGTGAAGGTGTTTAGGCGATGCCTGAATGCATAAGTTGGAGAAGAACAGCAATAAAACCCAGGCTTTCTGTCCCCAAGTCTAGTGATTTTTGCACAACTGTCTTAAAAAGCAAGATGGAATCAAGTCTAGTTTCATCTTTCCTACTTCAAGCTGCTGCTAAGTCGCTTCAGTCGTGTCCTACTCTGTGCGACCCCATAGACGGCAGCCCACCAGGCTCCCCCATCCCTGGGATTCTCCAGGCAAGAACACTGGAGTGGGTTGCCATTTCCTTCTCCAATGCATGAAAGTGAAAAGTCAAAGTGAAGTCGCTCAGTCTTGTCCAACTCCTGGTGACCCCATGGACTGTAGCCCACCAGGCTCCTCGGTCCATGGGATTTTCCAGGCAAGAGTACTGGAGTGGGCTGCCATTGCCTTCTCCAATATAAAGTCATAGAGTAAAGCATATAAAACAGTAAGAAACACCTGACATCAATACGAATAGGGTACTTTCAGACATTCGGGCTAAGGAAGAATGATTTTTAAAATTCAGTACAGCATTAGCTTTCTAAAGGCAAAGACTTTTCTGCTTGTTTATTTGTTTTCGTATGTGTTTGCAATTTTACTGTGTCATTTTTGGTAGATGTGTGCATATACCTACATAGATATGTACATTCAGAAAAATCCACATAGCATAAAAATATACATCTTCATGCAATTTCCAGACTGAACAAATCTATGTAACTAGCACCAAGATCAAGCAACAAAACAGTATGAACATCTAAGAAGCTGCCTCAGGCTCCCTCCCCATCAATGCCCACCCCTTGAAGGATGGGCTACCACCCTGACTTGCACAGACTAGATGGCTTTCATGAGAACACCCTGATTTACCATGCTACATCCAGCTTTTAACACTGAAGGCTTGCTGTGCTTGACAAATATCTGTGGGATGAGAGAATGAATGAAGGCATCAATGAAGAACTGAGTGAGTCAGAATTAAGACCCTTCAAAGGTGAAATATTGCCAACTGACTCTGGAGCCAAAGACTGGAGTGAAGCTCCAAGTTTAATTGGCTGTGTGATTTGAAGCTAGTTATTTAATCTCTCTGAACCTCAGGTTACTAATCTAAAGATGGAAACACCAAAGTCTATGTCAAAGGGCTTTTTGCCAAAAGTCTTAAAGTTGATGTATGTAGAACAAGTGCCTGGCACCTAATAGGTTGTTTAATATTGGTACCTAATAATTGTTGTTATGGCAAGAAAAGGATTTGGCTGTCTGTATTTGGGGCATGACTAATCTCCTTACCTTGATCTTTTATCTCTTAAATAACATCCAAATCCTTTTAAGAAATGACATTTTAATACAGTGGAAAGGGATTATCCTTACTCAGCATCCTAGCAAAAAACAAAAAGAGAGCAACAAACAGACAGTGACTTGGGGTTAAAGCAGCTTGTTTGTGTCCTTGAATAAGTTCAGGTCCTGATCGACATTTCAACTCCTCTGCCTGCACCATCCTCTGATCACAGAGTGTTCTCATGAATTTCTGATCCTCCAGGCCTTGGCTTATTCCTGGGGGTAGATAACAGCCCAACCTGATGAGCTTAAGCCTAAGTTCCAACTCTACACATTAATTGTTTGAGTTTCACTGGAATCTAGCCTTGCATGACCCCCACGAGGAGAATTCCTCTCTTTACTTCTATACGAGGGTGCGCCTACCTCCACATAAAGTACTCTCCCTCTGACCACCACCTCCAGCCTCACAGCTTATTCCATTGGAGGCGGCAAAGGATGCAGACAAGACGTCCCTGACGAACAGACATGGCCTCTCCACACCGCTCCTGCCAAAATGCCTGTGTGGTCCTTGCTCTTTGAATTGGTTTTGCTTTCATTTTGTTTTCAAGTTAAAAAGAGTAAGCATCCAGAGTGAAGTAAGTCAGAAAGAGAAAAACATATGTCTCATATAAATGCTTATTTGTGGAACCTAGAAGAATGGTATAGATGATTTTATTTGCAAAGCAGAAATAGGGACAGAGACACAGAGAACAAACGTATGGATAACCAAGAGGGGAAAGGCAGGGTGGGGTGAACTGGGAGACTGGGATTGACATATATACACAACTATGCTTAAAACAGAAAACTAATGAGAACCTACTGCAGAGCATGGGGAACTCTACTCAATGCTCTGTGGTGATCTAAATGGGAAGAAAATGCAAAAAGAGGGGATATCTGTATATATAGGGCTTCCCAGGTGGTACGGTGGTAAAGAATCCACCTGTCAATGTAGAAGACACAGGTTCAATCCCTGGGTCGGGAAGATCCCATGGAGTAGGAATTGGCAACCCACTCCAGTATTGCTTGCCTGAAGAATCCCATGGACAGAGGAGCCTGAAGGGCTACAGTCCATGAGGTTGCAAAGAGTCATACACTGATCACATGCATATGTATACGTATGGCTGATTTGTGTTGCTGTTCAGGAGAAACAAACATAACATTGTAAAGCAACTATGCTCCAGTTTTAAAATATAAAAAGAGTAACACATAAAGGTGGGTGATTTGATATGAAAGAAGAATGATTAGGCTATCAAATGGTTTGTGGTCTGCATAACCTATCCATTGTCTGTGTAGCAAGAACATCTTTGTGGAATGAACCATACCTGCTTTAGTTAAGTTGAGTAATTTCTCTAAGTTGCATTTATCTCGCCTGTAAAATGGAAGAGTCTGGATCAGATTCCCCAGAGTGCACTTAGACAAATGCACATCTGGCAGGGGAGTGGAGACAACCCCATAAAAGGAAGGCTGTGGGACCTCTCCTTAGGAAAGTCACCACTGCCTGGAAAGACTTTTCAGTTTCCCTTTTCCATCTCCATCACCAAAGCTGCCAAACACTGAGCGCTACCTGGGGATGCGGCCTGAGAGGCTGACATGAAGCCAGCTACTCTGGCAGAATAACCCTCATCATGTTGATAACGGACATGCTGCTGCTATTCGGCTGCTATGACTTCTTTCATTGTTATCGCTGTTAATGATAATGGCAATAACACTGTGTTAAGTATCTGCTGGACTTCACGTGTATACTAACTCCAGCATTCGTGCATGGCACAGACTCAGCACATATTGGTTAATGATTGGATAGGGGGCTTCCCTGATGGCTCAGATGGTGAAGAATGAGACCTGCATTCAATCCCTGGGTCAGGAAGACCCCTAGCGAAGGGAATGGCAACCCACTCCAGTATTCTTGCCTGGAGAATCCCATGGACAAAGGAGCCTGGTGGGCTATACAGTCCACAAGGTCGCAAAGAGCCAGACACAACTGTGCCCAGTATTGTGCAGTGTTATCTTCTATATCTTGAAGCTGACCTATAAACTGGGAAGCATTCTATTTCACAGATTCGAAAACTGAGTAACAGAGATGTTGAACAACTTCCTAAAGCCAGAGCCCCTGAGGGCTTCCCTCTCCGCAGTCTGGTTGGAGTCCAAGCCACCCCTT
>NW_011494777.1:4590496-4591590 GCF_000754665.1 Bison bison bison | reverse complement strand
ATAGTACCAGGTTTGGGAACCCTGGGCACATTCTTCTTTTAGACTATTTTAGATCCTTCTATCCTGCAAACCTGACACGCCATGCTTCCTGCCTCCCACTCTACCTTATTTTCAAAAACTGGAATTGGTGTGCTAGGAAGAGATCCCGGAGGAAGTTTCCTGAAGCAGTGATGCAAAGTCTGAGCGCTTCTGTATCACTTTGAGCATCAGAGCACAGGGCTGGGGTTCAGCGCTCCCTGCCAGCTGCTGTACCGGGCTCTGCCTCTTGTCATTTCTGTGTCAGACAGAGGTAGATGAATGGAAAGGCTGTCACCACAGAGCAACAAGAATGATTAGAGGGCTGGAGGGATTGACTAGTGAGATAAGATTAAAAGACCTCAATATTTATCATTTTCTGAGCTGTGGCTGTGGGGAAGACAGAAGACCCATCTACAGGTATATGTGGGGTAATCACCTCTGACCCCCGGGCTCTGCAGGCAAGGGGATGCTGGCTGTCAGAAAGAAAAGGGGTTGGGAAGGTTGGAGTGTGGTGCCATTCTCAGCCTGCTGGGCACCTCAGTGCCCACACCCATGGTGCCCCCACTTTCATTTAGGCTCTCCCCTGCACCACTGGCCCAGCAGCTAACTCCACCTCTGCACTGGCCCCGTGGGTAGTCACACTGACATTTTGTAGGTAAGCCAGTCTGTAGCACATGGGTGATCATTTTGTCACAACCTGCTTTAAACTAAGGCAGCAGAGGAAAAGTGTAGTCCTTTAACTCAGTGATACCTGAGTTCTGAAACACGGGTAATATGCCGGCCATAGCCATTAGCCAGATAAGCCACCCGAGGTGTTCATGATCTCTAGTTTCAGGCACAAATTAATATTAAAGCAAAGTGGTCTGCCTTTATTTCTCATCTGCAGTTTACTATTTATTCCTTGGGGGTTATCGCAAGGCAGACAGAATTTTGCTCTTTGGTAGGTTTTTTTTTTTTTTTTCTGATAAATTCATCGAATTCCAAAAGTACTTGAATAAAGAATGGTAATAGACCGAATACATAATAGGCACTCAGTGGCTATCAGTTTTCTTTCAAACTTTAAACGTTTTCCTTTA
>NW_011494777.1:4552162-4590396 GCF_000754665.1 Bison bison bison | reverse complement strand
TTTATATTGGAGTATAGCCGATTAACAGCGTTGGGGTAATTTCAGGTGAACAGTGAAGGAACTCTGCTACACACACACATGTATCCATTCTCCCCCCCATCCCCCTGCCCTCCAGGCTGGCACATAACATTGAGTAGAGTTCCATGTACTATACAATAGGTCCTTGGTGGTTATCTCAATGGCTATTACTTGAACAAATAAATGGATGAAGAAGTGGTACATATAAAGTCAGAACTGCACATTTCAGCCCTAAAATGCATGACATCTAAAACTAGAGGAGATTGAATAGACTGTAGAGAAATAGAGTTCCATAGGACATGTGAAAACCATTCATGTTTTTTGAAAGCCCCTGCCTCCTGGACTGCTCTGCATTCAGCTCAGAAAGCTATAGGAGACCATGCCTTCTGTAGATAAATGTCGTGATCACCCTGGCTATATGGTGAGCAGTAAATGATTAAGGGTTTGGAGCTGGGGAGACTGAATTTGCACTGCTTCTCCACGTCTCACTGGATGTGAGATCACATGCATCTTTCAGAAGCTGTCTGCCATATCAGAACCTGAGGACAAAGAAAAAACCAGCAACATCTACCTCAGCTTTGCCCAAACTTTTAATATCTTATTTATCATCAATTTTTATATTCATTTAAAATTTTTAAAAAGCATGTTGTATCAACATGTGTGTGTTGATTAGTCAGCTTTTGTCACTTAGATTTTGCTCTCAAAGAGGTCTCCTTCACTTCACCCTTGTCTCATCATTTCAGTATCATTTTTTTCTTCATAATAAGATAGCAAAGGGATTCTTTTTTGCAAAACAGGACTTTTGCAAAAGAGGTTAATGATTTCTCCCTCATAGGGTTCATTGCTAGAATTTAATGAGGTAGTGCAGCATCTAGACACTTACCATGTGGGCAACAAGTGGCTCAGCAGTAAAGAACCTGCCTACCAATGCAGGAGACACGGGTTCAGTCCCTGGATGAGACAGATTCTATGGAGAAGGAGATGGCAATTCATTCCTATATTCTTGTCTGTGAAATCCCATGGACAGAGGAGCCTGGTAGGCCACAGTCCATGGGGTCTCAAAGGAGTCAAACCCAACTGAGTGACTAAACAACAATTATGGTTATCAGCTATTTGCTTAGCATTACTCAAGAAAGGACTAGTGGTGTTTCGGGACTGTCCTTAGACTACTGTTCTAAGATTAAATGCTAAATATGTAACTTGAAGAAATGATGCCCAGTCACCTCTAAGCTGACTTTTATCCTCCTGTCCTACGGTTCTTTCTCACAGCAAAACAGCATCCTGTCAGAATACAGCGAGGGCATTTTCATTTGATGTTTCCTCCGTGAGGATCTTGCTCCCTCCAGTTCAGAGCCCTGAGATCCTGTTAGGAGTTCAGTCCACACTTAGGCCAGTATGGGGGTAATGCACATCAGTTCAGGGCAAACAGTCAATATTTGTGATGTTTCTTCTAGATTCTGGATATGGTCAGAGGTGTGGGAGAGGCAGTGACCCACATTGTGACATTGTCTTGGGGACAACTGACTGGGCAGAAAAAAGAGTAGAAATATCTGAGTGATGGAGTATGGGTGCAGGCGTAAGGATGTGTAGGATGTAGAGGAAGGATGTGCAGCCATTGAGGGGCTCTCTGGGAGCAGGTGATGCCCAGTGGCGCCACAACAGCCGATCAGACATCTGCAGGTGAGGGAGAAAAAAGGTCCTTGCAATGGAGGGGATGTCAAAAGCCGTGAAAGACCACGGCTACGGAGAGGTGTAATAACAGTGCTGCACAGGAAGATGCAACCCACGCTAGTTATTTCACCTGGGAGCATCTAATAGAGAGAATCTGGCAACAAGGTGCTGAAGGACTGCAAGGACGAGAGGAAACAGTGGAGCCCATTTGGGCCTGGGGAGAAGCAGAAGCTAGGACTGTCAGAAACCACACTTGTGGGATTTGTAAGAAAGGCTCTGTGAGTGGGGACCAGCCCTGAAGGAGAAGGAGGGTCTCTGGAGCATGGAGTAGGGGCTGTGTGAGGCTAGGAGCAGACTCTGGGGGTGGGGTGGGATGTGGGTCCTGCTCATGCTGGTTCCCGTGGCAGAAACAGTGAGCTGAGTTGGGGGGTGTGGGAAGAAGCTGGAAATGAACCAGCTGTTCCTGCAGCTAAGTGCTGCTGTCAGGTGAAAGGTCGCTGCTGGGGTGACGCTGACTAAACAGCCCCTAACAGGAGGGAGCAAGACCCTGTCCCCTTTCCTGCCCCCATCCTTCCTGTCCCTGCTGAGGTTAGCAGGAAGCCAGGGGATACAGAAGAAATTAGTCTGCAGAATCCCAGCTGCATCGTCACCAGGCAGAATAGAGAGGGTGCACTTGGAGCCCAGACAGACACCTGGGGCTTGTAAGTCATGCCAGATGCCCTCGGCATCGGCAGGTGGGGTAGAGGCTGGAGCTAAGTGGAGCCCTGGGAAGGAAGGGAGCAAAAGTGTGGTAACACCCGGTCCCCTGAAACGCATGGCCAGGGCAGACGGTGCCTTCTGGGGAGGATGAAGCCCTCTCCCCCTTCTTTCCGCTGTGTGTAGTGGGGGGAGGGCAGTAACAAGTCAGTGTACGAGGCGCCAACTTTTATTACACTCACAAGTAGTTGGAAGTGATCCTTACCAAGTCATGGAAAACATTTGGCAAATGATTACAAAGAAATCTCTTTCTTCCTTTTGTTTTCTCTTAGCAAAGCACTTCATTGTTTAATGAGTAACTAAAGAAAATACTTAACAGAATCTAATAATGTAATTCTAATTAAACGCTTTTTACATTTTTTTAAAGATTCTGAATAATGTGTTTAGTAAGTAACGGTGTTCCTGAGTAATCTTTACACGAAGGAAGTGACTTAAAACCATTTATTAGAAACTAGTGAGATTATTTTCGCATAGTTTTTTCCTCCGTGGTGTCCATGGGCGAGCAAAAGAACATCAACAAAGCAGGGAAAGGCATTTTGTGCAGGTGAACGACTCTGTCAGTTCCACATCCTTATCCAAACTTCTTTAGAGAACATTCACCCTAAGTGTGGTCCCCAACGGGAGGATGTGATACAGTAAGCCTCAGAAAAACGTCTAATCTTCACCCTCCAAGAATTTACAATTTAACTGAAGAGATGCCGTGAACACACAGCCTTGTGTTTGCCTTTGGCAGCGTACCTTGTTCATCCCAGAACGAGTCTAAGGCAGCATGAGGTGCAGGGGACCTTTCTCATACATGTCTTTTCCTCTAGCTGATGGCCCATTTTGGAACTGAAGTTGTTACTTACTTTTTTTGTTCTTTTGCTAATGTAGGCAAGAATCTCTCAACTATTGAAAAGTAATAACACAGTATGGTAATGTGCATAAATCAATAATGCATTTTGGAACAATGACTAATGTCGGTCCCAGGCGTCTTTTCTCATGGATGGATTTTTGTGTTCATTGGAAAGTAACAATCACTTTAGTATGTATCACTAATTAAAAACTGTTGAATAATTTCCAACAGATATTAAGTAATTATTGGCAATGCCATGTCAGCCCCAGTAAATAATTATCTTACCTTGTAACACATAATTAAAATTACATTGCCCCCCAAACAGGTATTAAATAGTCATAAATGATTCCAACTGTACAGCACATGGAGCAGCCATGTATTCAACTCAGTTATGTTTATAATTTAAAATGACATTTTTCATTTGACTGCTGATTTATGAAATTTTAAAAAATCAATTTGCCTTTCTTAATGGGCTAATGCCTTTGGGGGATACACCAGATGTTCTTCTGCCCAAGGTTGGCAGCTGGGCAGAAAAAAATTAGCCAAGCATATTGATACAAGACCTAAACAAGAAAAGGGTAGTAATAATGGGTGGCAGGGTGAAATAAATTAACTGGGGATGTGCTATGAAGTGGTCCTTGTGAGCCTCATCTTGATGATAAGAGGCTGTGCAGCCTGTTCTGCAGTCTGCAGTCTGCAGGTTCCCCGGGCACCTCTCTACGCTCTTCCTCATGGCCATTGTTATCATGGAGCTGTCAAGGACTGCTACATGTCTCTTCTTCTGCTGGGATCAACATCTAAGTGCAGGGAACAGAGGAAGGCTCTTCCAAATGCTTAATGCATTGCCCCGCTACAGCCTGACTTCCCTGGGACAAGGGTGTAGCAGGAGGGATGGCAAGAATGAGGACTCCAAATCCTGATTACTTTCGAGCAGATGGCAATCTTTCCATTGGTCGTCATTTGACAGATGTTGAATGAGCACTTATTGTGTGCTAGGGACTATGGTTGATGTAGATTTTAAGGTTCCTCGCTTTTAAAATGTGAGACAATACACTTTGTCCTTTCACCTCCAACCGTTTGTTTATTGATTTGTATTTATCAGATAGTAAGTTGTGGTTGTCCATTTCTACCAACGTGTGAATATCAGGCACGATATAGCCAGATCATCCCCAGCTTTGTGGATCCTCAGATATCATCATGGGTTGTTTAGGGTATCTGCAGTCTCCATCCCTGAGATGGGAGTCACCATCAGCACCTGGACCTGCCTTGGGTTACTTAAGTTCTTTCAGGAAGCAGATGGTAACAGCCAGTAACCTTCTAACTGCTTGTTCAATGATCTTTCCCCTACCAGACCATGAAGTTCCATGAGAGAAGACTTCAGGTCTATATTAATCACTAATATATTCCCTGCAATTAGACTCGTGTAAATATTTGTTTCATTAATCATTGATTAAAATTCCAAAACAGTAAAAAGAGCAGAGAGCAAAATTGCCAATGCCTCTCACTCTTTATAATCAATTCAGAGTATCCATCTCGAAAGACAAATATGACTACATCCTTTATACATCACTCCCAAACCGCAGTATATCCCCAGTCCTGAGTAGCATCCTACATCACCATGGAGAGGGTGCTTCCAGGTGTTCCATGTAATTCACAGAGTTGGGCTGGGCTGGGTGCTTGGCACAGACACTGGGGTGGCTCCGGGGACTGTGTCAGGAGTTGCCTGATCGGGGCTGATGGATATTTTTCACTCTTGCATCAGGAAGAAACCCTGCGGGTGTACAAATCAGATCCAAGGGAACTGCATTTATTTGTTCTATATCCTCAGGCAACATATGGGCCATCCATAATGAAGGATTAAGAAGCCTAGGCTGGAAGGGAAGAGCGGCGATAAAGACAGTGCTGTGCTGTGCTTAGTCACTCAGTCATGTCTGACTCTTTGTGACCCCATGGACGGTAGCCCACCAGGCCCCTCTGTCCATAGGAGTCTCCAGGCAAGAATACTGGAGTGGGTTGCCATGCCCTCCTCAAGGGATCTTTCCAACCCAGGGATCGAACCCAGGTTTCCCACACTGCAGGTGGATTCTTTACTGTCTGAGCCACCAGGGAAGCCTGATGAAGACAATAGGAAGCCAGGTTGTCTTCAGCTTTGGAGCCCAGGCTGCTCCATCCTGGCTCAGTGGAGGTTCATTTTCCCTGTGTGCCACATGTGGGGACACGGGTTCTAGAGCTTTGAATCCATTGCCAGCTGATCAAAGCAGTAGAGCTGGTCACTCTTTCTCTGAGGCAGACACAGGAGAGTCGCTGTGAAGAGGGGAGGAGAATGCAAACAGACAGCCAGTACATTGATGAGTCTGGCTCAGTTCCTAGTGGGCAAAGGATGTTCTGAAATCCTTGATGATGTATCTGATCCATATAGAAAGTCACTTCTGAAAGCTTTGTTTGAATAGGTAGATGAGTCAAAGATTTGGGAAGGCAGGAACAACACAGAAAAGTTTCAGATTTATGGTTGGAGTAGATTCTATTACATATCCAGGTTGGACATATTGATGTGAGGTGACAACACTCCAGAATAAAAATGTAGTGTTTTTTAAAACTGTAGATTCATGTAGGTGGGACCTGAGTTCTCGGGTACCTGTGCTTTGGGGTACCAGAGTGGTTTTATTAAAACCTAGCAACATAACCAGAAGGTGATGCTTCATGAGTGCCTGTGTTTGTTAAATTCCCAAAGGATGCAGTACAGAGACTTCAGCAGGTGGCAGAAGGATGCATGGTACTCCTGTGCCTAAGAGCTCTTCCATTATCTCCTCATGTATTTCTAATACAGGAGATTCTAGATGTCACTTGCCAATCCATTTTTCTCTTTAAAGAAGAGTGATTTGACAACAGCTTCATATAATATTGTTGTTTAGTCACCAAGTCATGCCTGACTCTGCAACCCCATGGACTGTAGCCCACCAGGCTCCTCTGCCCATGGGATTTCCCAAGCAAGAATACTGGAGTTGGTTGCCATGCCTCCCTCCCAGGAATCTTCCTGACGCAGCGACTGAACCCATGTCTCCTGCATCTCCTGCAATGGCAGGCAGATTCTTTACCACTGAGCCACCAGGGAAGCCCTTCATATAATGTTAAATTCCAGTAATTTAAATCATGTATCATTTTCATTCTCTCTTTATACTGACTCTGTCCATCCAGCTCTGATGTCCATCAAGGATGGGACCCTTCCTGCACCAGTGACTCAATGGCCTCTTTCCCATCAGAGTCCTGCCGTCCCCATGTCACTGACAGCAGCAACCCCATGTGATGGAATGAGTAGGGTTTTGGCCTTGAGTGATTTTAGTTTCTGTCTTAGTTTACCTCTCACCACTTACAAGACCTTGGTCATTTTTCTTTAACTCATGAAACTGATTGCCGTTATTTAAAAATGAAGAAGCAGTAGCCACCTCCAAGGTTATTGGTGGATTTAATGAGGTGGTGCACATAAAGCCCCAAGTGTGGGTCTTGGCACCTTCCAGATCCTGAATAAATCTCCATTTGCCATGCACTTGGCACCTGGCCAGGCGGAATGGGCCATTGTGAAGGAGTCCAAGGGCTCCTGGAAGTGCTTCTACTTGTGAAGCAAACAGATTTACCAATACTAAGGGTTCCTGATGTTGACAATTTAGAAACAATTACAGTCCCCGTCAGACTTCCCTCATGGATCAGTGGTAAAGAATCCGCCTGCCAATGCAAGAGACGTGGGTTTGATCTCCGGATCAGGAAGATCTCCTGGAGGAGGAAACGGCAACTCACTCCAGTATTCTTGCCTGGAGAATCCCATGGACAGAGGAGCCTGGCGGGCTACAGTCCATGGGGTTGATGAGTCAGACACAACTTGGTGATTAAACAACAAGTTCCCATTTCCTTATCTGGTGGAGCCAACCTACACAAGTGTTATTTCCCATTTATTGAAGACAGAGCAAGCAGGCGAGGAGGTTCGATAGCCAGTTACCCCATTATCCTGTATTTGTGCTGGGAGAATATGCTTTAAAGTATGAGGTTCAGCTTCCCTGGCTCCCAGGTCTCTACACTCCCAGTGGGAATTCTGGGGCCACGGGCACCCCCAGAGGAGGTTACATATCTTTCTATCTCCTTGCAAAAGATTCACGTGGGCAAAAGAGATTGGATGGGTACATTTTGCTTTGTTTAAATAACATTTGCTTTTGCTGCTTTTAATCATGGGTTCCCCTGAGCCTGGCGTGCTCTCCACAGCACACACTGGCTGCATACCTAACAGATATTTTGAATACAACAGCTTGAGTCCCCTGCTGCTCGGATGATAGCAATTGGCTAGGTGTTCCAGCCTCTTCCTTCTCGCTCCTCCATGGATGCAAGGAGATTTCAAGTGCAATTTGGCCTTGTACATCAAATAGCAATTTTCCTGCAGAAATCACCGCCTCCAAAAACTCTACTCTAATCAAATCTATCAAGCCCAATTTAGGGGCAAGCTTGTGTCTGTTTATCAAGGAAATGGAGTTGAAATTGCCCCCTTTAATAGAATCACAGCTGCCCACCACAATCTTTCACATGGATGTTTGAATTAACGGCAGGCCATGGCCCATGCTCCCCAACCTTGGCATTTGATTCCAGTTGGAGGAAATTGCTATAATTTCTGCCCTGGGGTTCTGGGGAATATTGGGGCATTTCATGTTGGGATAAGAATTAACATGTCAAGGGAATTAAGGAATTCGGAAGTGGTTGGGGGAAAGATTAGCACTTTACACAACACCCAATGGGTCACCTTGGCATCAAAGCAAACCCAATATGACTCATATGAACCACTTTCACCAAGCCAAGGAAAAGAAAATCACAGAGGGATGACTTTCTCTGAAGTTGAGATTTTAAATCAGAACACAGTGGGTCCAGGTATCATGTATCTGTTCTGAATATAGAGCACCTCATTGGTTGCAGTTCCATTTTAAGAGTGGATGGGTGGGCAAACAACCTGATGTAGGAGATGGATGGGCTCCAGGTTAGGCATTTACAACTGGTCTCCTGTTTGCCTTTCATGGGGCATGAAGAAGTGGGCTTCAGGCAGGATACTTAACAACTGTTAGCACTACTGAGACAAGAGATAGGTGGGCTCCAGTTAAGGCATTTTTAATCAGCCTCCTGTTTGACTGAGCGACTTCACTTTCACTTTTCACTTTCATGCATTGGAGAAGGAAATGGCAACCCACTCCAGTGTTCTTGCCTGGAGAATCCCAGGGACGGGGGAGCCTGGTGGGCTGTCATCTCTGGAGTCGCACAGAGTTGGACATGACTGAAGCGACTTAGCAGCAGCAGCATAGCACAGCAGTCCCACATCTTTGGGATCAAGGGAGACACTATACATGAGCAGAAAGGCTCCGTGTGGGTCAAAAGTCAAGGGATAATGCCAGACCATAATGAGTCTTGCTCCTCCCATCAGCCTTCACTTCAAGATCTATCTTGGCTGAGGGGTGTGTGCACACCCAGGGGAGGGTCCCAGGGTAGGTCAGGTGTGGAAAAAGATACCAGATAATTGGCCTGAAGGAAGACAAAGACCCAGAAGAAACGACCTCTATAAATGACTTAACCACCTCTTTGCTGTGCTCCTCCTCACGAGGGGGAACGCCCACCCCCTTTCTCTCTGGTTGTGCCTCTCTGCCTTGCTTCTGTGTTCACTAGACAAACTGCTTCTATGTGTACTCACCCACTTGTTGTTATGCTATGTCTCTAATAATAAATTTTATATCTATATTTACAGTTTCTACCTCCATGATAAATGCATTTTTCACTGGGTGCAAAGATCCAGAGATAAAGAGCTTCTAGTCTCTAGCCCTTGTTGGCCTGGTGGCTAGGATTTCTGATTTTCATCCAGGCTACCCAGGTTCATTTCCTGGGCAGGGAATTAAGATCTCGCTTTATGCTACTGCTCACAGCTGCATCGCTGAGACCAAACTCAGCTGAGATGTCTGGGCCCCCTGAGCCAGGGAGCAAGCCAGCAGCTTCTCTTCCTGTTGGCTCCGGCAGCAACCTCAGCCCTGGGATTTCCTGCTGAAGCCCTAGAGACGGGCTTCTGTCCGGCACGTGGAAGCGGACAGTCGCTGTGATCATTTGTCACCCAGACAGAGACCTTCTCATTATCAGGAGACTTTTTTTTTTCCTCTTTCAAGCGTATTAACATCTTGTATTTTTATAGAACTATTCTAATCATTTCTTTTCTGGCACATTTTCATGTTTTCATCCCGTTTTATTCTCACAGTACAGAAGGGAGGTGAACTATTTATAAAGCAATACTGTAAACGAGGAAGCCAAAGTTAAATGACACATCCAGTTAACGGAGCCTCTGGAACAAGACCTCCTCCCCACAAACCCCTTGCTCCTGCGTGTCCCTCCCTGAAGTACTGGAGCCCTCTGACCTCCCGCTGTGACAGTGAGGGGCACAGCCTTCCTGCCCCCGCACCCCCTATCCCCCCCAGAACTCCAGCAGCATCTCCTTCTCCTTTTAGGAAGCTTCCATCTTCCCTTTCCCTCCAGAAATAATCCCGGGCATTTTACAATCAATAGGTAATAGAGATCCTCTCTTTGTGAAATGGACCTGAAATTTTTCCTCTTCCCATTGAAAATAAAGGACTCCTAAATGAGAGCCTCATAGAAATTTAATAAATGTGGGAGAAAGCCTATTTATTTTCTTCAAGAGCTGCTAATGCCTCTCCGAAAAAGCCTCCCATTTAGAATTAATTCAGCTTTTCTCTTGCATCCTTTTCTCATTCCTTGCTCTCCTCCTAGACCGGCCTCTTTTCATTTTACTTAGGGCCATTTGCATGAAAACAGCATTGCAACTACCGGGGGCTTATCTGCAGCTGTTGATTCTCACTCAGAATTCCTAATTCCCCTGGAACCTTCAGGTGTCCCCCCACCACACGTGGGTGTCTTCAGGCATGAGGGTGTGTCCTTTCTCTGGTACCAATGGGCACCCTGGGGGCCTGAGTGGTGCATAGGGGAGAAGCTGCCACTGGTGAGGTGTTGGGTCAGGAAAAGCATCATGAGGGTAGGCGACCAGAGAGCTGTCTCTCCTGGGGCATCAAGGCTGTGCTCCTGAGCTGCTGATGAATCATCAATCATCAATCCTCGATCCTCGGTCTGTGTTAGGAGCTCAGAAAGGAGAGGCTGATTTCCTGTGCGGCCAGGGAGTTACACTCTTGTTCCTTCCTGCACTTCAGAAGGCATCTAATAGCTGGAGTCACTGTGGAAAGACAGGGGGAAACAAAACCACAGTGCTTAAAAAAAAAGGAGAGAAACACTGTGCTATTTCCCCCACTTTATGAAATTGCTTGTCAGGTTATTGATTGAGGCTTAGCCCTTCTTCTGTGCAGTAGCCTCTCTGCTGCCAAGACTGCCTCTAACTTAGGACCAGATGTGCTGCCCCTCATTGGGTTGTGGGGGGCTGGGGGCCTCTCGGCCAATGCAGACCCCCTCTGCCTGGTCAAGGATGGTGCCAATCGCAGGCGTGTGCATATAATTCTAACACTCGGTGGGCCCGGCCACCTGACTTCCTAAACGTGTCACAGAGCTGCAAACAGCAGGTCAGGCACCTATAAATAAGGTCCCCCCATGGAAAGTGGGGTGAGCCTCATTGGGGTGTTCCCCTCCTTTCACTGACAGGCTTTGGGAGAGAACGTTGAGCACTTACTGTTTACTGTCATCTCTATGCTCCTATTTTCTCCTCATAACACTCCCAGTTCATCTCTTGAAGCTTATCATTGACATTAACGATAAAATAATTGGCCGAATGGGCTTCCCTGGTAGGGCTTGTGGTAAAGAATCTGCCCGCCAATGCAGGAGACTTAGGTTCAATCCCTGGTTCAGGAAAATCCCCTGGAGGAGGGCTTGGCAACCCACTCCAGTATTCTTGCCTGGAGAATCCCATGGACAGAGGAGCCTGGCAGGCTACAGTCCATGGGGTTGCACAGAATTGGACATGACTCACTGTCTGAGCACAATTGGCTGAATCTCAATCCATCCTACTGCCTTCTGCAATATTCACCCAGGATTCTACTGCTCCTCTGAGACTGAACTTCCCATCCTGCTCCTATTTCTGGGTCCTCATTTCCTCCTCCTACACCCTCTTGCCTTTCTTTACCTCCAGAGCCAAGGAATTCTTCAGGGTTTGGTCTTTGGCTATTCTATTTTCTTCTTTATGCTCTCCTCCTTGGTGTTCTTCCCACCTCCCACTGTCCAATTATCACCTCGGTGGGACTGATGCCTAAATCTGTCTCCAGTCTTGACTCCTCTGTTGAAATCTAATCCCACATTTATAATTACCTGAGGAATATCACCAGTGCTCTCTCCTTGCAGTTCAGTTCAGTTCAGTGGCTTAGTCGTGTCCAATTCTTTGCTACTGCGTGGACTGCAGCACGCCAGGCTTCCCTGTCCATCACCAACTCCCAGAGCTTCCTCAAACTCATGTCCATCAAGTCTGTCTCTCAGATCTGTTGATCTGTTGATTCTAACTTTTTAAATTTCCCACCCCTCCTTTTCATCTCAACCACCTCCATCCTAGTTCATTATTTCATTACTTCTCACTTGAACTATCGGGACACCCAATTAAAATCTCTTTCCCTTCTGGCTCTACCTTTCATGTCTCTGCTGTATTAGTCTTCTTTAAGAACAGCTCTGACCCCAGCAATCCCTTATCAGGAACCATTCATGGTTCCGTTTCTGGTGAATTTGTTTCTTACTTTATTGCAATAGATGTTGGAGATGAAGTGATAGTTAAGAAGTGGATTTATTTAAAGAAAAACACACTCCACAGGGGGTTCTCTAGTAGCTCAGTTGGTAAAAAATCTGCCTGCAATGCAGGAGGCTCTGGTTCTATTCCTGGGTTGGAAAGATCCCCCGTAGAAGGGATAGACTACCCGCTCCAGTATTCTTGCCTGCAGAATCCCCATGGACAGAGGAGTCTGGCTGGCTACAGTCCAAGGGGTCATGGCAAAGAATCAGACATGGCTGAGCAACTAAGCACAGCACAGCACAGCACACTCCATAAACAGAATATGGGCCATCTCAGAAGGCGAGAAAGTCCTAAATATGGTGTGGTTACTTTCTATGGCCTAGGTAATTTCATGGAGAAGGCAATGGCACCCCACTCCAGTACTCTTGCCTGGAAAATCCCATGGACGGAGGAGCCTGGTAGGCTTCAGTCCATGGGGTGGCTAAGAGTCGGACACGACTGAGCAACTTCACTTTCACTTTTCACTTTCATGCATTGGAGAAGGAAATGGCAACCCACTCCAGTGTTCTTGCCTGGAGAATCCTAGGGATGGTGGAGCCTGGTTGGCTGCCGTCTATGGGGTCGCACAGAGTCGGACATGACTGAAGTGACTTAGCAGCAGTGGCAGGTAATTTCATAGGCTAATATGTTGGAGGAGTATTCTGATTATTTCAATTATTTCAGGGAAGGGGTGGGGATTCCCAGGAATTGGGCCAACCCCCCCCCTTTTTTTTTTTTTTTTTTGCCTCAGAACTGTCATGGCACCCGTGGGTGTGTCATTTAGCTGATGTGTTACAAGGAGCATATGATGAGGCTCAAGTTCCACAGGAAAGACCCTGATGCTGGGAAAGATTGAAGGCAGGAGGAGAAGGGGACGACAGAGGATGAGATGGTTGGATGGCATCACTGACAGGATGGCCATGAGTTTTAATAGGCTCTGGGAGTTGGTGATGGACCGGGAAGCCTGGCGTGTCGTAGTCCATGGGGTTGCAAAGAGTTGGACATGACTGAGCGACTGAACTGAATTGAACTGAAGGTCCACAGGAAGTTGACTTGTTTGCTTCTAATGAGTTTATGTCTTGTCCTCAGGCTATGTTGTTCTTTGAAAGGTTGTGCCCTGCACCCTTCCCTCTTGTTCAGTACCTTCTTCACCAGGAATGCTAAGTCCAGTGTTTTTTTTCAGGCGCAGGTGAGGGGATCAGGTTCAACACTCAGTGTACCCTGGTCTACTTCAAATCCTCTCCTTCTTCCTCTTTGCAGGGACAAGGCCTCCCAAGCCACATTGGACAGGCAAGGGCAACCCACTGGATGACATGCCTAAATTTGTTCCCTCTGCCAGATTAGTTTTCCCTTCCCCATCTCACCAACCTCACTCCATCCCCTCCACCTTGACAAACTGTTTATCATCTTTCAAAACTAGGTGTAGAGATTATGTTCTCTGCAAAGTCTTTTCAGCAAACTGGACAACATTAGCCATGTCCTTTTCTACTCTCATGGTGCCTTGTGTGACTCTGTGTTAGCATGCCTGCTTTTATGAGGCTAGGACCACCTTGACCATCTTACTTATCTTTATAGTCACAGCACCCAACATAGAATAAGCTCTGCTATTATGTGAGCATCCCTGAATTCCTCTCTGTTTGCCTGGGCTCCAGCTCTTCCTTCCACCTGGAATCCCTCCTTTATTATCTTAACAAAGCTCAGTGTAAAATATTCCCTCACAAGATACCTCCTTTGATCACTTTAACAAGCGTATTTTTGTGTATGCAAACTCCCAAACATGGAAAGAATATGATTTGTATTTATCAGACTTGCATTAGATTTGGACTCAGACTAACAGAATTTTATTCCTTCATTATTTAAAAGTTTATTCCACAAGACTTTAACAGTACAGAAAGTCTCAAGGACAATAATACTTATGAACGATAGAACTTGGAACACAGCAAATGATCAATAAATGTAAATTCATGTTCTTCCTTCTTTAAGGCACTTACCACTTTATGACTTTTAGCACAGACATTCATGTCATTTTCTTATTGTCAATAATAGAACAAAGCTCCTAGTGGAAGAACACTATCTTACTCATATTTCCTTTTTTCAGCAGAGAATATCAGAGATCCTTACATAATTCAGTTGCTTAGAATATTTGTTGAATTTAATGGGGCAAACTTATTTTTAGTGCTTTATGCTTTAAAAATAATATAGTTTTATTATTTGTACAAAATTAAATATGAGGTTGATGGTCATGCCTATAAAATGCTGGCCATCACACTTTGGGTGAATAATGTAACCTACATGATAACATACTTCTACGGGAAAATCAGATTAGACATCCATCATTTCAACTTAGTATCTTTAACAGAAATATTCCTCTTTCTCTTTGTGAGAGCTGCCTCTTATATCTTTATAAGCATGGGAAAAAAAAATGAAACAGTATTGACTTGACAACGTTCTTTTCAAAAGTGGTCAATGAGGTAAATTAGATTACCTGGTAAATTCCATATAAAAAGTGAGTGTTTCTATAAATTTAAGTGAAAAATCTTTGAAGAACTTTGTTCTCAACAGTGGAGAAAGTTATGAAGAATTGTTTATATGCCTTCAACAACTATGCCTCAGAACACAGGAGCATTAAGAGAATCTAATCATCACCAAATTTAAAGACCTTTGACCATTACTTCATGGCAAATAGCTGGGGAAATAATGGAAACAGTGACACTTTATTTTTTGGGGCTTCAAAATCACTGCAGATGGTGACTGCAGCCATGAAATTAAAAGATGTTTGCTCCTTGGAAGAAAAGCTATGAACAACCTAGACAGCATATTAAAAAACAGAGACATTACTTTGCCGACAAAGGTCTGTCTAGTCAAAGTTATGGTTTTTCCAGTAGTCATGTATGGATGTGAGAGTTGGACCATAAAGAAGGCTGAAGAACTGATGCTTTTGAACTGTGGTGTTGGAGAAGACTCTTGAAAGTCCCTTGTACTGCAAGGAGATCCAACCAGTTGATCCTAAAGGAAATCAGCCCTGAATATTCATTGGAAGGACCAATTTTGAAGCTGAAACTCCAATGCTTTGGCCACCTGATGTGAAGAACTAACTCATTAGAAAAGACCCTGATTCTGGGAAAGACTGAGGGCAGGAGGAGAAGAGGATGACAGAGGATGAGATGGTTGGATGGCATCACTGACTCAATGGACATGTGTTTGAGCAAGCTCCAGGAGTTGGTGATGGACAGGGAAGCCTAGCGTGCTACAGTCCATGGGGTCACAAAGAGTCGGATATGAGTGAGTGACTGAACTGAACTGAACTTTAGTTTTCTCTTTTGATTTGTTTTTTTTTTTTTTTTTAAGTGTGGTTAATATGGCCACCTGGCTTGGATCACAATGATGATATGAGAACTGCAAGTACAGCTCTTGATTCCAGGGTCTGTCTTTATTTCCACAGCCCAAAGTCTTATAAAGTGCCTGGAATAGAAAATATGCTCAATAAATATTTATTGAGTACATGAAGCATGCGAGGAGGATTTTGAGGACTTCATAATGTAACGTGGTGGAATTCACACAGTCTACTGTCACTTTCTTATTTTAGATGTGATAATGAGGCTCAGAGAGGACAAGGGATTTGCTTAATGTCACACGGCAAACTCCTGGCAGAACAAGGAGCAGACTCCAGATTTCATGTGTCCTGGTTTAATGCTCTTCACATACACCACATCGCACCAGCCATTTCCCAGATGTGATAATACACCATCTGATAATAGAAAGAACCAATGCAACTCAACTAATATTTATTAAGCTCTTGTTATATTCCAGGCATGGCGCTCAGCACTGCAGGGATTACAAGATGAATTACACAGTCTATGCTTTTAACTTCACGAATTTTGATGGAGGAGGAAAACACATAAACCGTTACTAAATACTTATTAGGAAACAGACACCATAATGGAGACATAGGGAATGTGCTGATGGGCTCATCCTGAAAGGAGTTAATAAATTGGATTACGGGATGGGTGGAGCTGCAGGCTGTGGAGCAGGTTTTATCTGATAGTTTTTCTGATCTTGGAACGAAACACAAGGATGCCATCAGCTAAGAGGGGAAGGGAACTATCTGGACAAAGGAAAAGTCTGGGAGAGCAAAGAGGAGGTGGATGGTTCCAGCAACTCCCAAGGCTATGACTTGAAGGAGCCATGGTAGGAACGTGGAATGAAGTCTGGACCAGTAAATGTGGCCTTTTTGGAAAACCATCATGGCTGGAATGTGGTCAGAGTGGATAGATTGGCAACTGGGAGAGTAGTTACAGGGCTACTTCGAAATTCAGCAAAAGTCCCCTCCAGGGAGGAAAACAGTGAGCATAAGAGAGATTACTCCAAATAGGAGAAACATTATGAGAAGAATTAGGAGCCTGGGCACTTGATTCAGATTGGCTGTCCCCCTTGCCTCCTCATACAGGTTAGGTAAATTTTCTGTGCCCAGTGTTTACCTGCAAAGTTCCCGCTCCTGCTGTGGCAACCTACTGCTGCAGGTGCAAAGTGCTAGCAAGGGCACCTGGCTCACAGGAGGTCCCCAGTAAATGCTGCTGGTTGCTGTTGGTATAAAGATGTTACATGGAGTGCGGGCCTCCTGAGAACAGGTACTCCTTTTATTCACCGGCATAGACCCTGGCTAGAAAATTGCCTGGCCCATTGTTGCTATTGTTGTTGGTGTTCAGTCGCTAAGTTGTATCTGAATCCGTGGACACCTATTAGGCATTTAATAACTTTGTTGTTGTTATCATCAAAGTTTCCTCTTTGTACCTTCTCCCTCTGTATCCGTCCAGGAGGATTGTATAGGAATTATCTCCATAAGGATTATAACTGGTGCCTTCCAACAACGTGCACTGACATGTGAAAAATCATTCATGATATCATAGTCTTTTCTAAAACCGGCTATCATTTTCAATATATTCAGCAGAGGCTTGGAAAGTTTTAAGCTGCAAATGAACACTTTGGAGGCATCCTTCCTTGAATTTGATTTAAGACATCAGGGAGCTGAGGTTGAGCTGTTAATGATTCAGAAGTCCAGGGTCCTGTTTGGTGGCTCAGATGACTCACTGGGTAGTGAGAGCCAGGCTGTGTTCTCTCTGTGACTCACTTTACTCATCTCTGGAATGGGATTCTAGCTGACCTCATAAACAGTTCTGTGCTGATGAGTGGGCACAAGTCTCTGTCTTAAGGAGGATGAAGGCAGTGGTGGGGAGGGCTCCTGGAGAGTACACAGGTCTCTAATGATCATCAAGGATTGGCAGACTGGTTATAGGGCATCCTGGACTGGAGTTCTGGGAACAGCATGACCTATTTTGAGTCATACACTCCACTAAGCATGATATAAGTAGAACCCCTAATCCCTGTAAACTACAAACACAAATCATGCCTGTAAAAAGGTGAATTCAATGAAGAGAAAAAAGTGCTTTGATGGAGATACCTACAAGGCAGAAAAGAAGGAAGGATTTGCTGTGTTGTGTGGAGCGGATGTTGTCCAGGGAAGGTGCTATGACATGAGCTAGGTGTCTAAGCGTGAGTCAGATCATAGAGGGTGTCCCAGTGGGAAACAGCTCATGCAAGGCTTGTACTGAGTTATCCCCATGAAGCAGGAGGAGCGTATTAAGAACTAGCTTGGAAGGGAGGAAATGTGTCAAGTCTGTAGAAGAATGCACGTGTGCTGCATGTGCACACACACACACCAAGAAGCCAGTGGGATAGAAGAAAAAGCCAGCCAATGAGGTCAGACAGGTCAGGACTGGAATCCTGGCTTCTTGATCCCTTTGAATCTCAATTTTCTCATCACTAATATCGGATTCATTGAACCTACTTAGCAGTGTAAGTGCTACTAGAGATGTCCATTCATGTCTTAGAAAATACAGGCGTTGTGTGCTTAGTCACCCAGTCATGTCCCACTCTGTGACCCCACGTACTGTGGCCCACCAGCTCTGTCCGTGAGATTCTTCAGGTAAGAATACTGCAATGAATTGCCATTCCTTTCTCCAGAGGATCTTCCCAACCAGGGATCGAGCCCAGGTCTCCTGCATTGCCGTGGATTATCTTTACTGTCTGAGCCACCAGTGAAGCTCCCAAAATACAGGCATTAGCAGATACATATACTATAAGTGGATACATCTGCTTCAGTGGCCACACACACACAATCCCATATGGATAAAATGCTTGCACACATTGATTGGTTTGGTGGTGGACACTCAGTGTTCACTTCTTTAGTGCCTTCCTGATTTCTATAAAAGTCTTTGGAAGAACAGCACAGTCAGTAGATCATGAGGTAACAACAGCACCGGCTGGTTAGCAGGTGAGTGGAGTGTCCTCTCCACACACCGGCTTTCCTGCAGTATCTTAGGTTTTATGAGAGTATAACTGCTTTACAATGTGTGTTAGTTTCTGCTATACAGCAAAGTGAATCAGCTATATGCATGCATATATCCCCTCCCTCTTGAGCCTTCCTTCCACCCCTATCCCTCTAGGTCGTCACAGGGCCCTGTGCTGAGCTCCCCGAGCTACACAGCGGCTTCCCACTGGCTCTACATTTTACACATGGCAGTGGACATGTGTCTGTGCCGCTTCCCGTTCGTCCCACTCTCCCATTCCCTCCTGTGTCTACCTGTCCATTCTCCATGTCTGCATCTCTATGTCTACCCTGCAAATGATGAATGGATAAAGAAGATGTGGTACATATACACAATGGAATATTACTCAGCCCTAAAAAGGAACGAAATTAGGTCATTTGTAGAGATGTGGAGAAACCTAGGGTCTGTCATACAGAGTGAAGTCAGAAAAACAAATATGCTATATGTGGAATCCTGGGATATCTTGGTAGCTGATTACAACTGTGTAGGATTCATTTTTTCAAGTCACAGTTCTGCACAGCCATACTGCCTGCCCAGGGGAGCTACTGGGGTTAATTCTTGCCCACGCCTCCCCAAGCTGCCAGCCACTGTCATGACCTCACTGAGGGCTCTGGTTGCCAGACAGGAGGACCACAGAGGGGAGAATCCAAAACAGTCAACTGGCACCAACAGGGAGGATTTCTGAGTTTCCTCCAGCACTTAAATTGTGCTTGCACACAGCTCTTGGAATTCCCTGACTGTGCCCCATTCCGCGTTTTGCCAGCTGCTGTCTCAGTTTTGTTGCTTTGAAATTTCCTTTCCCCTGATTTTGATCTGAGGCCGCTGTCCTCAGGTGACAACCAGCGATTCCAGATAACGGCTGGGATATACATCCTTGGCTTTCCCTCTGTTCTCATCAGAAACCTGGGAGCCAGAGTCGGAATGAGGCAGCAGCTCCTTTGACTGTGTCCCAGAGGAGGTGGGCTGTGGGCTCCCAGTGGCTGTCCTTCCACACCACCTACCAGCTTTGGTTCCACACCCTGCCTCGATGCCGATGTGTGCTTTGATAGAAGGTTAATGCATACGTGAATATACAACTTTTTGATTTATTGTCGTCGTGAGCTCATCACTCTTTCCTTTAAATTAAAACTCCCTCCAGATGGGGATCTGTGACGCAGATTTATTGATCTGCAATAAAACCTCACTCATAATCTCTGCAGCTGCCCATTCGTCTTCTCCAGAAAGAGGGCTCATTACTCTGGGTGTCCCAAGAATGAAAGCAAGAGGCTAACTTTCTCCTTTGTTCCCTTCCTGCCCCTCCCTGGCTCTCTGCTTCTCTCCTCCCTCCTGTTCTCCGCCCAGCCCCTCCTTTTACTGCTGAATCCCCCTAAAGACTCACTCCTGTTCCCCGTCTCCACGCTGCTGCCTTATATTTCTCTTTCCTCCCCCTCCTGCCCCAAAGATATCCTTTTATTTCTGTGGGCACCTTGTAAGTGCCATGACATTGAATCTGATTTGTCACTTAAATCGACAGCCCAGTCTCCACTCTGCTCTTTCCAGATGGATTTGCCCTCCCTGGTTTGGACAAACCACTATGGGCTCAGTAGATGGATGAGGTCATTAGAAAAAGGGGGTGTGAGCAGCCAGACTGATCAAAATCAGAGCAAGTGACAGGTGGCTAGGTGCTAGGTCTGTGGCTAAAGCAGGGTACGTGTGGATAAAGAGTGCTTACTACTCTGTGTTTTGTTGGGTCCAAAGAGCCTTCTGATTAATGGCCTAGGAGATGTTCTGGAGTGCACACATGATCGAGGCCGCTTCCACTGGCCAGCAGATGGCCTGGCCCCCGTGCCAGGAAGCAGAATAAGTAACTGTTATCTCAGACTCAACAGAAGGAAGGGCAAAAGGACTTCTGGAGTGATCAGATGAATTGCCTAGTCAGTTCAGTGGAGTATCTCTTCATATTACTAAAATCCTCTTGGCTTTTCTTGCTGGAAAACAAAGTATCATCATGTCTGGCAGATTTCAGCTAGAAGGTCATGATACCCTGGTGTGTTGCCATCAACCCTATTGTGTGATGTGACATCCCCATACAATACATGTAACATATTACTTCTAATAAAGAGCTGGTTTGCAAATAAAGAATATAACAACAAGTTATACTCTTGTTAGAACACATTCTAAGTTATACATATAACAGTGTCATTTTTCACTCACATTATCTCTGATGTGATTTCTTGGACAGGAATTGGATATAGTGAGAGGAGACCTGGCAGAAATCACACGTGCGTGTAGTTCGCATTCATCTCTAGGGAGTGACAACCATTGCTCGGGTCTGTCTTTCTCTTCAAGCAGGAAAGCTGTCCTCAGAACCTTACATACCCATCGCTTGTGTCCCTGCAGCTTAAAAAAAAGGGTGCAGCTTCTCCTCCTCATTTTAAAATGGCAAAGTCGCAACCCAGAGCCCAACAACGAGGGTGTGAGCCCGGAGTTGAACGTGAAGGCACAGATTCACATTCAGTGCACACTTTCCACTGGCCACTGCCTCCTCCAGCAGGCAGGTGAAGAGCTTGGGACAGAGGCTGGGAACAGGTCAGGGAAAAGCGAGGAGGAAATGAATTGCCATTTATCACTGGAATCAGGAGGCTACCCCAAGCAGGTTTAATCACCCCGTGCAGAGAGGGCTGCAGAGCAAGTTTATGGTTTACAGTGAGCAGGCTGACACAGCTGATTGATGTCAAATATGTCATGATGTATATTGTAAAGCAGAGAGATTTAATGGTGTAACTCTATGGCAGGCTCAGAAGTGAGTTGCTGCAAAGTAAGGAGTGATGGATAGGCTCATTTACATGTAAAATTGCCAATGGCATTGACAGCCCTGGTATGTGAGGGGAAGATAAGAAGCCCTGAGCAAGATCCACTATTGTCCTAGTACTGGAATATTAAAATACAGCTGTGGCAGCATCTGGAGTTTGCAATGGACTTTAAAGATATAATTATTTTTCACCTTCAGCCCTGAGATAATCTACATATTTTATGAGGTTTCCTAAAAAAGTCACTGTAATGTCCCTGGATCAAATATTTGCAGTGGATGGTGATGCTAGTATGAAATTTAGTTGTATGAGATGGTTCACTTAAGTTCAGTCGCTCAGTCATGTCCAACGCTTTGGGACCCCATGGACTGCCGCACACCAGGCCTCCCTGTCCATCACCAACTTCTGGAATTTACTCAAACTCATGTCCTTGAGTCAGTGATGCCATCCAGCCATCTCATCCTCTGTCGTTCCCTTCTCCTCCTGCCCCCAATCCCTCCCAGCATCAGAGTCTTTTCCAATGAGTAAACTCTTCACATGAGGTGGCCAAAGTACTGGAGTTTCAGCTTTAGCATCATTCCTTCCAAAGAACACCCAGGGCTGATCTCCTTTAGAATGGACTGGTTGGATCTCCTGGCAGTCCAAGGGACTCTCAAGAGTCTTCTCCAACACCACTGTTCAAAAGCATCAATTCTTTGGTGCTCAGCTTTCTTTTCCAACTCTCACATCCATACATGACTACTGGAAAAAACCATAATCTTGACTATATGGACCTTTGTCGGCAAAGTAATGTCTCTGCTTTTTAATATGCTGTCTAGGTTGGTTATAACTTTTCTTCTAAGGAGTAGGCATCATTTACTTTCAGGGCTTCAGTCACCAACTGCAGTGATTTTGGAGCCCCCTCAAAATAAAGTCTGTCACTGTTTCCATTGTTTCCCCATCTATTTGCCATGAAATGATGGGACCAGATGCCATGATCTTAGTTTTCTGAATGTTGAGTTTTAAGCCAACTTTTTCACTCTCCTCTTTCACTTTCATCAAGAGGCTCTTTAGTTCTTCTTCACTTTCTGCCATAATGGTTGTGTCATCTGCATATCTGAGGTTACTGATATTTCTCCTGGCAATCTTGATTCCAGCTTTTGCTTCATCCAGCCCAGCGTTTCTCATGATGTACTCTGCATATAAGTTAAATAAGCAGGGTGACAATATATAGCCTTGACATACTCCTTTCCCGATTTGGAACCAGTCTGTTGTTCCATGTACAATTCTTACTGTTGCTTCCTGACCTGCATAAAGGTTTCTCAAGAGGCAGATCAGGTGGTCTAGTATTCCCATCTCTTGAAAAATTTTCCACAGTTTGTTGTGATCCACACAGTCAAAGGTTTTGTCATAGTCAATAAAGCAGAAATAGATGTTTTTCTAGAATTCTCTTGCTTTTTCGATAATCCAATGGATGTTGGCAATTTGATCTCTGGTTCCTCTGCCTTTTCTAAACCCAGCTTGAACATCTGGAAGTTCATGGTTGCTTACTGTTGAAGCCTGGCTTGGAGAATTTTGAGCATTACTTTACTTGTGTGTGAGATGAGTGCAATTGTGCAGTAGTTTGAGCATTCTTTGGCATTGCCTTTCTTTGGGATTGGAATGAAAACTGACCTTTTCCAGTCCTGTGGCCACTGATGAGTTTTCCAAATTTGCTGGCATATAGAGTGCAGCACTTTCACAGCATCATCTTTTCAGATTTGAAATAGCTCAACTGGAATTCTATCACTTCCACTAGCTTTGATAGTTAGCAAACCAAAATATTCCATGGCTTTATCTATCCCAAGCCTAACGATGTCACAGTGCTTGTAGAGTAACCATGTAAAAGATGGTACCCTGATTTTTTATTTTTTGCAATTACATAGGTGCATCACTTATTAAATGGAACTATCTTTATAGTTGGGCTTCCCTGGTAGCTCAGCTGGTAAAGAATCCACCTGCAATGCAGGAGACCATGATTTGATTCCCGGGTTGGGAAGATCCCCTGGAGAAGGAACGGGCTACACACTCCAGTATTCTTGGGCTTCCCTGGTGGATCAAACAGTAAAGAATCCGCCTGCAATGCGGGAGACCTGGGTTTGATCCCTGGGTTGGGAAGATCCCCTGGAGAAGGGCATGGAAATCCACTCCAGTATTCCTGCCTGGAGAATCCCCATGGACAGAGGAGCCTGCAGGGCTACAGTCCATGGGGTCACAAAGAGTCAGACATAACTGAGCAACACAGCACAGCACATCTCTATGGTTGTGATGTTTGAGATAGTTCCAATTTCTTTTTTTTAATTTATTTTATTGAAGTATAGTTGATTTACAGTGTTGTGCTAATTTCTACTGTACAGCAAAGTGATTCAGTTTTATATATTATATATATATATATGTATATACATTCTTTTGTTTGTTTTGGCTGTGCTGGGTCTTCACTGTAGCATGTGGGCTTGGTCTAGTTGTGGCCTCTCAGCTAGAGAAGGGAGTTTTTCTAGTTGCAGTGAATGGGCTTAGCTTCCCTGTGTCAGGTGGGTGGGATATCAGTTACCAGAGCAGGGATGGAACCTGCGTCTCTTGCATTGGAAGGTGAAGTCTTAACCACTGGACCACGAGGGAAGTCCCTATATTGTTTTTTATGTTCTTTTCAATTATGGTTTATCACAGAATGTTGAATATAGTCCCCGGTGCTATGCAGTAGGACCTTGTTGTTATCCATTCTCCAAATACCGTTTGTATGTGCTGATCCCAAACTCCCAATGATCCCTCTGTGCCCCCCACCCCTTGGAAACCACAAGTCTGTTCTCTGTGTCTGTGGGTCTATTTCTGCTTCAGAGATAAGTTCATTTGTGGCATATTTTAGATCCCACATGTGTGACGGCATATGGGTACCTTGACTTGAAAACTCCATTTTCTTCCCCCAGACTCTTGCCTTCCACTGGTTTTCTCTGCAGTAGTAAAGGAAGAGAATCAGTCTCCCCCCCCCTTCTTTCTTATTCTTCCCTTCCTTTTTCTTCTAATAAGGATGTCATCATTGTGTGTGGGCTAATATCTATTACATATGAGAGTGCCGCTGCTGCTAAGTCACTTCAGTCGTGTCTGACTCTGTGCGACCCCATAGACGGCAGCCCACCAGGCTCCCCCGTCCCTGGGATTCTCCAGGCCAGAATACTGCAGTGGGTTGCCATCTCCTTCTCCAATGCATGAAAGTGAAAAGTGAAAGTGAAGTCGCTCAGTCATGTCCGACTCTTAGTGACCCAGTGGACTGCAGCCTACCAGGCTCCTCCGTCCATGGGATTTTCCAGGCAAGAGTACTGGAGTGGGTTGCCATTGCCTTCTCCGACATACGAGAGTAGTGAAATTGATTTATCCTCCCAGCAAATAATGAGGTTTGCATCGACTCCAGCTAAACATTCAGCTATGGGGATAGATGCCGGACCTGAAACTGGATGGTTGATAAGCACTTCATATTTGTCCCCAACATTAGAAAATGACAGAGTGGCCCTAGAGTGGCCAGCCTTCCATCACTCTATTTCTCCATCCTTCCATTCTCTTGAAAGTCCTCCTCCAAACAACATGCATGGGGCATCATGTGATGTCCTGGAGACCCAGCAGTGAATGAGACAGAGGTTAGAGCTTGGAACACAGAGGAAGAAAGAACCTCAGGACATCACTTCACCAAGGTTATTCTAAAGTGTCAGGGAGGGACCATGGGGATGCACAGGAGTATCTCCACGGGACCAAGGAAGGGGCGTGGCTGTAAGATAAATATTGAGGACTTCTTGGAGGAATCAGCATCTGAGCCAAGATTGAGGGTAGCAGGGCAAAGTGGGGAAGGGAGATTTGACCAAGGGAAAATAAGTGCACTTGCATCCAGATCAAGGAGGCATTTAGCAGCTTTAAGGACCTGCATCTACAGTGATGAAAGAGAAACAGACGTTTGAAAAGGGACAGAAAGCAATGAGGCTAGACCTAAAGAGCCTGACTATTTAAAAAGTTTGGACCAGGACACAAGATCCCTTGGTACCTATAGGGATGTTTTAGATTTTCCCTACACACAACTGTGGATTTGGCTCTAATAAGCAGAGTCTTATATATGGAGATGATTGCCAACTGTGTGATAAGAAAGATATGTTGACAATAATAAAATGCATCATCAAAGCCATGCCTTTGGGGGTGCTCATTGCTTGTAATTAATCACATAATATTCAGAACTATGGATTTACCAAACATATTTGTCAATTGAGTCTAATGTATTTTATATACTTCTTCCATAACCAGATGATTGTTATCATGACAGCAAATTAATTTTATACGTTGGTTAATAGCATCCATGCTTTATCATCCTATCATATTTGTTTTACTCCTTCAAAACATATTTATTGAAAATTTACTAAGTTCAAAGCAGTTTTCTTGGTGATAAAGACACAAAGATAAATAAGATGAGTCTTTCTCATAAGCTAATAAGTAAGCCATATCATAAACTTCTGTAAAGAATGGATTGGGTAAAGAATGGAGAATAGAGGAATTTATGGCCTTTGCTGGAATATGGGATGCTCAGCAAAAGAGATGTCCATGCTTTATCCTAAAGAATGTTTTGGAATTTTCTGTGGGCAATGTTTGATTGGACAGCAAAGAGATAAAACCAGTCAGTCCTTAAGGAAATTAACCCTAATATTCATTGGAAGGATTGATGCCTAAGCTGAAGCTCCAATACCTTGTCCATCTGATGTGAAGAGCTGACTCATTGGGAAAGACTCTGATGCTGGGGAAGACTGGGGGCAGGAGGAAATGGAGGTGACAGAGGATAAGACAATTGGATGGCATCACTGACTCAATGGGCATGAATCTGAGCAAACTCAGATAGTGAATATAGTGAAAAACAGGCGAGTGTGGCGTGCTGCAGTCCACGGGTTCACAGAAAGTCCGATGTGACTTAGTGACTGAACTTGCCGATGAGGAAACAAAAGGAGTTTTGATGCAAATAGCTGATTCACATAGAGTTTCACTGAATCTCACTAATTCATTTAAAATGATGTTGGAAATTATTAGGTTTATACACTTTTGTTCATCATCTCTTATTCTTCTACGAACCTGGTTGTAACATCTGTGATGCAATCAGTAGGAAGGATGTGATTAAGATCAGAACCTCTGGAATCACAAAGACCTAGGTTCTCATTTGCTGCTTAACTGTCATAAGATCTTATACGAGTTGCTTAAAATTTCTGACCTTCATTCTCCTTTGTAATAGATCACATAGCATATTAAAGGAGGTAATGTGTTGAGCTTAGGGTCAAGCACTGAGTAGGAGTTAAATAAATGTTAGTCATGTATGATTAACATTATTACTATTATCTGTCATTTAACGCCTAATGAAACTTTGAATGAACCACAACACGGTAACTTTCTGAAGCTAATGTACCTTCTAGAAGGCCTCATACAGCCCTCTTCTCCTCTCTCTTCAGGAAGAATGTGGCCATGTTGTAATAAATCACCAGCACAAAGTGGGCACACACGGTTCCTCTTCTCCCCTCGGGTTTTCCTGCAATGATTGTGCTATTTTCCCTGGTGTTTCCTTTTTTGCTCTTCAGCTGAAAACTTCCTGATTGTGCAGTTTGCTTGCTCTTTCCGATCATTATCAAGCCATGCAAGCTTGCATCTGGGATCCCTCCTCAGCCTCCCTCCTGTTAGGTACCTCCCCCAGCTCATTCTCTGGGAGACCAGATTGTGAGTACACACAAACACACGCCTATCACTCATCCGGGTGGTCACGTGAAAACTGAGGCTCTACAACCCTTTCATGCAGTGCATTTCCACTACTTGCTTTCCCCCAGCTTTTTATAAATGCTTTATCAATAGTTGGGAGTTTCTCAGGTGGTGCAGTGGTAAAGAATCCACCTGCCGATGCAGGAGACCCAAGAGACACAGACTCAATCCCTGGGTCAGGAAGATCCCCTGGAGTCAGAAACAGCAACCTACTCCAGTACTCCTGCCTGGGAAATCCCTTGGACAGAGGAGCCTGTCAGGCTACAGTCCATGGGGTTGCAAAGAGTCAGACACAACTATGCTACTGAGCACGCATGAGCACGCATGCATCAATAGCCTGCATCCTAAAACGCAGGGATCTCTAACCTCCAGGATCTAATGCCTGATGATCTGAGATGGAGCTGATGTAATAATAATAGAAATAAATTGCACAATAAGTGTAACACCTTTGAATCATCCCAAAGCCATCCCCTCCCCTGTCCCTGGAAAACCTGTCTTCCATGAAACCAGTCCCCGGAACCAAAAGGTTGAGGACCCCTGCTAACAGACATTCTTAAACTTGCCCTGCTCTTAATCCAGTGCAAAAAAAAGTGAAAAAAAAATAAACCAAAAGAAAACTCAAAGACAGAATGGGGAGGTGAGAGGCACCCCGCTGAAGCCCCTCTGAACTCTCTGTGGCTTTTTGTGCACAGTGCCTCTGTGATGCCCGACACTGACCTTCGTCTCTGCGTGGTCCCACAGCTGCCCTTTGTTCTGAGCTGCTGCACCCGCCCTGGTGCCCATTCTGGAAACCTGGACTTTCCTCTTGATCCCTTCCTCCTCCTCAACCATCACATCCAGATAGCCGCCAGGCGAGTCCTGAGGATGCACCCTCACTGTGTCTCTCACAACCAGCCACATCTTCCCTCCACTGCCACCCCCTGTACCAACACACTGTGGGTGATGCCTGTAGATGGTCCTCCTTTGTTTTTCGGCCATGCCATGCAGCGTGTGGGATCGTAGTTCCCTGGCCAGGGATGGAACCAGCACCCCCTGGTTTGGAAGGGTAGAGTCTTAAGCACTGGACCCCAGGAAGTCCCAGCCTCCTTTCACTCTTCTCCAGTCTTTTTTTCTACTCAGCAGTCAGGGATCTGTTACAAGGCAAATGCCATCTTGGTGGTCTCCACTTTCATGGGTTTCTATTGCTCTCGGGATAGGATCAAGTTTCCACTCTGTACTTGGCTGAGAAAGCTCTTCTTAACCCCAATGACCCTTCATCCCACATGACCCTTCATCCCACATGACCCTTCATCCCACTGACAGCTTTGTTATCTGTAGCTACTCCCCTACCCTCTCACCCCCACTTTTGCTCACTTTCTATCTACAATGTATCTGTTGGCTTAGAGCTTAAATATGGCTTCCTCTGGGAAGCTTTCCAGCCCAACTATGCTCTGCTCCATGCCTGTTTATGAGCATCCGTGGTTTTCCAAACCTGCCTCATGGCAAGTACCACACTCTGCTCTGTTGCAGCTGCCTATCTGACCAGCTGTCCCCCTTGCTGGGCTGTGCTCCCAGGGATGAGCCAGTCCAGTTCCAGGAACACAGTAAGTGCTCCATATAGATGTGGTGAATTCTTTCAGAATCCTTTTGAGGGGGAGACAAAGCCAGTCAGGGTGAAACCAAAACCACTCAGGGGTGGGAACAGGAACCCCTCTCTGCACAGGAAGGGGATGGGTGAGCATTCTCTCCACCACCTGTCTCTCTCCCCACCCTCTCCTGATCAAATCCAGCCCTCACTTCTCTCAATTCCACAGTCAGCAGAAGGGCCTAAATTGGCATATTTTTCCAGAGATGAGTTGAGTGAGCACGGACTGAGCTGACCCTGATAGAAATACTTAAGGAGCTTTGCAGCAGGATTAAGCAGCTGCCTTTAATCTTGCTTCCTTCCAGGTGGTGGGAGAAGATTCCAGCTTGTGGGTAGGGCTGGGCTGCAGCTTCTCTGAGTCGCAGGCTGTGGGGGCAGGCTGTGCACCAGGAAGGCAGGAGTTGGGAACCAGGAGAGAGAGCCCACAAAGAGGGACTGCTTCCATTTCAACACTGTGAGAACCCAGCTGATTCATCTTCTCTCTCCTCTTTTATTTACAATTCAGAAAGCTTTCCTATTTCTAAATGCAAAGTGCTCTCATTAGTGGCTGGGAAAATCTACATTTGTGGGTTATGTAACCACCACAGCTAAACCAGAGACACTGAAGCACAGAGGATTTATTCTGGATCACACCGAGTGAATCCGTCCAGAGAAACAGCAGAGGCTGGTCACCATTGTTGAGTGCATTTCAGATGCACTGATCCCAGGTTTTCCCTGGCATCACATGGCGTGGCCTGGGGTACAGCGTCTGTCCCTCCAGCCCCTAGGACCCCCATAATAGTAGCCAGTTGCCCCCAGGATTACCTAGCAGGATCAGTTCTGAAAACCCCTGAAAAGGGAGAAATGACAGTTTTACATCTGGGATGTGTCCCTTCTCGGATTCTCCATGTTTTAGAGGCTTTGTTAATATGTATTAAAGACAAAAGCAATTGACTTCTGAGTGCAATCCAAGAATTTCATTGGATATTAAAGGTGGAAAAGGAATTTAAAGAGTATTTACAACAATTCATCAAGGACAGGCGAGGAACCTGAGTCTGAGAATACATGCACACACGCTCAGTCGTGTCCGACTATTTGCTACCCACAGACCCACCAGACTCCTCTGTGCATGGAGTTTTCCAGGCAAGAATACTGGAGCAGATTGCCACGCCCTCCTCCAGGGGATCTTCCCAACCCAGAGACTGAACCACGTCTCTTGTGTCTCCTGCATTGGCAGGCGGCTTCTTTACTACTGCGCTATCTGGGAATTATCCTCAAGTCCTACAGTGCTCTATTGACTGAGCAGGCTTAGAATTAGGCCCAGCTTGCTTTTTTCCGGACCATACTAGAGGCTTTGGAGGTGGAGAGCAACCCAGGGCTGTGTCTTTGACAGGAGTCCTATTCCGGGCAAAATCAGAGCATGCATGCCCCACGCAAGCTCCTCGCAGCTTGAACACTTAGAGTTGAGTTTCTAGGCCAAGGGTCCATTCTTAACACAGCCTAAATTATAGCAAGCACTCAATGAATATTAGTTGGATAAGTGTTGGTCTGTCTATTTTCATGGACTTCGAGTGGGTTTCGGAGTCTCTGGAACTTCCTAATATTTTACCTAACCCTCCCTGGTATTTTTTTAACTGGGCATAGTGCCTATTACATTTCTAAATATTTCTTATTCAGGCTTCAGGCTGTGTGGGCATTTGGAAATTCAGGAGCACGTGAGGCTATGTCGCCTAATTTTGATTCAGCTGGGTCTACTGTTTCAGGTTTTAATTTCAGCAGGTTAATTTCAGTAAGGTACGTCTCACCCTGAATTTCTCAGCCTTTCTTTGCATTCACATCCAGGCTCTTTGGAGTACTCTGCATACCTGTGTGAATTTCCCTGAAAGACCCCAGTGTGTCATTGTACTTGTGTATTAATAATGTATCTGATTCATTACTACTGCACCCCAAGCATTACAAGCCTCAGGGTATAAACATGACATTTAAGACCAAGAATTATTTCACACAGAAAAGATCTGCTCAAAAGTAAAATCATCTTCAGGGATGTAGGGAGAGTGAGAATTTAATGGCTGGTGCTGATTTTATATTTTAAACCAATTGACCCTAGCAGTCCATCTCTCAGTCTGTTCTTTTATTAAGAATAAGAACCCAGTTCAGCCTGATGGCCAGCTAGCCTCTCAGGGCGTCTGGGTGGCTCCGTAGCAGCTCTTCCACCAGACAAGCCAGCCTGGAGTCTATGGCTGCTCTGTCATCTCTCAGCCAATGACATAAAGAGGCTGGGGGGGGCAATGTGAATACCCTGGGGATCCTGTGTTTTTCATGCACGTGGGCCTCTTCAAAGGTCTAGGTGAGCCTATTTGCAAAGCAGAAATAGAGACAAAGACAAAGAACAAATATATGGATATAAGGGGAAGTGGGGGCGGCAGGTATGGAGGCTGGGATTGATACATATGCAATACTGATACTTGCATGAAATACATAATTAATGAGAAGACACTGCGTAGCACAGGGAGCTCTATGGATAGTCTGTGGTGACCTGAATGGGAAGGAAATCCAAAAAGGAAGGGATATATGTATCCTTGTGGCTGATTCACTTTGCTGTACAGCAGAAACTAACACAACATTGTAAAGCAACTATGCTCCAATAAAAATTAATTTTAAAATATACTGGGAAATTTAGTAACACAATTGAATACTTCTTAATCAAATAAACAGATTTATTGCCTTAAGTATAAAAGGCCTATTTTATATAAAAGTATAAAAGATTTATTGCATTTAATAAACAGATTTATTGCCTTAAGTATAAAAGAAGAAGGCTGACCTGGAAGCAGGTGCTGAGCTCACATGCTGATGGTCTGCTCTGCCCTGAGTCCCACCTCCCCTCTGGCCCGACTTCTCTGGGTTAACCTCTTTCCCAGCCCTGGGGTCTCAGCCACACTGCTTCAGTGAGCCATCACCGGCCTGAAACTCCCCAGTGGTCCTGCACATCACTGGCTCACACTGAGTGACTTCTGGACCGTTTTCTAACCTCCCAGGGCCTGGGAAGTAGATGGGGCTGGTGCCAGCTGCTACTGCTGGGTTGGAATTGTACCACTTACTGTCTTTGCAAATAAGGAAGAATCCTGCTGACTGCTTCCTTCCAAAGAGCGTTTTCATCACTAGCACCACTGCAAGTGAGAGGCTGGGGGCTGGTGACCATCACACACATCAGCGGTTTTTTGGGGGCTGGTGACCATCACACACATTAGCGGTTTTTTGCACCCAGCAGTCATCAGCTGAAGGAGCCTGAGAGCGACCATGACCTGAAATCTCCCTCCTCGCTCACAAACCCACCGTCATGCTGCAGTGCATCCTTCACAATGATTTCCAGGGAATTAATTTAAAATGGCTTTCTACTATCCTGCCAGTGTTCCAGGCCTGCCAGATTTCCACCCAGACTCTCTCCTACTGACTTTAGAAAATGGGTAAAACACATTTAAATAAAAGGGAAGACCATTTTTCGAGGAGTTATAAAGATCTCTCTACCTAGTGACAGAGACTAAAATCTCCCTGGATGCAAACGCGTCCTTCCTGGAGGAGAAGCCATATCACTCTGGGCTCCAAAGCCATACATTTGCATATTGATAGAATCCTTGGACTTGTGTAGCTGGGTTGGAATATTAGAAACCATCAAGCACAATTCAGTGCAGCCGTTTGCCTCCTGGAAATTTGTGGGGAAGGTGATTATTTAATATCTAGTGAGGCAGAAATAGTCAATTTCCAAAGACAAGCCACACTTTGATTCACCCATGAGAGACACCATTCATTCACTCGCTCATTCAGTCACTCAGCCAATAGTTATTGGATCCCTCCTGTGTCAGGCTTTGTCAGTAACCAGAGATGCTGGAAGGAAATGATAATAGTGTCAGATGCTCTAACGCTTGTCTATACTGCTTATCTGCACTGACTGATTGTCTGTCTGTCCATCTACTCAGCATCTATGCAGACTATAAGAGGATTTATAGGGACCTAGAAGGTGATGGTGGAGAAGGCAATGGCACCCTACTGCAGTACTCTTGCCTAGAAAATCCCATGGACGGAGGAGCCTGGTAGGCTGCAGTCCATGGGGTCACTGAGTCGGACACGACTGAGCGACTTCACTTTCACTTTTCACTTTCATGCATTGGAGAAGGAAATGGCAACCCACTCCATTGTTCTTGCCTGGAGAATCCCAGGGACGGGGGAGCCTGGTGGGCTGCCATCTATGGGGTTGCACAGAGTCGGACACGACTGAAGCAACTTAGCAGCAGCAGCAGCAGCTCTCTGCTTCTTATTAGATGACATCTTGGAACACAGAAAAGGCACCCAGTAAATATTTATGCTGGTGGTTCTACTATATGAGTTCTGGGTCATGGAGTTTTAAAATCAGAGAGCTGTCAAAACCAAAGGGATCTAATAATAAGATCTCATCTTTTTTTGTTTTGTTTTAAACTTTTTACTTTGTATTGGTGTATAGCCAATTAACAATGTTGTGATAGTTTCAAGTGAACAGCAGAGGGATTCAATATACACGTCATCTTTTTTAATGGATGAAGACACTGAGATTTGGAGCGCTTAGGTTACTCTCCAGAAGCCACAAAGCAAGTTATTGCTGGAGGTAAGATCAGATTCTACTCATCCTAAGTCCCCCTGGCTATTCTTTCTACTGCATAAGTTCATGATAAAAACCTGTAAATCTAGCTAAAGGAGACTGTAAGGGACCATCCAATCAAAAGTTCTCAGCTTTGGCCATGCGTTTAGAGTCACCTAGTGGAGCACGTCAAACCCTGATGTCTGGGTTTCAAAACCTCCCACCCCAAGAAATTTTAATTCACTTGACTTGACTCAGGTCTGGGTTACTGAGTGTTTGCAAGTCCTCAATGATGCAGATGTGTTGCTTTCAGGGGAAATTCAAAGGGACCATTCACCCAGACATTCTACTGCTGTGTTCATTCATTCATTCATGCTACATCTTTCCTTAAATATTAGTTTAGCAAGAGAGATGCATATAAAAAAAGCTCCCAAGCTGGGACTGCCCTGGTGGTCCAGTGGCTAAGACTCTCAGCTCCCAATGCAGGCAGCCTGGGTTGGATTCCTGGTCAGGGAACTAGATCCCACACCGTGGAACTAAGACCTGGGCAACCAAATTAATTAATTAATATTAAAAAAAAAAAGCTTATAAAATCTCCAAAGGGTCCGTGTCCAGTGTCAGGGAGCTTCTGCTAGCTTCCCAGCACACCACAGGCCTTTGCCATCCCTCACCTGCTCCCTAAATGCCACTCCCAAGCAGGATTGGCCAGCCAGCCCCTCAAAGGCTTTGGCTTCCAAGCCTCCTCACAGGGGATCCAAGACAGAGGCCTACCGCTGTCTGCTGGGACCACACTCACGCTCAGGGCCGTGACAGAGGCACCAGGGCCTCGTTTCCCATTATTTACTTTTAATTATCATTTTCCCCGTGTGGCTCTGCCCTCCCGAGAGAGTGGAGGCCCCCTGTTAATGGGATTATGTGGTGGGGACGCTGCTCTGTGCGGTGTGTCGAGTCTCCCGTCTCCGAGTCTCACCAGATAATTGATTTCGGTCTGTTCCCTGACACTTGCCTTTACGGCACAGGGTGTTATTAGGGCCTTTGTTCCATTTTTGAGTGACAAAGCCTTTACAAGCCAGCCAAGCAAAAGCAATTGTTGCATCTCTCACTTTTCTTATTAACTAACAGAGAATTGCAGGCAGCTTGAAACCCGCTGAGAGAAATAATAACATAAGCGACTGCTTGGGAGCAAAGTGGATCCTTTCAACCACAACAGTCTGGCGGGATTAACAAGGGCCCCTCCCCTCACTCCCCCGCAGGATCCCAGCTCCCTGTCTTCTGTCCTCCACCCCCTCTGTCTTCCCCCATCACATCTCTATCTGCTTCAGGACCCTCTCCCACCACCCAAGCAGCACAGTGGTCTAGGGGAGAACATTCCCCACCTGGATCCTGGCACACCCTGGCCTCAGCTCTCTGGGGAGTAGAATGACCCATTCCAGTGATTCTTGCTTGATGGTGTTTAGGACTCTCTCTGCTTGCATTTATATACTTTTTAATTAAAAGTATTTAATAGGAAAGATTTTAAACATGCAAAAGAGACAGAAAAGAGGGAAAATGAACAGAAGTGTATCTGCCACCCAGATTCACAAAAAAACACATCACCTGTACAGGTGAGGTCTTCTGAGAACCACCCTCCGACCTCTCAGCCTCTCCCTCCCCACAGGATTCTGTACGATTTCAAATTTGATACTTATCATCCCCAGACCTTCATTTACATCTCTACCGTGTGTGTGTGTTCACCAAACAATATAAAATACTGTTGGCGTGTTTTTTTTTTTTAATGAACACAAATGTTATCATAGCATGTTTATTCAACAATCTGAAATTCCACGTGTGGTATACTTCTGTTTGAAACGTTAGCTGGAGTTCCTTCATTTTTTCCAGCAAGCACTTTATTTTTTAAAAAGCTTTCTATTTTATACTGGCATATAACCAGTTAACAATGTTGTGATAGTTTCAAGTGGACAGCAAAGGGACTCGGCCATATATATATATGTATCCATTCTCCCCTAAGCTCCCTTCCCATCCAGGCTGCCACATAACATTGAACAGCGTTCCCTATGCTAAACAGTAGATTCTCGTTGGTTATACATCTTAAATATAGCAGTGTGGGGCTTCCCTGGACGCTCAGTGGTAAAGAATCCACCTGCCAGCAGGCACTCTACGTCGTCGTGTGATACATCACCGTGATGCGCTCGGCTGTTCCTTTCCTGGCGCCTGTTTAGCTGCTTCCTTACCTTTGGCTGTGGCTGTGGTCACGTCTCCCAGACTCCCACCCTGTCTTTCCTTAGGCACAAGCCTCCACATGAGAGTGGCCGGGTGGAGCCACTGCTCCATCAGAGGGTCACACCGATGTGTCTTGAGATGAATTTTCTCCTGAAAGTGTAAAAACATGATGCATTGGGATTGTTGGCCCTATTTCACAGATGAGGGCAGAGAAATGATGTCCCCTTTGCTTGGCCAGGTGGACGACAGCACTGGGAAAGGAAACTATGCCCTCCCCCGCCCAACCCAAGTTCTCATTCTTGCTTCCCCATCTTCCAGGGTATTTTAGTTGAACAGAAGCATCACCATCCTATTAATGGAATTGGAGACTCACGCCTCCTTCTGTTTTCCTTGGTGACCAATTTCTGTCCTAAGCCATTGACAGTTAGGACCCACTGTCACAGACCTACTTCCTGGTGGCCCCCGGACAGTGGGAGACTCTCTGCTCAATTGCCTGGACCTTCTTTGAGCTGATCTGCCCTCTCTCCTCTGCTTCCCTGGAAACTTCAGCAAGTCAGGTGGGCACTCGGGCAAAAACTCATGTTTTGCAGTAAGAATCTGTCTTGAGTTTGGATTCTCAGACCTCATTAATTTTGTGAGTGCAACCAAATACTTAACTTCTTAAGCTGTTTCCTCATCTGCGAAAAAGAGAATAATCATGCTGACCTCACAGAGGAATTGTGAGGATTGGGGAAGAAAAGCAAAAGCACCAGTTTGGCTCAGAAAATAGCAGGCATGGCCTTAAATATATGTCTATTTTGTTTTTGTTTTAGTTTTTTTTTTTTAATTTTTAAAATTGTAGATAGCTGCTTTACAATGTTATGTTAGTTTCTACTGTACAGCAAAGTGAATCAGCTACACATGTACCTATATCCCCTCTGTTTTGGGTTTCCTTCCCATTTAGATTATGACGGTACCCTGAGTGGTGTCCCTGTTACACACTTGGTTCTCATTACTTGTCTATTTCTATATATAACAGTGTATATGTCAGTCCCAATCTCCCAGTTCATCCCACCTCCCTACCCCCTTGGTGTCCACACATTTATTCTCTACCTCTCTGTCTGTTTCTGCTTTGCAAATGTACATCTGGCTGCCATGCAGAGTGGCCTGAGTGCCCTGCGGTGGGGAAGGGCTCACCCCTTGTTCCTCACCTCCCTTCCTTCAGTCTCCAGTGCCCATGGCTGCAGCACAAGGGCGTTATTTTGACCTCCTGGACCGAGCTCTGACGAGACAGACCTCAGAGATCTTTCCTAGACCTGCCCCAAGGAGACCGATAGAACAAGCTTCTATGTGGGCAAGTCTCAGATTTGTGCATATGCAGCTCGCATGCATGTGTGCTAAGTTGCTTCAGTTGTGTCTGACTCTGTGGCCCCATGGACTGTATAGCCCTCCAGGCTCCTCTGTCCACGGGATTCTCTAGGCAAGAATACTGGAGTGGGTTGCCATACCCTCCTCCAGGCGATCTTCCCCACCCAGGGATCGAACCTGTGTCCCTTGTGTCTCCTGCACTGGCAGGCAGGTCGTTTACCACTAGTGCCACCTGGGAAGCCCACGTTTGAGGCTTATGTAGACCTTCTTCCTGACATTGTTGTAACTGTCCTTTGCCGAGGTGGAAGAACAGCTTCCTGCCTCTCTCAGTAAAACCTCAGTAACGTGCAGACATGGCTGAGATCCCTTTGGAGGGGAGGGAGTGAGCTCAGACTCCGCTGCCTGCTGTCGGGTGCCCAGCTATGGTATTTTTATGTTGTTTTCTTCTCCACAATTCTCATTGTTTTCTCATGCAGTTGTCACCCCATTTAATTATCCCTTCTGTCTTTGTTTCTTCTCCAGCTCCCACCCCTCCTGATGCTTTTTCTTCTCGCCCTCTCCTGGTGTTTTCTTCCCAGCTCTCTCTCGGCTTCCTGGCACGGCCACAATTCACCCACCCTGTCCCCAAAGATTCTCATGCAGCCCCCTTGCATGAATGATTACTGGAAGGAATAGAATTGTTTAAAAAACAACAATGTTTTCTGTGCACCACTGTGTAAAATGTATAATAATAAAGTGGAACGGCACTAAATGAATTATGGTTTTTTTAAAAAAACAAATTACCAACCTGTCAAATACTATTAACGCTCAAATCAGTAGGAAGAATAAGAATATGTGCACAGAGGGAGCTTTTCTTCTTTTGTAAAGCAAATATCAGCCCCTCATAACAGCTGGTTTCAGTGTCTTGAATAAGTAAGTGATAAAGAAAAGGAAAGCAGGAATTCCAATGAATCGTTTCTCCTGGTGTCAATGTAATATGTATTTCTGTGTGGAGTTCATATGCATTTCTGAATTTGAGTGAAGGGCTCACTGCCTCTCCACTGGCTTAATGATATCTCATTCCATAGGATAAGGCAGATGGGAAAGGGGAAATTATGAAAAATAAAGTGGGGCTGGAGGTGGGCTTTCAATATTCAAGGACTGATGGGCTTCTCAAAATAGGCAAGTTTAAAAGGAAATACACAGGAAGATGCCTTGTCTCTGTGAATAGGCTGAAAAGCAATATCCATTTGGGCAGAGAGCAGAAATCTTGTTTTTAACGCTAAACGTCAGGAGATAAGGGAGCTGGGTCTTTAATCCAATAGAAGCCTGGTGTTCATAGAGGTACCTTAAAGTCAGTATCAGGAATGGGGAAGAACACATTTTACTTGAGAGGTTAGTGGCGCTGACAGTGATATTCGCAAGCTGCTGCTAGACCATGCAAAGTCCTCATTGACCCTT
>NW_011494777.1:4522791-4552062 GCF_000754665.1 Bison bison bison | reverse complement strand
ATGCTGGATAAGAGAGAACTTGGCCACTGGAGGTGGAGCAGAGTCCAAACACATTCTCACCCTGCAGTCACTCACTTCTTTGAATTCATCTAAGTGTTTTGATTTTGTCCTTCAGAAGTGAAGGCATTAGTTGAGTATGAAATTAGAAATAGGAGAAACTATACTATAAACAGATTTAGCTCATCCAGTCCATGGGAAATGCATAGCACATCTCAACTGAATGAAGAGATTTGGTATGAACCACAGGGATGACCTGTGACAAGCATTCTAATCAGTGAGTGTCTGGCTTTCATTCCCTGTTGAATGTACATAATATTTCTTGCTTGACCTTAATGTATGAGAATACAGTCTTTAAAAGCAGCTTGGGAAACTTAGATAGAAAATAATATATAAATATATAGCTTATTATTAATATCATCATTGCTTCATTGAAAAGAGCATTTCCTTATCATATTGATTTTTTTTTATAAAATTTCTGTGTCTTTCTCAAATGGTCCTGGAGCAAACTGATTAAAATAAAAAAATAACTTTGAGGGAGAGAAGTAACTGTGGTTATATTGTTTCAGCTGTAGCTAAAGGGATTTCCACGGCTAACCCCAAACACAGAAGGCTGTTCCTTTGACCCTGGTTTATGTTTAAAGTGTCCAAATATAAGAGTGTAAGTTCAGGAGACAGTGAGAGTAAGTGGGAGACTTTCCATTTCCGTTTGTTCTTTGTGCTGTTCAAGGCTGTGTGTGATTATAGAGTTAGTTGCATTTAAGTGCTTTGTTTTCCCCTGGGTTACAAATAAAGGGAGGAGGGAGGAGAAGAAGATGGAGAGAATTGAAAAGAATCCTCAGAAGGCATTGTGAGCACATCCGCTGAGGAGTGAGTTATAAATGAATCTGAGAAAGAGACATTTAATTTCCTTCCACAGAAGCTGGAGGCTGAACAGAGGAACTTACTGAGCATAGCTTTACTTACCAGGAGCAGCGCATTTAAACCATCTTCAGTGCAGGGAAAAATAATTCAAGCCATTGGGTAATAATTACCCCTTAGGTATCTGCATAGTGCAGTCCCTTGAGCCCTACAATTTTTACACAATTCACTTCCATGTGTGTTTGTTGGGTGCCCACTAGGTTCCAGATTAGTGCTGGGCCTCAGAAGTTGAGACTCAAAGGAGTCAGAGCTCCTTCTCTCAAAAGAATAGCATCCTGTGACATAAGATCCGGGCACAGAAGGTGATGTGGCGAATTCTGTAATTGTGGGTAGCAGAAATCACCAGGGGAACATAGATGAGTGAGCAGTGAATCCTGCCTGGACTGGCATTTCAATCAGCCCAGAATATGTATTTATATAAGTATTCATTTATTCATTCAAATAGCCAATGATTTTTTTTTTTTTGGCTTGTCTGTGCTGTGACAGATATCACACTTGTCAAAGAACACCATGAATGATACCCAATTATCATCTGCAACAAGTCTAGTGAAAAATGCATCTTCCTTAGCCTGGCCTTCCTCAGGAAAGCCTTTCCTCAGCTGCTCATGGAACTGGATAATAGTTGGAGTTCAAGTGAAAGAGAGGAGGGTTCACATTCTAGATGGAAGGAAGGGCATGTGTGAAGCTCTGTTGTGGAGGAACTCGGGTTGCAGGCAGAGAAGGGAGGCCAGCATGGCTGCTTCTCTCAGAGCAAGGGGGATGTGGTATGTCTGTGTACACTTACTAGGGCTGCTGTAATAAAATACCACAAACCAGGTGGTTTAGAACAACAGAAATGTATTGTCTCTCACTTCAGGAAGCTGGAAGTTTTGAGATCATGAGCCGGCAGGTTGGCTCCTTCTGAGGGCTGTTCCAGGTCTCTCTCCTGGTGTCTGGTGGTTTTCTGGACATCTTTGGTTTTCCTTGGTTGTAGAAGCATCACTGTGCTCTCTGCCTTTATCTTCAGGTGACCTTCTCCCTGTGAGTGTATCTGTCTTAATTGTCCCTTCTTACGACATCAATCAACTTAGATTAGGGGCCCGAGCTGCTCTAGTATGACCTCATCTTAACTAAACACATCTGTACAACCCTATTTCCAATAAGGACACAATCCGAGGTATCGGGTGGGAGGGCTTCAGTCTATGGTGCCATGCGGGAGGGGACAAGATCAGCCCATAACATGATGGAATGAGTCTGGAAGCAAGGCTGGCTCTTCATGACTGACTTTTTTGAGTATCTATAGGTCATGCTAGGAAGTAGGCTCTTTATCCTAAGATGTTGAGCAGAGGATGCCGTGATCAAATTTGCATTTTGAAAAGGTACCCCTGCCTCTTCTTGAGGCAGATGCCCTTTGTCAATCCCATCTCCCTCCTCAAAAAGAGATGGGTGGGTGTGGATGTTGACTGAGGTGCTGTACAAATGAATAAGACCTCAGGTGGTTAGTGGTTCAGTCTCAACAGTTCTGAACAGGCTCTGTTCTAGTTCCAAATAGCAAGAGAGTTGGCTTCCAGAGTTGTTGTGATATGACATTTGTGGTTTCTGTCTCCCAGGAGCAGGGTGGGTGCAAACACAGGTGGGCAGTTTTTTCACTTACACTGCGTGGGGTCATGATATTTCAACTATGGAACATGCAATAAGAAGTCTGAGCATCTCTGTCCGTCTAATTTATGATTGGAGATAGTGGTGCTCATGGGCAGTGCATTCATTCCCTCACTTATGCATGCATCCATCATTGTCTCTATTCATTCAACAAACATTGTTGAGTACCTATGATGTCCCAGGGTGAATACCAGGATGATTTCCTGGTACTCATTTCACCTTGAGTACCAGGGTGATGTCCACATGGTCCCTAATGTCTGCTTGGGGAGGATAGAAAAAAAATACCAAACAAAACCAACAAACATACATCTATTTATATGTTGGATAGAAACGTAAAATGTAAGCTGCTGTGATAGAAAATTAAAGGAGAGACATGCAAGGAGATCAAAACAGTTAATCCTAAAGGAAACCAACCCTGAATATCCATTGGAAGGACTGATGCTGAAGCTGAAGCTCCAGTTCTTTGGCCACCTGATGCAAAGAGCTGACTCACTGGAAAAGACCACAACGCTGGGACAGATTGAGGGCAGGAAGAGAAGGGGATGGCAGAGGGTGAGATAGTTAGAGAGCATCACTGACTCATTGGACATGAGTTTGAGCAAACTCCAGGAGACTGTGGAGGGCAGAGGAGCCTGGCGGGTGCCAGTTCATGGGGTCTCAAAGAATCAGACACAATTTAGTGACTGAACAACAACAAAAACTTACATACAGACTTTGGGTCTATATAGACAGAGAGTTTGGGAAATTAGCCAGATCTGGCCGTACAAAGCGTTGGGATGAAGCCTTCCTGGCAGAAGTGGGAAGGGATGATGGGGAGCCCTTGTGGACTGCACACAGTGGGCTGACAGAGGATCACCCTGTATTATGGAGATGGGATTGTAGAAGGGCGGAGGCAAAGGGGTAACAGGGTTAGGTGGACTCAGATTCCATGCCCTCAGGGGAGAACAACCTGCCTGTCATTTGTCCCTAATGGGACATTTTCAATGGCCTATGTTTTCCGGGAGGCCTCACGGTTCATGTAGCAGGTAACACTCCCTGGAAAAGATATCCTTCGAAGCACAGAGGACAGCATACCTGAATTGCATTCATACCATAGCTTTTCAGGAAAAATTAGGCCTTAGACACTCGAAACCTAAATTAAAGAGAATGAATTCTACTTGACTGCTCTCAGGCCAGCCCTGTGTTCAGATTAACTCAGCGTTTATAGGAGCTCCTTAAATATTCATGAAAGCACAAAGGATCCCAAAGTTAATCTACATACTGAAAGTGGGGAACAGAAAGGTCTGACTTCCGAGTACAAATATATGTGAAAAGCCAATATTAGTCAATTCTCCTACACAGGAAGGTTTGTCTGCATACAGATAGAGGAATAAAGAGAAAGAACTTTGTTCCCAAACCTCTTCAGACTCCCAAGTCAGTCATCCAAACAAGCCACACACACTCAAACATAAGCATAAACACTCATGTCAAATCTTAGATGTGAGAGGAGGAAAGAGCAGAGGTCATATGTATGCAAAATGCTTCCCTCTTTTGCTCATCACTTCAGAGTAATTTCTTCACCTGCTAGCTCAATGTCAGATTCTATGAGACCAAATCCAGAAGCAGCAGCCAGGGGACTGAGCATGTGATGTTTGGCAAAGCAATCATTACAGAGAAACCTCGCTTCTGAGAAAAAAACATGATGCCCTGAGGAGAATTTGACCTGCATATTTGTTCCTTCATGGCAAAAACGAATCATGATTCTATAGACTCACTGGCAGTAAAGAATTGACTACATGTTTTATTTTTGATCTCAATACAGGACAAATTCAGGCCTATGAATGGACTATGAAATAGTCTGTGATGATTAATCTTGAGTTCACCCTGAGATTGTAAAGGAGGTATTCCTGTGCAGGGAAACCTGGAGCGAGATCAAAATTCTGGATCCATTACCTACTAGTTCTGTGGCTTCAGATGAGTTACTAAGACTTTTCAAGCTCCAGCTTCCCTGCTTGTAAAGCAAGGAAAACACTAGAAACTCAACCTTAGGCTTGCTTGAGGATCTATCGAGGGAAGTGTATGCCTGTGTGTACCTGGGCATGGAAGGGCACACACACACAGCACACATATGTGCACTTACACTCATCTCTGCATGCACGCACCTAAGAGAATGGGCTTCCCTGCAGGCTCAGTGCTAAAGAATCTACCTGCAATGCAGGAGACACAGGTTCAATCCCTGGGTTGGTAAGACTTAGACAAGGGAGTAGCAACCCACTCCAGTATTCTTGCCTGGGAAATCCCATGGACGGAGCTGCCTGGTGGGCTACAGTCCGTGGGGTCCCAAAGAGTCGGACACGACAGCAGCTAAACAGCATGGGAGCACACTGTTAAGTGCTTTCCAAATCATAAACTAACTTAAAAATATAATTTAGGTTGCTAATTTGCTATTGTACATAAGAGGAAAAAATGTTAATGAAAGAGCAGAATTATAACTGTAGTTAATACTCATGAAGTTTTTCTCTATAATAGTAACTAGCCCAAAACATATTAAGCTCACAAAATGTATCCTGTTGGCTGTATCTTGAACAGAAGTTTATAAATATAATATCCAATATACTAGATTACATCTGACTGCATGTTTTCCTTAGATATCTTTCCTGGTTTGGGCATTTAAAGATTGGATATATGACCTAAAATACTTGCTTCCTTAATAGCAACCAAGAAAGATGGGGTTGATATTCATTATTGGTCACAAAATGTCTTTTATATTCTTTCTACAAGCTCAGTATTGTTCTCAACACAGAGGAACACAGCAGCAAATGGGATCTGCAAAGATTCCTGCCCTCATGGGGCTTACTAACCTGGAAAGAAAATGCATTGTAAGAATTTTCACATCTTTTAGGGGCCTCCAAACTGGAGCCATTCCTCTATCTTTAAGTTTAATGCACAAACGCTAACCATTCAGAATGGCAAATGAAAATTGCCAAATATGTGTGTGTGTTACATGTGCATTAAAGGCTATGACTGGAGATTGAATTTAAGCTCCTTAATCTGAAAAATTAAGACATTCATCGTATGCATAACTGACAAATGACACCCATAGAATGTGTTTTGTTGTTGTTCAGTCACTAAGTCGTGTCCAACTCTTTGAGACCCCATGGACTGCAGCACACCAGACTTCCCTGTCCTCCACTGTCTCATGGAGTTTGCTTGAACTCATGTCCATTGAGTCAGCGATGCCATCCAACCGCCTCATCCTCTGCTGTCCCCTTCTCCATGTGCCGTCAGTCTTTCCCAGCATCAAGGTCTCTTCCAATGAAGGACTTTTCCAGTGAGCCGGCTCTTCACATCAGGTGGCCAAAGTATTGGAGCTTCAGCTTCAGCACCAGTCCTTCCAATGAGTATTCAGGTTTGATTTCTTTAGGATTGACTGGTTTGATCTCCTTGCAGTTCAAGGGACTCTCAAGAGTCTTCCCCAGCATCACAATTTGAAAGCATTCATTCTTTGGTGCTCAGCCTTCTTTATGGTCCAACTCTCACATCTCACATGACTACTGGTAAAATCATAGCTTTGACTATACAGACCTTTGTCAGCAAAGTGATGTCTCTGCTATTTAATATGTTGTATAGGTTTGTCATAGTTTTCCTTCCAAGGAACAAAGGTCTTTTAATTTCGTGGCTGCAGTCATGTGTAAGCAGCTCTCACAGATCAAAAATAAAAAGACAGACATCCAATAGAAATGTGAACATGATTTAAACAGGCACTTCATAAAATGACTAATAATTTTGTAAAGGAACTTGACCTCACTAATCATTAGGGAAATTTAAATAAAAACCACAATGATATATTACTGTGTAGCCATTAGAGTGGCTAAAATGAAAAGACTGACAATGTGCTGGTGAGGGTGCAGAGAAACTTGAACCCTCTTGGGTTGCTAGGGAAGAGTCTAAGTAGGTAGAAACCCTTCGGCAAATTATTTAGAACACAGCTACAGAATCGCATATTATTCTTCCCTGTGAAGACTCCCCAAGCATAGATATTTTACAACAAAATTCAGAGTTATAATATTTGTTTTACCCTTTAACTGGAAGCCTCTGAAACATAAATAGTCTAATGGATATCTCAATTGGGATATATTCATTCACTAGAATAGTATAAACATGAAGTATAAAGAATAGTATAAACTGACAAAATGTATATAACATGGAGGAAGACTGACCAGAAGCAGCCAGACACAGAAATTTACCGCAAGGCATCCTGTTATATACAGAGTGTGAAACATATAAATTACTTGTAGATAGAAGTCAGGAAAGTGTTACCTTTGGAAAGCAGAGGAAGGGAGGGGTCGGGAGAGGGACTTCTGAATAAAAGTGATGATCTAGTAGTATTTCTTCAATCAGTGGTCATAAAGCAGCTCTATCCTCTGTGGGAATACTTACCCTGCTGTTCACTCTATATGTATTTATATTTTAATAAAAACTTATCTTCACAATGATCAGTGTATTTACCCCCTTGCATTTCCTGGTTCTTCCTCTGTTTTCCAAGATTTCTCATGGAATTCTATCTCTATAAAATAGTTTGAAAGCTTCTCCAGAGCAGAGTTCTTGCTTTTTCTTTCTTTCCTTTTTTTTTTTTTTTTTAGATCTCCCTTAAATCTTTTTGGACTGAAATAATGAGTGAATTAAAATGATTGTTAAGGAATTCTCATTTTTATATGCCAGAGAACAGTACAATGCCTGGAACTCAGGACGGAGATAATGAGCACTTGCTCTGTCAATGAAGGGTGGATCCACATTTCTAAACTGTGTTAACATGTCTTTTTAGTATCTACACTGGTATCTGAGGCTGGGAATTCAAGCTCATTTAAAATGATTTTCCAATGAGCACGACCTCCCCGTACAGTTTTCAGTTTATGAGTGTCTGGACCTTTATTGAGTCTCTGTTGAAGTCAGTTATCCATTAAGGATGCTTTATTTACTTTAAATATGTGAAAAATGGTTTCATTCCTCAGGGGATTATTAATTACTGGTTTACTAATTACTCTGGAACAGTAATTTTTTTTTTTCCTTAAAAAGAAGCCTAGGCAGTTGTTTGAATGAATTCTTATTTAAGTGAGTAATTAGTTAGGTCAAAATAATTGATTAAATTAAGAAATTCTTTAATAGACATTATTGAGGTGTCAGTTTGATTTTGCCACTGGTGATGTGTAACAAAGTCATTGTGTGATTAGTAATAACCTGTCACTCCTGAGGGGATTCATTTTAAAACAAAAGGGAAATCGCTTGTGAGGCTTGTGGGGAACTCCAGTACATATAAGTTACAAAATATTTTGCATTTTGTCTTTAAACTTCACTGTCAAAACTCAAAAGATATAGGCTATACAGAAAGTGTGTGTGTGTGTGTGTGTGTGTGTGTGTGTGTGTACATATATATGCTATGCTATGCTAAGTCACTTCAGTTGTGTCTGACTCTGCACTACCCCATAGACGGCAGCCCACCAGGCTCCCCGTCCCTGGGATCCTCCAGGCAAGAACACTGGAGTGGGTTGCCATTTCCTTCTCCAATGCATGAAAGTGAAAAGTGAAAGTGAAGTCGCTCAGCCGTGTCCGACTCTTAGCGACCCCATGGATTGCAGCCTACCAGGCTCCTCCGTCCATGGAATTTTCCAAGCAAGAGTACTGGAGTGGGGTGCCATTGCCTTCTCTGGTACATACATATATATATATGTATATATATATCCTGGAAATCTATACATTTATTTTAATTTTTAAAAATTTATTTTATATTTATTATTTGGTTGTATCAGTTCTTAGTTTCAGCACACATGCTTAGTTGCCTCTTGGTATCTGGAATTTTAGTTTTGCTGCCGGGAATCAAACCCATGTCCCCTGCATTGCAAGGCAGATTCTTAAGCACTGAACCACCAGAGAAGTCCTCAGGAATATTTTTTGAGCCATGTTGCTGTCAAGACCAGGGCAGGAGTGGGCCCTTTGTATAATATATAAGCATTTCCACACAGGTTCTTGTGAAGTTCACCCCATCTTCAAGACCCTTTGAAAAGATACTTCCTCTCTCATGCCTTCTCTAACCCTCACCTCTCAATTAAGTAGTTAGTGACTCTGTAAATTGAGTTTTTCTAACAGATGGTGCAAATCCTGAAACACTGTTCTCATCATAATGTAGATGTCCAATGATAGCCCTTAACCTGCTCCAGTAATTGTTTCTGTAATCTAGAAGTCAGCTATTAAAGAGTGAATCAACAATGCATGGATGAGTTAATATTTAGGAGAGTCACATTCAATTGGGTCCTTGCTAAGAGCCCTTTTGCTGTTTCCTGATTGATGCGGTTTTTCTAATGATGACACAGATCACTGGTAAGTAATGCTAATTCTTCTCCCACTTTGCTCAGGATGCTCCTTAATCATTCTTCGAGGGCCAACCTAGAATAAAACCAGCAAAGGATTTTTAAGCTCCTTAGCTCCTGGATGCATAACGTTACTGTGCACCCAAGTCTATGTGTAACCGTCTCGTGAGACCCGGCATCATTACCTGCTGTAATGTAGGGCTCCATCCAGAGAGGGGTAATCACCAGTCGCAGTGGGCTCTGCGACTCCTGGTGGTAGGCACCCTGACGTTGGAACACATGTTCTAACTGGGGATGACTTGAACTGCCTGAGCTAGAAAGGGGTCGTGTATAATACCAGGTTTTATATTAAACAAAAATAAATTTTCTCCAACGCGAGTTTTCAGACAGGTTGTCCTAATATATTAACTTCTGTCTGTGTTTTGAATAGTCAATTTCACGGTGAAATGAGTTCTTAATAATATATTTACCACCTGGGAGAAATCTCCCAGCCATCTGGAAAGGAGAGGGGATTTAGTGCCTCCGAACGGAGATTGGATTTTTTTTGCACAGTTATTTATTTATTTTTATATCAGGTAGCGGGAAAGATGACCTGGTTCCTGGCTGGCGGCTGCAGTGGGTGGGGGGGAACCACAGAGGGCCTTGCGCATGCTCAGTGCCCGCAGGTCCAGGAAGGCGGGCTCTGCCTCCTGTGTCGGGAAGCTAGCTATTTAGGATGTCAAAAATCCTGAAGGAGGTCCTGGTGAGAAAGACAGAAATAGTAACAGTTAGTGTCCGGTCTTTTTTGTATTCTGCATTCCTATGGGGCAGCAGAAGGTGAACAATCAGAGCAGCAGGCTGTCTTCAAACCCTGACTCTTTGATTTTTTAGTTGCGTTACAAGTTAATAAATTCCCCTGGGTTTCCTTTTCTGCATCTTTAAAATAGACATAAGTATGTCTACCTTTCTGCATTGTTGTGGGGACTGGAGAAAGGGAAAGTGTTTAGTTCAATGGTTAATAAGAAAATATGGAACGTGGGAAAGAAAGTTAAAAATATATGATTGTCTGTATCTACATGTGTGTGCACACATACATACATACCTCAATGAAATATACAGTCAAAATGATCAGACAAAAGGTATTGAAACTGGATGGATAAAAAGGAGAGTCTTGAGTTGTTTGTTTATTTTTACAGATTGGTTTGCTTGTAATTTTTATGCTTTATTTCCTTTTTTAAAGCCTACATGTATATTCCAAGTAAAACCTGTTATTTGTGTAATGAATACATGCACACAAGCATACACAGGGAGGTTTAAGCTTTAAAAAGAGTTTTCCAGAATTAAAAAAAAATCCATTATTCATTCATTCACCAAATATGGACTGAGCGCCTACTAGGTACAAATACTGTTCTAGGTGCCTTGTGTATGTCTAAGAATAAAACAAATATTCTGCTTTCTTTGACTTTAGATTCTCAAAGTGGAAACAATCAAGGGGTAATCAATCCACAGTAATGTAATGAGTAAATGAATCTGGCTATACGTTTTAAGGTGATAGAGGATAGAAAAGAAGCAGAAAAGGGTTAAGGACTGAAGTTTCAGGGCTGGAGCAGGTTGTAGTTTTAACAAGGTTGTCAGGGTAGGCATCACTTATAAGATGCCAGTAGAGCAAATATTTGGAGGAGATGAGGAAGTGTGGACATCAGGGGAAAGACTAATCCAGGTGAGGAATTAGCAGGAGGCGAGAGCCCTGAGGAGCATGCAGGGCTGGCTCAGTGAGGAGCAGGGTGGTCAGTGTCTGAAGCTAAGTGAGCCCAAAGATGCTGTGGGAGTGAAGGTAATAAGATAACAGGAAGCTAGGAAGGGAGAGAGTTACAGGTCATTTTAAGGACATAGGCTTTTACTAGGAGAGATGACAGCCACTGCTGGGTTCTGCGCTGACCTTACATTTGAAAAGAATCATGCCTTTTTCAACTACAATGTTGAGACTAGATGTGGCTGTTGAGAAATCATCAGTTTGGGGATACATGTCCATGGTAGAGAATCATGATTTCCTGATGGACTGAGTCTGGTATTTGAGAGAAAGGAAGAAGCATGGAGGCATGTATGAATGCAAGGCATTTAGCCTAGATCACTGGAAGAATGAACTTGCCATCAGTACAGATGGTGAGGCTGTGAGGGGATCCTGTTTGGGAGGTCCAGTCAGGAGATTCGTTTTGAAGATGCTGAGCTTAGTGTGTCTATTAGACAGAGGTGGAGGTGAAGAGTCTGAAATTACATACTCATTAACATAGTTCAGATGTGAACCAGACACATAAGCTTGGACATTTTTAGCATATAGATGTTATTTAAAGCCATGATTGCAAATGAGATCCCCAAGAAAGTGAATAGGAATGGAGAAAAGAGCTTTCACTTGAGCCCTCTGAGCCTCAGTATGAAGAAGATTGTAGAGGAACAACCAAGAACATGGGCGCCATGTGAAGCAGATGTATCACAGAGGGTGGAGTGATTAAATGCTGCTACTAGGTCTCATTAGATGAGGCTGAGGAGTGACTGCTAGATTTGGAGGGAGGGTGTTCAACATTCAGGTGAGTTCAGGTGAGAGCAGAAAGATAATTTAAGAGGCAATATGAAGAGATTAATAGAAAACAGACTGTTTTTGAGGCATTTTTTACCTGTGGGGGGAGCAAAGAAATGACAGGAGAAGTAAGGTCAAATAAGAGGCTTTTGTTTTTTTTAAATGAAGTGCACAACAATATATTTATGTGTTGATGAAAATGATCCAGAAGGGAGAATAAAGACGACCTGTAGGAGAGAGTGTGGAGAATGGATGAATGATGACTTTGAGTCCAATCCCAAAGAAAGGCAATGCCAAAGAATGCCTAAACTACCACACAATTGCACTCATCTCACACACAAGTAAAGTAATGCTCAAAATTCTCCAACCCAGGCTTCAGCAATACGTGAACTGTGAAATTCCAGATGTTCAAGCTGGTTTTAGAAAAGGCAGAGGAACTAGAGATCAAATTGCCAATATCTGATGGATCATCGAAAAAGCAAGAGAGTTCCAGAAAAACATCTATTTCTGCTTTATTGACTATGCCAAAGCCTTTGACTGTGTGGATCAAAATAAACTGTGGAAAATTCTGAAAGAGATGGGAATACCAGACCACCTGACTTGCCTCTTGAGAAACCTGTATGCAGGTCAGGAAGCAACAGTAAGAATTGGACATGGAACAGCAGTGTGGTTCCAAATAGAAGAAGGAGTTCGTCAAGGCTGTATATTGTCGCCCTGCTTATTTAACTTATATGCAGAGTACATCATGAGAAACGCTGGGTTGGAGGAAGCATAAGCTGGAATCAAGACTGCCGGGAAAAATATCAATAACCTCAGATATGCACATGATACCGCCCTTATGGCAGAAAGTGAAGAATTAAAGAGCCTCTTGATGAAAGTGAAAGAGGAGAGTTAAAAAGTTAGCTTAAAGCTCAACATTCAGAAAACAAAGATCATGGCATCTGGTCCCATCACTTCATGGGAAATAGATGGGGAAACAGTGGAAACAGTGGCAGACTTTATTTTTGGGGGCTCCAAAATCACTGCAGATTGGTGATTGCAGCCATGAAATTAAAAGACACTTACTCCTTAGAAGGAAAGTTATGACCAACCTAGATAGCATATTCAAAAGCAGAGTCATTACTTTGCCAACAAAAGTTCGTCTAGTCAAGGCTATGGTTTTTCCTGTGGTCATGTATGGATGTAAGAGTTGAACTACAAAGAAAGCAGAGTGCCAAAGAATTGATACTTTTGAACTGTGGTGTTGGAGAAGACACTTGAGAGTCCCTTGGACTGCAAGGAGATCCAACCAGTCCATCCTAAAGGAGATCAGTCCTGGGTGTTCATTGGTAGGACTGATGTTGAGCTGAAACTCCAATACTTTGGCCACCTCATGCGAAGAGCTGACTCGTTTGAAGAGACCCTGATGCTGGGAAAGATTGAGGGCAGGAGGAGAAGGGGACGACAGAGGATGAGATGGCTGGATGGCATCACTGACTCGATGGACGTGAGTCTGAGTGAACTCCGGGAGTTGGTGATGGACAGGCAGGCCTGGCATGCTGTGGTTCATGGGATCGCAAAGAGTCGGACATGACTGAGTGACTGAACTGAACTGAAGCCCTCTATATCTGCAGGTTCCGAATCCATGGATTCAACCAAGATCATGTTGAAAATATTCAGGAAAAAGTCCAGAAAGTTTGAATAAGCACAACCTGGATTTGTCCCACACTAGCAACAATTAACATTGTATTTACAACTATTATACAGTATTTACATTGTTTTAGGCATTACAAATAATTTAGAGATGATTTAAAATATATGGGAGGACGTGCATATGTTATATGAAAATGTTGCACCATTTTACAGAAGAGGCTTCAGCATCCTTGGATTTCAGTATCCATGGGGGGATCCTGGAACCTGGCTGTCTTGGGTACTGAAGGATGATTGTCCGTTAGTTGGAGTGGGTCCGGTGCTCACTGTGGGTGTGGATACTGGTAGGTGGATGAGAGATGGCTGGTCTAACAGATACTCTTCTGAACAGTTTACTTTTCTCAATGATTTAGGAAGTGAGGTCTTGAGAAAAATCTGAGGATAAAGAAGAGAGAACTTGTGAGATGATCTTCGTAGGGAGTTGGACACTGAATAAACCAGTGGGATGCTAAGGTTGTCCAGTAATCCAAGCCCTCTTGAGGCTTTTGATGATTAACTTAAACTGAGGATATTCAATTTATGGTCAGTTAAATAAGTCAAGGACAAGTTTTTGAGACATTTTATGGGTCATGAACTGTTCTTGGCTCTGGAGACACAAAATGAGCAGGATGTAGTCCCTCCCCTCAAAGAACTCACAGTCCTGCAACAAGAGAGACAGAAATATGAAATCAGCAACTCTAACAAATTGTGATAATTCTGTAATTGAGTTATACTCATTGATTTGGGAATTACTGCCAAGTGCTGTTGCCAAATATAGTGGCACAGCAAGCTGGCGGGGTAGTTCACATCAGAATCAGAATGTGATTCTGCATAAATACCTTCCTTTATTCAATAAACATTTATTAAGGGTCGAGCACTGTGCTAGGTGGTCATGCCACCATAGCAAATAAGAATTTCTGCGCTCAAAGAGCTTGCCAGCTAAAGCAGTGATTTCCAATCTTAGCTACACTTTCGAATCACCTGGGTGTTTTTAAAAAACCCAGGTATCCAGACTGTGCCGCATAATAATAAGTCAAATATTTATAGTTCCCCAGCATTTCCAACATGTAGTCAAGGAAAAGGACTATTGATCTCGGGGGGAAAGGTGAAAAGGAACACAGAAAATGGAAACGCAGGTGTGAAAAATGCTGTAAGGCATGGAAGCATGTGGTACTAGGGGTCACCACCTCAGGAGGGAGAGCCCTGGAGCTGCGTAAAGAGTGAGGGAGCATGAGTTTGTAAAGTGGAGGAGGGAAGGGCATTCCTGCTGAAGGGGCAGAAGTGGTGAAGCCCCCAGGGATGAAAAAACAGGCCCCCTTCAGAAGTCTGTGAGTGGCTCAGTAAGTTCAGAGCAGGGCGTGAAGTTGGAGAAAAAGTGGGCAGAGAGGCTTAGTGCCCAGCAGGCAGGAGCCACCCTGGAAAGGGCAAGTTCCACATTTGTTGCAACGTTACTGTAGGGTCCCCATTCAAAGACGGCCGGGGAAGCCCATTGGTCATACAAAATTGGGTCATTGAATATGTTGAGCAAAGAAGAACCATACTCCTTTGAGATTCTAGGAGGATCAGAAGTTAGGAAACGGCACTTCACAGAGCTCTGGTGGCTAGGGTTCATCCCAAGCTGGATTTGGGACAGGGACTGGTAAGATTCCCTCCACCAGTTGCATTGCTCGAACAGTCAGTGGTCTTCTCTTTGGAACACATGCATGGTCTGTTTTGCAGCCTTATTTTGGGACACTAAGGATCTGAAGGAGTGGATATGAGAACACCTTGACCTCAGGTAGCTTGTGTGGTGCGTCACTGTTTAGGAGAGGTTGTTCGTTTTGCCAGTTGCAGTACAGTTCTGCAAGCTGTGGTTTCTGTTTCATTTCTCGTCCTTTACTGTGTTAAGAGGGCATGGAGAGTCAAGAGTCTGCCATAAAGTAGTGTCAGCAAACCCACTGAGCCCTGGAGGTGCCCTAACATGAACACTATCTACTGGGCATGTTCCACACATCTGGGAGAAAGGGAAAATAATTTACAGAGAACTTTTTGCTCAAAGACACTGTAAAAGAAGCACATTGATCCCCTGTATCAACCGCTGAGGATGGAAATTTGCATATGTTTTTATGCAAACACTATTAAAATTAAAATTGTTTACAATTTTTCCAAATATATAGAAAAAAGGATGAATAACAAAACACAAAAATGTGTACTAACTACCCATTTTTCTGACATCATAGCATTTTTACCTCAGATCTCTTTGTTAGAAAAATAAAACATTACAGTCACACCAAATAACCCTGTTTATTCTACTTCAATTCCATTTTCCTAACTTCTTTTCTTTCTCCCCAGAGGTACCCATAATTACGAATTTAGGGAAATTTTTTCCTAGTTTCATATGTGTAAATAAAAGATTATGTTGTTCTCCATGATTTTTAAATTTTATAAATAATCTTAATCTGATGGTATTCTTATAGTTATTTGTCTTGCCTATATGAATTTGTTTCTGAGATTTGATCTTTTTCATTTTGATTAATATATACATATATAAGTAACCATATATATGATATGTATGAAATGTGTTAGTTACTCAGTTTGTCTGACTCTTTGCGAACCCATGTACTGTAGACCACAGGCTCCTCTGTCCATAGAGTTCTCCATGCAAGAATACGAGAGTGGGTAGCCATACCCTTCTCCAGGGGATCTTCCTGATGCAGGGACTGAACCCAAGCCTCCTGCCTTGCAGGTGGATTCTTTATCATCTGAGCCACAAGGGAAGCCCCAGTACAACCACACATATGAAATGTAAAACCATATACATGATATAAATGAAATATACATTTAATTCTTCTTAATTGCAATATAGTCTCCACTTCATAAATACAACACTATTTCAGCTCTGTTGTTTTTTCCAATTATAACAAACAATGCTGCAATAAACAATTGTGTATATACTCCTTGCTGCTGCTGCTGCTGCTAAGTCGCTTCAGTCGTGTCCGACTCTGTGCGACTCCATAGACGGCAGCCCACCAGGCTCCCCCATCCCTGAGATTCTCTAGGCAAGAACACTGGAGTGGGTTGCCATTTCCTTCTCCAATGCATGAAAGTGAAAACTGAAAGTGAAGTCGCTCAGTCGTGTCCGACTCCCAGTGACCCCATGGACTGCAGCCTACCAGGCTCCTCCATCCATTGGATTTTCCAGGCAAGAGTACTGGAGTGGGGTGCCATTGCCTACTCCTTGGGCACACATAAAAGAGAATTACTGGTATGGATAAGCATACCTTCAAAATTTCTCAGTTAAGTTCAGTTCAATCACTCAGTCGTGTCCGACTCTTTGCGACCCCATGAATTGCAGCATGCCAGACCTCTCTGTCCATCACCAACTCCCGGAGTTCACCCAGACTCATGTCCATAGAGTCAGTGATGCCATCCAGCCATCTCATCCTCTGTCATCCCCTTCTCCTCCTGCCCCCAATCCCTCCCAGCATGAGTCTTTTCCAATGAGTCAACTCTTCGCATGAGGTGGCCAAAGTACTGGAGTTTCAGCTTTAGCATCATTCCTTACAAAGAAATCCCAGGGCTGATCTAATGGACTGGAATGGACTGGTTGGATCTCCTTGCAGTCCAAGGGACTCCCAAGAGTCTTCTCCAACACCACAGTTCAAAAGCATCAATTCTTCGGCACTCAGCCTTCTTCACAGTCCAACTCTCACATCCATACATGACCACAGGAAAAACCATAGCCTTGACTAGATGAAACTTTGTTGGCAAAGTAATGTCTCTGCTTTTGAATATGCTATCTAGGTTGGTCATAACTTTCCTTCCAAGGAGTAAGCGTCTTTTAATTTCATGGCTGCAGTCACCATCTGCAGTGATTTTGGAGACCAAAAAATAAAGTCTGACACTGTTTCCACTGTTTCCCCTTCTATTTCCCATGAAATGATGGGACCGGATGCCATGATCTTCGTTTTCTGAATGTTGAGCTTTAAGCCAACTTTTTCACTCTCCTCTTTCACTTTCATCAAGAGGCTTTTTAGTTCCTCTTCACTTTCTGCCATAAGGGTGGTGTCATCTGCATATCTGAGGTTATTGATATTTTTCCTGGCAATCTTGATTCCAGCTTGTGCTTCCTCCAGCCCAGCATTTCTCATGATGTACTCTGCATAGAAGTTAAATAAGCAGGGTGACAATATACAGCCTTGACGTACTCCTTTTCCTATTTGGAACCAGTCTGTTGTTACCTGTCCAGTTCTAACTGTTGCTTCCTGACCTGCATACAAATTTCTCAAGAGGCAGGTCAGGTGGTCTGATATTCCCATCTCTTTCAGAATTTTCCACACTTTATTGAGATGCACACAGTCAAAGGCTTTGGCATATTCAATAAAGCAGAAATAAATGTTTTTCTGGAACTCTCTTGCTTTTTCCATGACCCAACGGATATTGGCAATTTGATCTCTGGTTCCTCTGCCTTTTCTAAAACCAGCTTGAACATCAGGAAGTTCACGGTTCACATATTGCTAAAGTCTGGCTTGGAGAATTTTGAGCATTACTTTACTAGCGTGTGAGATGAGTGCAATTGTGCGGTAGTGTGAGCATTCTTTGGCATTGCTTTTCTTTGGGATTGGAATGAAAACTGATCTTTTCCAGTCCTGTGGGCACTGCTGAGTTTTCCAAATTTGCTGGCATATTGAGTGCAGCACTTTCAAAGCATCATCTTTCAGGATTTGAAATAGCTCAACTGGAATTCCATCACCTCCACTAGCTTTGTTCGTAGTGATGCTTTCTAAGGCCCACTTGACTTCACATTCTAGGATGTCTGGCTCTAGGTCAGTGATCACACCATCGTGATTATCTGGGTCATGAAGATCTTTTTTGTATAGTTCTTCTGTGTATTCTTACCATCTCTTCTTAATATCTTCTGCTTCTGTTAGGTCCATACCATTTCTGTCCTTTATCGAGCCCATCTTTGCATGAAATGTTCCCTTGGTATCTCTAATTTTCTTGAAGAGATCTCTAGTCTTTCCCATTCTGTTGTTTTCCTCTATTTCTTTGCATTGATCACTGAAGAAGGCTTTCTTATCTCTTCTCGCTATTCTTTGGAACTCTGCATTCAGATGCTTATATCTTTCTTTTTCTCCTTTGCTTTTCGCCTCTCTTCTCTTCATAGCTATTTGTAAGGCCTCTGCAGACAGCCATTTTGCTTTTTTGCATTTCTTTTCCATGGGGATGGTCTTGATCCCTGTCTTCTGTACAATGTCACAAACCTCATTCCATAGTTCATCAGGCACTCTATCAGATCTAGGCCCTTAAATCTATTTCTCACTTCCTCTGTATAATCATAAGGGATTTGATTTAGGTCATACCTGAATGATCTAGTGGTTTTCCCTACTTTCTTCAATTTCAGCCTGAATTTGGCAATAAGGAGTTCATGATCTGAGCCACAGTCAGCTCCTGGTCTTGTTTTTGCTGACTGTATAGAGCTTCTCCATCTTTGGCTGCAAAGAATATAATCAATCTGATTTCAGTGTTGAGCATCTGGTGATGTCCATGTATAGAGTCTTCTCTTGTGTTGTTGGAAGAGGGTGTTTGTTATGACCAGTGCATTTTCTTGGTAAAACTCTATTAGTCTTTGCCCTGATTCATTCCGTATTCCAAGGCCAAATTTGCCTGTTATTCCAGGTGTTTCTTGACTGGGACGACCCAGAGAGATGGTATGGGGAGGGAGGAGGGAGGAGGGTTCAGGATGGGGAACACATGTATACCTGTGGTGGATTCATTTCGATATTTGGCAAAACTAATACAATTATGTAAATTTTAAAAATAAAATAAAATTTAAAAAAATTTTTATTGACCATCTGATTTTCCTCTATCCGAACTACTCATTTTTCCTATTGCTTTTTTTTCCTTTATCATATTTTGGATACTAATTCTTTTATATTTGTGTACATTGCAATTGCAAAATGTCTTTCCCAGTCTGTGACTTGTGTTACCACTTTACTTCTATTTGTGGTGGGGTGGGGTAGAAAAGGGTTTTTTGGTTTTGTTTTGACTAAGTAAAATTATATTTTTCTTTATGTGTATGTGTGCATGTGTATTTGCATAAAAAATCATTTCCTACCAGATGCACATAAGAATACTTATATTTGTATTCTAGCTTATATTTCTAATCTAAAAATGACAGGCTTTGCTTTTCATATTTAGCTCTTTTATCTGTCTGCAATTGATTTTTGTATATGGTTGAGAAAAGGGTCCAGCATATTTATTGATTTCCCAAGAACCTGCAATGTCATTTCTTTCCTAAACCCAATCTCCATTATAATGTGGTCTGTTTGGTGCTTATATCCTGTTCAGCTGGTCCATTTATTTATTCTTAGAACCCATACCACAATGTCTTAATTATTGCAGCTTTAAAATACATCTCGCTATCTGATAGAATTGAGTCTTCCCATCTTGCTTTTCAAATTCATCTTAGTTATTCCTGACCCTTTGTTCATCTTCCTAAAATTAACATCTAGTACTGTGTAAAACTCGTGGGATTTAGACTGGCATTGTATGAAATGAAATTTGTGGAATAACTTGGTGTGAATTGACATATTTATGATGTTGAGTTTTTCCCCCCATGGACATACAATGTGCTTCCATTTCCTCAGGTCTCATTTTTTGGTTTCTGGTAAAATATTATTAAGTACTTATGTAATTACGTAAGTCTCTTACATATGTTTTATACAGGAATTCCCACAAACCTTATTTTGTTGCCATTATAAATAGTGCCTTCCCTAATTAATTTTTTATGTGCATGCAGTCTGTGTTTGAAAATTTAATTAATATTTCTATATTGATCCTAGATTCAGCAAGTTTTCTAAACTTGCATATTAATCCTAATTAATCTTTTGATTTACTTGGATTTTCTTCACAGATAATCATATCATTAGAAAGCATTACAATGCACTTCATTCTCTTCTTTCCTAATTCTTAGATTTTTAATCTCTTTGTACAGTCTGTCTGTGACTCTGAATTCCAGAGGTCCAACCCATCCTGAAGTGAAGGGGTTTACTTGAGATCATAGACAGCAAGGGAGTAGGGGAAGTCATTAGAGGCTGGCTACTACACAAAGGAAATGTCCATTATATATTAGAATCATGTTTCATGAATGAACAAAACATTTTTTCTCTCTCTTCTTTATTTTCTCCTTTTGAAGCAAATTTTGCTGAGTATCATATAAACCTATTGTGTCATTGAGTGGAAATTTGTTTATGGGTTCTAAATTTCAGATACAAAGTTGGTGTAACAATACAAAGTAACTTGATTGTACATGTATTTTCTTAATTTCATCTAAATCCCCTTTCTTAGTACAGACCTCGTTTTTATCTGTCCATTGGATTCTGGCTAAAGAAATAATTTTTTTCTTTCATCTTTATTGTTTAAATTATGAAAGTATGATAATATTTACAAGAGACTTGGAAAATACAGAACAAAGTTACATATAGTTCCACTATACATTAAAATTTTTTTAAGTAGATAAATTAAGATTTTTCATTGGAGTTTCAATATTAAACTCTCAAAATTTAATAGAATGAATATACAGAAAAGTAGAAGGATAGAGTAGGCTTGAAAAGCACTGTGACCAATTCAACATAATTAAGATATATACAATTTTCATACACCAGTAGGATACAAATTCTACTCAAGTTCCCATAAGCTAGGAGACACTGGAACATATCCAGGAACATAAAACCAGGTGCAAAAACTAAATAATTTGATAGCTGTATATAAAGATAGGGAATCCCCCATGTGGTCGTAATAGTCAAGTTGAGGCGTCCTTTACTGTTCTTATTAAATAGTTGAGCCCTTTTCTTCTCCACTAATAAGATGAACCTATGGCCATTTGGAATCCTTCTCTACGTGAAAGTCTCTTTCCTGACTTTGCGATGGTATCAGTGGTAATCTGGCCATCAGCTGCCTGAGTGGCCCTGAGGAAGGTCACAGCAATATTGTCACAGAGAATGCATGCCTCCCAGGAAACATTGATGCCTCATATCAGCCTCCGCTCCCATGTTTCCTGAAGAGTTTTGCTTCCCTCTGACCTTGGATAGTACTATTACTATGCATGCTCACTTTGACAATACTATTAATAACTAACATTTAGGCTACCTTTACATTTGACAAAGAGCTCTCATATGTGGCATTGCCCTTGGTTCTCATCTGGGCTCTGGAAGGCATCACACTGGCCTTAAGTCACACTTGTAGAAATATCAGAACCAGAACTAGAACTCAGATCTTCTCCCTTGAGTCTTTGCTCTTTTAATTGCATCATAACACACTGTGAAGTGCCAACACTGTTTTCTTATTCATAAATTAAAGTCTGTTGTCTAAGTCACTTGACTTACTCTACTTTTCAATGTTTCCAGGAAAGGGTATCTCTCAAGTAATTTCTTGCCAAATAACTGACGTTTCTTGTACAAGCTGTTTCACTGTTTAGAAAACTTAAGCTTTCTCATCTGTAACATAGCTGTACAATCATTTCTCCTAATAATAATTGTTACATGAAACTAAATGAACTCAATGTAGTTAAGATTTTAAGCATAGCTATTTTGGCTTCCAATGGCATATTTCAAACAAAGCCCAGTGCTAGACAAACTAAGAGTGTAGAGGGAGATGGAGATCTCTGATGGAGACCTCTACCCAGGAAAGATCGTAAGTTAAGCAGTTTTTCCTAGTATGTTTTTTATCAGGTAGTTTTTCGGTCCTTTAAGCACTATGGCACTTCCTTGAAAAATTCCCACTGACAAAAAGTATTGCATAGGATTTCAGGGGCAATTGTAGATTAGCTAAAACTCATCTTTGGATGCCCGTGACGTCCTCTGATTTTGAGGCCTGTGGCCTGCTCTCAGGATGCTAAGTGTAGGGTGCAGTGACCTTTAACAGTAGGCTAACGCCCTGGATTAGTTTTAATGGTTTGCTAATATCATTGAAAACATAAAGATTGGAAATCATTTCTCTCGACAGGTAAAACACACTTTCACATTCAGAGTGGCAGCTTTGGGTATTTGGGTTAGCAACCAAAGGGTATGAAGTGAAGGATTTCTGCACAGTTGATAATAGACAATGAATATCTTCTCCATTCATTTGATTAAATCTGTACCCTCGAAGCTGTTGAAGGACATTAGCCCCTTGTCGTTCTTCAGTCGCTAAGTCGTGTCTGCCTCTTTGTGACCCCATGGACCGCAGCACTCCAGGCTTCCCTGTCCTTTACCACCTCCTGAAGTTTGCTCACATTCATGGCCACTGAGTCAGTGATGCTATCTAACCATCTCATCCTCTGTCGCTCCCTTCTCCTTTTGCCTTCAGTCTTTCACAGCATCAGCCCCTTGTAGCCACAAGGAAAAGAAAGCTAGCCCTATGTCCTTGCCTTCTCCACTTGGCTCCAAGGTTTCCAAGGCTGCTGGACACCAGCATGTAACCTTTCCTCATTGACCTTGAGCAGCATCGTTGATTAGGGAGACTCAGAGCAGAAAGGGTGACCAGATGGACTAGGTTTCCTTCCCTGGGTAGGCAAGTTCTGCTAGTCCTTCAAAGTTGGAGGTCACTGCTCTCAACTGGCTTAAAGAAAACTCAGAAACAAACAAACAAAAAAAGGATTAGCTAAAATTCCTTTGGGTAGGCAGCGGCTTCTCAGGAAAATGGTCTAATGAGGGGAACAGCAGCAATCAATGTTCAAACAGGGGTCAGCGGGTCAGGTCGCGCCATTGGATTTGGCTGGGATTGTTCAGTCGATAACTGACCTGGCAGGAAATGACTATAAACGAAGTGCACCATCTTTAATTCAGGTGTGGGCCGAGGACAGGGCACTGACCCGTGGGATTTCTTGATTAGAACAATCGGCAGTGGGTTATTTCTCAGATGGCTTTCAACAGATACACCTACTGAGCTGAGTGGTGATCACAGAGCTGTGCTGTCTGCCCTCCTGCTTGTCTGCCCATCTTTGCAGGCTGCCATCCGTACCACAGCCATCTTGGTTCTGTTACTGAGTGAGCACCTGCCGATGCTCATGAGATACCCATGAGTATCTGCATGTAAGCTGGGGTGTTCTTTGCTTTAATCTGAGGGGAACCACATTTTACTTGCTTTGCCAAGTCTCAAGGAGAGTATTTTGATTTCTGCTTTTATATAATTATTGATGTCAAATGGATCTAAATAAATGATTAAATGAACGTAAAGCTACGGGACTTCCCATGTGGTTCAGTGGTTAAGAATCCACCTGCCAATGCAGAGGACACGGGTTCAATCTCTGGTCCCAGAAGATCCCACATACAGCGGGGCAGCCAAGCCACAATTCCTGAAGCCCAAACCCTAGAGCCTGTGCTCCTCAACCAGGCAAGCCACCGCAATGAGAGGCCTGTGCACCGCAACTAAAGAGTAGCCCCCATTCACTGTAACTAAAGAAACCCACCTGCAAAGCAGTGAAGACCCAGCACAGCCAAAATAATAAATAAATTTAAAAAACAGAAAGTAAAGCTACAGCAGAGATCCTGATATTCAACATCTCTGGTTCTGTGTATTAACAGTATCCTCAGAGTCACAGATCTGTCCAACACTGGGCAGCAAAGAGGCTCAGAGTCTATGGAGTCCAGAACCTGCATTTCACAGACGTGAAGTTGGAACCCTAAGTGCTTATGTGATGCGCTGGTCACAACTCAGTGCTCTTTCTAGTGAAAAAAAATATTATTTGTATTTTTTGGTTGATATTTCCATCCAACATGACTTTATCCTTTAATATACTTACAGAATAACTAAGTATACTAATATACTTAGTATATTAGTAATAACTAATATACTTAGAGAATAATTCTCTCCAGATTCAGGGGAGAGGGGTGGTGTTTCCTGTGATGATCACCCCAATTGCTTGTGTACCCAGAGTCCCTTGCTGAGTTGCAAACTGTTCACACCACAGCTGGAGTACAAGCTCCAGGGTCTGGGAGGAACAGGGAACGTGCGTTCTGTGTCTGGTGCCTGGTGCAGGGGGAGCTAGCAGGCAGCCTTTGTGCTTTTGAGATGCTCCCCTCTGTGTTCTGCAACACAGCTCAGCAGCCTTCTTCTGTGCCTCTTCTGTAGATATGTCTCAACTTCTCTGGTGGCTCAGACAGTAAAGAATCTGCCTGGAATGCAGGACAGCAAGGTTTAATTCCTGAATCGGGAAGATCCCCTGGAGAAGGGAATGACAATCCACTCCAGTATTCTTGCCTGGGAAATCCCATGGACAGAGGAGCCTGGTGGGCTACAGTCCATGGTGTCACAAAGAGTCGGACACGACTGAGTGACTTCATACATATCTAGGAGCAGTTTTAGGACATAATGTCTCTGTTGTCCTACCAGGCGGTGAACTGCTTGAGGGCAGGAACTATCTCCAGTAGGAAACAGCCAAACATCAATAATTTAAAATAGCTGTAATCAAACGCTAGGTGGAAGAACAGCCTGTGCATTGCTCAAAGCTCTGGTAACATGAAAGAAAAGCAATGAGTGGGACAGAGAATAAGGGGGAGAGAGAAGCAAAAGGGAGGACAAGAATTGTCATTTTGGTGGGAGTTCTAAGGAAGGGTTAGGTCAACTTCCTTTTCATCTTTTAAGTCAATTTGCCTGTTGCAGCCTGGGTGCGGAGGCTCACCAGGCTGGATACGCTGGCTTTATCACCAGCTGCTGGACTGGCTGATAGAATTGTCCTTGATGTTCTGGAATGGAGAGAAAGGCAGACACCGGCAGAGGGGTATGGGGACGGCCCCCTGCGGAGCCCTGAGCTGTGTGCAGATGGCAGTCTGCTTGCTTTGAAGCCTCCCCCTTGGGAACTTCAAACAAGGAGAGGACAGACAGATCATCTATGGGAAATTAGTACCCGACAGGGCTCAAACCTGCTCTCCCTGCCACCTTCATCTCCTGACTGCTCGCAGACGGCATTTATTCTCTGAACACACAGAGCATTTAGTACAACAGAGGCTCCCACACCCTTGGTTTTTCTAAAACAGAAAACCTTACATTTCAATACTACCTATCTTGACTATTTCCCTTTTTTTTTTTTTTTTTGCTTCACTTTGAATCCTTCCTTTCTCTAGGTTTTGGAAGGTCCCCTAGGGAGGAAACAGGAGAAGGAGAGCCAGGAAAGCCAGGTTGGCAGAGTAAATCCACTGTCCTGCCCTGTCTTGAGATGCTCATGAAATCAAATTCAGATAGAATGCCCACTGGGGGTCAGGAGCAGGTCTTCTCCCTCTGCATGGACATAAACCTACATACCTCAGAATATTTGCTTGACTCAGGGGCTGAAGTAGAGAAGCTTATCTTGGACTATCCTGGGAAACAGATAGGATTTGCCTTCCCTGGTGGCTCAGATGGTAAAGAATCTGCCTGTGATGCAAGAGACCCAGATTTGATCCTTGAGTCGGGAAGATCCCTTGGAGAAGGGAATGGCTACCCACCCCATTATTCTTGCCACTCCATTATTCTTGAAAGCTTAGGAGCCACAATTCTAAACAGGTTGTGACTTCTGACCCATCCATATTTTTCTGTCTTCAGAGGCTCTCAGAATCCTGTATGAGAGTGACTAGCTGAGAATCCCATGGACAGAAGAGCCTGGCGGGCTAGAATCCATGGGGTTACAAAGAGTTGGACACGGCTGAGAGACTAACACTCCATCCACTCATCCATCCACTCCTTCAACCAATCATCTACTCCCCACCCATTTATCTATTTCACCACCCACCCTTCCATCTACTCACTTGAACTTGCAGGCAGATAGTCCACTTTAAGTTGACCTACTATACACCCAAAGCTATGATAGAGGCTGGCAACAAGTACAGGATAATATATGGCCTGTCCTTGTTCCTTATGTATTCTACACAGGGAAAGACCCAAAAGCAAACTACTACTTTATGCCACCCTCTTATGCTCTTGCCTTTGATTTGTGTTGGTTAACCTGTCCGTCAAATTCCTCTTGTGGCCACCTCCACCCCACCCCTGCTGCCCTACATCACAGAGTACTGATTTCACACCACCTAGGGTGACCTATTTATCCTGGTGTGCCCAGCACTGCCCAGGAGTTCCTGGGTTTTAGCACTGAAAAATCTCATTTCCTAGGACATTCCTCAGTCTCAGGCAAATCAGATTGGCTGTTCAGCTCATTGCAGCCATCTCAGATTCTCTGTGAGTGGTGCTCAAAGTGGACCCAGTTCTCCCATCCAAGCCCACCCAGGAGGCCTGAGCATCGCCCAGGGACTTGTCAGAAATGCAAATTCTTGAGCTCTTCCCTGATCCACTGAAGCAGAAACAGGAGGAGTCATATCCTGTTACCCAACACAGAATCTGTGTTTTCACAAACTGTCTAGATGATCCCAAGGCACAGGAAAGCTTAGGAGCCATGCTTCTAAACAGGTTGTGACTTCTGATCCATCTGTATTTTTCTGTCTTCAGAGGTTCTCAGAATCCTGCACGAGAGTGACTAGCTGATCTGATAAACTAACTATGGCCAGGTGGTCATGGTGATAGGATATTCCCTGAACTAATAATAATTAATAAAGAAGTAAATAAGCATGCAACTAAGGAAATTAGCTATGATGACTGAAGAACACTGAAGCAGCAACAGGAAGCTGAGAAGCCACATCTGGCAGTCAAGGGGTGTCTCCCCTTGAAAGGGCAATGTGCATGGGAGACCAAACTCGTGCCAAGCCCTGGTGGGCTGCCTGGGAAAGTGTGTCCCTTTCTAGGTCATATTTTCACAGAGTTGGTTCTATAATGCTTTTGTAGAAAGCCTCTACAGTATTTGCCTGGCTGTATTTTGAGAGTGCTTGGAGCACTGTCGACTTTGTCTATATATAAAACCAGTTCCAAGAACCATGCTGGGAGGTAGGAGTCAGGGAACCTGGCCTGGCATCTCGGCCCGGGGAATAAGGGACTTTGCACGAGCAGTTCAGCTGTTCTGACTTGACTTCTTTCATTCGCTAATAGGTGTGATAACCCTTTGCCTTTCCTCAAAGATATTATGAAGCAGATTCTTTTGAAAGCCATGTTATTGCAAGTGCTTGTTTCCACGATGGCTGATTTATACACTCCTGGGTTGTATAGAATGGCACATTATGTGAATGAGTTATACGTTCCCTTATTGAATATAATTTATTTTTTTTCTGGAATTATGTGGAAATGGCAGTAGTAGAAATTATACAATGGAAGGATCTAGGGAAGATGCAAGTGAGCAAGTCAGGAAAGTACCTCAGGTGCAGCAAGACCCTTTGTGATAAGGCTATTTCTTAGGGTCACAAAGAAAGCATTAATAATAATAGAAGGTTCTCACCACTGAAGTCTCAGCATAGAATTGTGGTGGTGGTTTAGTCACTAAGTCATATCCAACTCTTGTGACCCCATGGGCAGTAGCCTGCCAGGCTCCTCTGCCCATGGGATTCTCCAGGAAAGAATACTGGAGTGGGTTGCCATTTCTTTCTCCAGGGGATCTTCCCAACCCAGGAGTTGAACCTGGGTCTCCTGCGTTGCAGGCAGATTCTTTACTGGCTGAGCTATGAGGGAAGCCCCCAAATGCCCATGGTGGTTGTGGTTTAGATATGTTTTCTAAAGTTGCTCCTATGTATAAGGACTGGATGCATCCCAGCAGATGCAGAGAGGATCTCTGACCTGTATTCCTGATGTCAGAGGTGACCAGAATACAGAAATACACAACACACACCACATCCTTCCCATAAAAAAATACCATTGAGTGAAATGGTATGATAATAAAACACAAATTTAGAAAAAAAGATCATGCCTGCACTCATGGGCACTTGGAGGTACTGAAAACAAGTATATGACTTATGTGGGAGGGAATTGCCTCCTGTGGATGATGGGTGAGTGAGAGAAGAAGGCCTTTCTGAGCAGGCAGCATTTGAGTTGAGATCTGTAAGAAGAGAGAAAACTGGTGTTCCCAGATCAGAAGGAGCTGTATTTTAGGCAGAGGGCCATCGAGGGCTCAGGTCTTGACATGAGTGTGGGCTAAGGATGTTGGGAAAACAGAGGGACCCGTGTGGTCTGAGCCCAGTGAGGGGTGGGGAGGGTGGAGAGAGCTCAGGGAGGTGGAGATCAGGGTCCTTGAAACTAGGGAGGGATTTCCCTGGTGGTCCAGTGGTTAAGATTCCGAGCTCCCAATGCAGGGGGCCCAGGTTCCATCCCTGGTCAGGGAGCTAGATCCCACGTGCTGCAACTGAGGGTTCACATGCTGCAATTAAAAAGATCCTGAGTGCTGCAACTAAAGATCCTGCGTGCTGAAACTAAGACCCACATAGCCAAAAAAATGAATAATATACCTTTTTTTAAAAAACAGTGATGGAAAGACACGGGAGGCTTTTAAGCAGAGTGAACATTCAATATATTGTCCAAATAGGATTGCTTTTGAAAGTGAGAGGAGGCACTCTTCCTAAGCTCCTCTGGACAGTGGGTATCACAGGTAAATTGGGACTCAACATTTTCCCTAATTTTGAGCAATGTGGTGACATGATTTCCGTTTGCAAAAGATGGTTGCAGCAGCATGTTGAGAATCCATACTGGGAGAGTGAGAAGGGAATGTGAGCTGTGGGAGCCGAGATGAAGCCTGTGGTCCGGAGGGGAGGCCCCAGTTAGGGACTGAGGCTCAGACGGTCACAGTGCTGGGTAGGGGATGCAGATGGCAGTTCTGGATCATCAGAACCAAGAGGCACCACGTGCACTTAGAAAGGACAGTTCAGTTCAGTTCAGTCGCTCAGTCGTGTCTGACTCTTTGCGACCCCATGAATTGCAGCACGCTAGGCCTCCCTGTCCATCACCAGCTCCCGGAGTTCACTCAAACTCATGTGCATCGAGTCTGTGATGCCATCCAGCCATCTCATCCTCTGTCGTCCCCTTCTCCTCCTGCCCCCAATCCCTCCCAGTATCAGAGTCTTTTCCAGTGAGTCAACTCTTCGCATGAGGTGGCCAAAGTACTGGAGTTTCAGCTTCAGCATCATTCCTTACAAAGAAATCCCAGGGCTGATCTAATGGACTGGAATGGACTGGTTGGATCTCCCTGCAGTCCAAGGGACTCTCAAGAGTCTTCTCCAACACCACAGTTCAAAAGCATCAATTCTTTACCGCTCAGCCTTCTTCACAGTCCAACTGTCACATCCATAC